>NC_143384.1:18610473-18931914 GCF_980474605.1 Leiobunum rupestre | reverse complement strand
TTGGACGCACAGGCAGTGTCGTTAATTTCCGCCCCCTCCGACCAATCCCCTTAAAGGGAGAGTGACCGGGAAAAAACAGTTGGTCTCATTCGATAGAACTCTTGGACGCGCAGGCAGTGTCGTTAATTTCTGCCCCCTCCGACCAACCCCCTTAAAGGGAGAGTGACCGGAAAAAACAGTTGGTCTCATTTGATAGAACTCTTTGACGCACACGCAGTGCCGTTAATTTCCGCCCCCTCCTACCAATCCCCTTAAAGGGAGAGTGATCGAAAAAAACAAGTGAATAAATTCATGGGTATTTTTTGTATGAATTTGCGAATTTACGTGACTTTTGGTGCCTAAAATACCCAAATGTTTGATATAAATTTCCTAAAATAAACCCATTTTAATCCCATTTTAAGAATTTCTTTATATCAAATTTCAATAATTTAAAAAAAATTATGTTCGTCGTGTTTTGCTTACCTATTTCACCTTTGATACTTTCGGTCTATCTAACGATAGGAAATCACATGGCCTCAACAGCTTTTGTATTTGTTAATTTGGTTTGCCCACCCGAGTATCCTGAGGGTGGGCGGTGGCCACTCTTTAACATAGGATGGTAAATTATATATCAAACGATAAGAAATCACGTAGCCTCAACAGCATTTGTATTGCTTTGCCCACCAACGTATCCTGAGGGTGGGTGGCGCCCAAGTTTTAATCCTTAAACTTAGGATGGAATTTTATATATCTAACTATAGGAAGTCATATGGCCTCAACAGCTTTGGTATTGGTTTGCCCACCCGCGTATCCTGAGGGTGGGTGGTGCCCACTCTTTAACATATGATGGTTAATTATATATCAAACAATAGGAAATCCCATGGGCTCAACAGCTTTTATATCAGTTTTCCCACCCGGGTCTCCTGATGGTGGGCGGCACCCACTCTTTAACTTAGGATGGCAATTTATATATCAAACGATAAGAAATCACGTAGCCTCAACAGCTTTTGTATTAGTTGTCTACCTGTGTCTACTAAGGGTGTATGGGTTTGCCCACTCGAATACACTGATGTGGAACTAATATTACGGAGGGGTTATACAATCACCGTGGCTGTGTGTCTGTCCTGCGAACGCGTTCGCATTTTCCGTGCAAATGTTAATCATTGCGTACGCAGTTGCTAGGACTGTCGAAGGGTTGGCAAAACGACAATGCGACGGTGAGCGTTAACGGATTCATTTGCGGTAGGGTTTGGTTTGGATGGTGTTATTTCGTTAACGCGCACCGTCGTGACAGTTTTAATTCAGTTTGATTGGCTATTTCGTTAATGTAAGGTTTATGCGTAGGGTGTGAAAGTTGAGTTTGTTGTGTTATGACGGTTGTTTGTTGTGTTTGTACTCTTCAACTGCTCCTTATTGACTTTTGGAACGGACCGAGTGCTGAGTGTTATGCAACCTCTCAAGGTCCAATGGCTTGGTTTCCACCAATTGTTCGTCTTAGTATCAATTTGCGATTTTTTGGCGCAGGCCGGGAATCAAACCTGGGTCTGCTCCGTGCAAGAGATTTACTCTAACCACTGAGCCACCGATGCTTGTCAAGCTGCGGTGTTTTTCGAAACCGAAGTTATTTAATTAAATATTTATAAATTATATTAATCTTATATTTAATTAAATATTTATAAATTATATTAATCTTATATTTAATTAAATATTTATAAATTATATTAATCTTATATTTAATTAAATATTTATAAATTATATTAATCTTATATTTAATTAAATATTTATAAATTATATTAATCTTATATTTAATTAAATATTTATAAATTATATTAATCTTATATTTAATTAAATATTTATAAATTATATTAATCTTATATTTAATTAAATATTTATAAATTATATTAATCTTATATTTAATTAAATATTTATAAATTATATTAATCTTATATTTAACTAAATATTTATAAATTATATTAATCTTATATTTAATTAAATATTTTAGTATTGTTACAATGCGGATAGCCCACCGCCGAGCCATTGACTTCCTTAAGGAACAAATTAAAGTAAAGGAACCCTTATGATAAGGCGGGTTTTTTACTAAACGGATGAATACAATATCTGTATATATTGTTGATTGAACTTTGTTTTTTAATTTTTGTGAACTTGTTAAAGTCTAAATATTTTACGAATTAAAATTTAAAGGTCAAATCTTGTTTTAGCACAGTCAGCAGATAAAATGGTTAAAGGGTAGAACCCGTTAGTTTTTTGTAATAATTTCGTTGTTTTTTTCAGTCTTTTTTTTATCATGTGCGTATTAGTTTTCAAGGGTAATAGTTCATTTATGAAGAAAATATCGAGTTGTTTACTAATAGTGTTCTGGGTTTTTAACTGGGTCGTCATTACTTCGTAATTTATTTTAAACGTTTTCTCGACTGATTAAGATGTTTAATGCAGTTCATCAATTGGGTTAGTTTGTTTTATTTATAAAGAGCCCTAACCATAGGTGGGCAAAATCGTGATTCGTTTCCTTCTATTGGTTTTATATTACAAATTGGAACGTATATATTTACAAATTGTAATTTCAAATCGTTAAACTAGCCATACTATTGGCTAAAGTAATAATCGAATTATCAAACACTATTATAATCCAGCTTTAAAGCTTTGATTAGAATCACAATTTCGATGCAGAATATTCTCAAATCTATAAATATTTTTCACGAACGTGATATCTCCCAAGAAATAAGAGGCAAATTAGATTTGTGATTACGATTGGCTCAGTTTTACAGCCTTTGTTTCAAAATCGCGAATCGAAATTTTTTCGATTACTCAAAGCTTCAAATGTTGCGACAGATAGCTTAACTCTAAGGGGTTTCAAATCGCACTCGAGATGCGAGATAGGACTAACAGCAGTGAGGGATTCAGACTCAAAAATTTGATTCAAATAAGTAAGACCATGGTTTCCTTTACAGAACAAAAATGCAAAGAATTGTAGCGAGTGTTCGAACTCACGATTTTTATTACATTTCATGTCGATTGCTGATTGTGATTTTTCTAGTAGCGTAGTGAGAATTTCCCGAGGGGTCGGACATTTGGTAAAATCCCGTACAAAATTTGGAAAAAAATCAACAAATCCAAAATCCAAGAATTTTGCTCCCATAGACTTTGTATGACAAATCCACAATAAAAAATCCTGAATTTTTAAAAAATCCAAAATCCCGTACACAAAACAGGCAAATGTCCGACCCCTCGGAATTTCCCTTGAATCTGGAATCAAGGAGCGGCGACGATCCGGGGGGCAAAGGGCGCTCGGGCCTCCTCTGAAATAAAAACTGGGGGGCTGAGGCCCCCCCCCCGCCCTGGGAACACGACGATCCTAAAGCGCCAGGTTATTATTTACTTAGTAAACTAAAAATATTTTTGTTAATTTGAAATTGTTTATTGAGACTAACGAATAAAACTTTTGTCACATATTTAACCAATCTTGCTCAAGTGCCTTAAGGTAAAAGGTTAAGCTTTTTAATATACATTGTTTGGTACAACCACTCAAAACTCGTGAAAACTGCGTTTAACAGAAAATATGTTGTAATTAAGTAAGGTCATAGTTAAGTTACTAGGGCAAACTTATAAATAACAAAATATGATTTAATTTAATAATCCAAGTGGCTACTGGCACTGGTAGAGCAGCAGCGGCGTTGCCAGAAAGTGTTAGCAAGGTAGGCAAAGTTAGTTTTTAAAATTTGGAACGTTTAGAAGCATTTTGGGGCCTCATCTTTAGCTAATTGTTTTCAGGAAATAAATACTTAACCGCGCAATGGTTGAGCGAATATTATTTTTGGGCCCCCTTGGTGGAATTATCTTGCTTACTCCCTGGCACTGCTACTGAAGAGCGAATGGAACAACTGGTCAACTGTGTAAACAAAACTAAACCAACAACTAAAGGCGCTGCGTGATAAAACACTTCACAAATAGCCATCCTTGATATGGAACCTGAGACATTCCATTATACGACATGAGGGCCGCACGGAGAAAATTCTGCCAAATATAGTCTTGGGCTCTTCTGCTTAAAAGTATCCGATGGAGGTGCTGGCAACAGGGCCGTCTTAAAGATTTTTGGGGCCTTGGGCCCAATTAGATTTGAAGGCTCTTTTTAACATTAATTTTTTTTAACGATTTGTTAAAATATGATCGTCCAAATTGAAACCACTATAGCATGTATTGAATTTTTCAAAACCAATTATTCCGTCCTATTAATGCAATTGCTTTGGGGGCCGGGGAAGCACGGCGGTGGACAGTTTTTCACCGCCCCGGTAATTGTTCTCCCACACAGAACGACCCTGTATTACATTTATAATATCTTCAATAACTACCTAAAATGTTAATTTAGGTAAAATTAATGTATTTACATTAAATTCTACTCATATGGCTACCCTTCGAGTGTTTCCATTGAAACTATACATATGAGCAGGGCCGTGCAGAGGGGGGGGGGCAAAATCCCCGGGGCCCGTATGAAAAGGGCCCACGAAGGGGGCCCGTAGCTGCAGGGCCCAACAAAGAAGCTCAAGGGGGGTGCAAATCAAGGTAAGTTGGGAAACAGTTTTAGGGCTCAAGGGGGGGTGCAAATCGAAGGGGCCCGCGAGTACGTTTGACCCCGGGCCCCAGGATACCTCTAGCTCGGCCCCGCCAACTATCTTGAGAAAATGAGTTATAATTAGAGGATAGCGCCGCCGCCATTCTTTAGATAACGCCGAAACGCCGCGGCCACCGAAACATTTTTATTTCGCCGCCGAATTAATCTCCATTATTAAAGTATAATAATTGTGTTTTGAGATCTAAATTTGATCTAAATAAATTTTTCTATTGGTAGTGCTACGATTTCTAGGCTGTTGGGTGCACCGTACTCGCGTTATAAAATTAGAAAAGATCTGGCACCACTGCACCAAGATATTCTGCACAGACAGCTGGGATCGGAGAGAGATAAATGAAAACGGCTTTGGACTCTGGAGTTGCCTCGCCTCGTATTTTGTAATAAGTACAGAAACGTATCAGCTGCATTCAGCAATAACTAGTCTATTATATTACAAAAATTCCTTTGATACAAAGATAAAATAATTTGTGATTATAGACTTAAACGGGCCTTCCAAATCGACCGCCATTACCTTACAATCTACGATCTATGATGAAACAAGACGTGCGACGGTCAGAATACACACAATCCTTCTAATGTGTTAAGTTTGTTTGAGCTATTCACAGCAACCTGCAACGCCGGTATCGCAACCAAAATATATCCACGGTCACACATATATACATATTTACACTTATTTGTTACTTCTAGTCATACTTTGAAAGCATCGAAGATTCCTTCGATCAGTGTCACTTTCATTTTTTACTTCTGATCACACTTATTTGTTACTACTAGTCAGCCGTTGAGTGTCACACTTATTTCTTCTAGTAACTTATTAGTTACTTCTGATCACACTTATTGGTTACTTCTGATCACACTTATTTGTTACTTCAGGTCATACGCCGCAGACTAGGCCGAACAGTGTCATACTTAATTGTTACTTCTGCTCAAACGTTGAAAGCGTGGCCCACTCTGAACGGCCTTGAAAAACGCTAGAGGGAAACGGGCAGGTAGACCTCTATAAACACGCGGATTTACAATGTTGCGGGGTCCGTATACGCTGCCCAAAAAACCTTACTTAGAATTGAATTTAAGGAACGTATTTGCATTTCTAGGTTAAATGTAAACCACAGCTATTCAAAAATATAACTTTCATGAAAATCGGACTTAAATTAAGGAACGTTATGTCGACTTTCAGGCGGAAATATAAAACCACGAACATTGGGTTCCGGTAAATAACCCCGAAAACTATACTTAAATTTAATATTTACTGATATAACCGAAGTTGTAGTTCAAGTGAATCCTAACCTATCCAATAATATTTTTTGTAACGTTATCGGACTTAATTTTAAAGAAAATATCTACCACATAAAGGAAATCACCGAAAATAGTAAATTGCGCAAATGCCCAACTTCTTGGGCTCCGATTGCAAAACTTTATGAAAGGCTATCAATGGCGATGTCTGTACATTCGAACGAGATATCATTGACTCTTCTAGCCCTAACCGTTGAAGAGGTATGCGCGACACGGCCGCATCGGCGGCATCGGCATCGGCATCGGCATCGGCATCGGCTACACTGTACGTGAGACTAATACACACAAATCCTTATGATTGTGTGTAAAAACCGGTTTTGGGGGGATGAAATTTCTGCGGTAGAAGGCTGGCTCGTCAGTTGTCTGTACGATAATGGCGGCGCCCAGTAAACGTTTCTAAAAAGAGTGTATAGGTAATAATACTAGTGAAATGGTAGTAAATAAGTACAGTATTGTTATTACTAGCGTAAATGTTTTAGTAAAATAGTATCATATGTAACATAGTTACTCATAAGTGTGCCTCTGTTTAACATATCTGTATTAAAAATTTAAATGAGACCTTGTTTCACAGCCGCCAAAGAAAATACGGACTAACGTCGCGTAAAACTGGTTTTAACTTCCATCCCCGCCAGAACTACTTTTGATGACGATAAAACCGTCATCGACTGGGAAGTGACGTCAATTACGTCATATCCTTGCAACAAGGTCTCATTGAGAAAAAGTTCTTTCTGGCACACTTATGATTAAATAAGTTACATATGATAGTATATAACCAAAGTTACCTCATTCTCGTTTTGAAAAAAAGTGGTTCCTATTTTAATAAAATACATTCTATTAAAAATGTATTATTTTAAAAAGTTGAAGTTCTAGCGGTCTTTTAAAAGGCTGGCGCTATTTCTGAGGTGGGGGGGGGGGAGTTTTTCCCCTTAGGCGCCGCCGCCGCCGATTTTTTTCAACGCCGCCGACTATTTTCTGCAAATCAGCGCGCCACGCCGCCGCCGAACTAATTATCGTACCCGCCGCCGCCGTTGAAAATTGGTTCGACGCTATGCTCTAGTTATAATGCTATTTATTCAACGTTAATCTAACTTTCGAATACAAACGGTGTTGAATTTTTTACGATGTTTCCGATTGTATGTGTTAAGATCCATATTTAGTCACTGAATAGTAATCATGATCCTGATTCAACTATTTCTAGTGGTGGAAGCAAAAACGTCAAATGATGTTCCCACTAGGTGAAATAAATTCTGAATTGTGATTCTGAACTCCTCAGTACAATTTTCCCAAATTCGCATCTCGAACTCGAATTCAAACTCCTGGAGGTTCAGCTACCCATTCCAAAATTTGAACTATTGTCGAATTTGCATCGACAAATCAATTTACGGGAATCTTCTTTTTGATTTAGAAATAACTAATTCGTTCGATTTAGCTTCAAAAAACTGAACTTCTTTCCCCCGAACAAAGCCTTAGCAGATCTCCAGAGACACGATCGTATCAACGAATTGGGGAAAGCCGACTAAGAAGGAACGGTTTCTAATAACAGATCACAATGCGAAAGCTTCGAACGTATTAAAATATATTATCTGATATTATACGGGCTGAAGCTAACGGGTGAATTTGATGCGAAAAAAATCGCGATTTTGCCCACCACTGGCCCTAACTATTCCGTCTACGGTTTTATTGATATACGAGCTGTCGTTTAGTCAAGGGGCTTTCTGTGCTTTGTGAATGGTAAGTTTTTCGCTTCTTGTAAATTAATTTTTTATTGGTGTGGATATTTGGACATCTACGATTCCTAATGCAGTCATTGATTTCCTGGGTGTGCGAGTCATTATATGATATTGGAAATTGGACGGTATTGGTCTTTTTCACGCGGTATGTGTCACCACGTCAACAGGAAGTCTACGAGTCGTCTACTACCAGATGTCGAATATAGCTATTCTACGGTATCTTCATCAAGGGCGAGTGTTGAAATAAAATGAGCGTTAAAGATGCGGCAAGTATGCCGTAAGCGAGAAAAATACAAATACCCTCTGTAGATATTTCTTTCGTAAAAATTTGCTTCGTATTATATTTAAATGATAAACTTGTTCTGTAAATAGGGTTAAATTCGATTGTGCATTGTTTTAGTACGTCTAACTCGCTGTTGTAACTACTTAATTAATATTATTCTGAATAAATTAAACTAGGTTGTTTCGTCTCAATTATTTTAATTAAAATTAAAATTTTATACAGGGCGGGATTGAACCGGGATTAAGTTTTTAGTAAATAACTCTGAGTTGCGGAGATATATATTTAAGGGTCATCTCGAGAAATTAATACCACTAGGGACAATTCTTCCGAGGAGAGGTATATTTTGGCTTGCCAACTTGTTCACGTACGCTACGATTCGCGTTTTCCCATCGAGTCGGCTTCGATTTCCGATTTGGTTTTTAGTTTTTTTATTACAATTTTTCAAAAGTGACGCAAATGTCAGTTTCTAAAAATGACCAAAATCGGTCGCCCCTGAGAGTTGGCCGTGTTAGTTCCAACACGCAATACACCCGAAATTTTCTCTCTTTCCGCCGCGAATTTCGGAGGGGGAGGGTCAAATGGGGTAGTTTCAGAAGGCCTGTGAGTTTCGGAAACGGGGAGGTGGTAAGGGGGGGGGGTTTCAGGGTCGTTCCGATTTGAGAGTCCCGTGGCTCTCTCGGCGTACGTTAGTCCAGTGGCCTTTATGCATCAGCCATTGGATACAGGGGGTTTAATGGGTACAGGGGGGTTTGGTGCGACTGAGAGTTTGAGTAATTTTTGCGGGGAAAAAGGTACCACGGAAATTCTCGCGTTGGAAAGAGGGAGGGGAGTACTACGGAAATTATCGCATGGAGAAAAGGGGAAAAGAGTACCATGGTAATTATCACATGGGGAAAAGGGAGAGGAAGGGCCTTACTGGGGTGGTTCTACTATGGGGAAAAGGGTACCACGGTAATAATCATATGGGAAAAATGGGGAGGGGGTACTCCGGTAATTATAACATCGAAAAAAAGGGGAGGAAGGGCCTTACTGCGGTGGATCGACTATGGGGTAAAGGGTGCCACGGAAATTCTCGCGTCGAAAAAGGGGAGGGGAGTACTACGGAAATTCTCGCATGGAGAAAAGGGGGAGAGGGTACCACGGTAATTATCACATGGGAAAAAGGGGAATGGTACCCAGGTAATTAACACATGTGAAAAAGGGGGAGGTGGGTACCATGGTAATTATCACATGGGAAAAAAGGGGAGGAACGGTAATTATCACATGGGAAAAGCAGAGAGGGGGTACCACGGTAATTATCACATGGGGAAAAGGGGAGGGGTACCCCGGTAATTATCACATGGGGAAAAGGGGGACAAAGGGCCTGACTGCGGTGGTTCGACTATGGGGTAAGGGTACCAAGGAAATTATCGCATGGGTAAAAGGGGGAGGGTGCCTTGCGTTGGATCGACTATGGGGAAAAGGGTGCCACGGAAATTATCCCATGGGAAAAAGAAGTTGGGGAGGGAGTACTAGAGTGGAGTGATCAGTTAAATACCGTCAAAGAACCCTGATTACGGAGTTTACAGTTTTTAGATTTAACAGTTTTAAAAACTTGGAACAGGCCGTAATTACTTAAATAATTAGTTGAACTGTGAAATTATATGAATACATTTGAAATGTGTAAGATAGGATCCCTGCAAATCATCTTGAGAATCGTGAATATCCAAAATCATTGGAAGGCCATGATTGCCAGTCTAAACCTCCACTTACCTTTCAAGTGTATACTTATTTAGTTCACTGGTAGTGCACATCGTAGGTAAATCACCGACATTTTTAAGAAATCACTAAAGGCAGTGGCATAGCCTGGATTTTGTTTCGAGGGGACACACCATTGAAAAAAAAGTATAAAATTAAAAATATTTGAATCTATGACCACACATTTCGGGGGGAGGGGAATGTGCCCTGTGCCCCCCTCCATCCCTGGATACGCCACTGACTAAAGATATTTTAGGAAATCAGTAATCAGGTGTAGACACTTTTAACGAGTGACTAAACCCTCGAAAAATATCTGAAGGACCAACCTTGTTTCAGGAACGCGTACTTTGCTCTAAATTTTGACAGAGTGTTTATTTTGCCGAGTGTGTTCAGTTTCAGTCGCAGGTACCTTCCGGTTGAATAAATGCTCCTCGCCGTATTATTAAACCGACATATTGAATGAAGCAAATTTGAGTTTTCTCGATTGCCGTCTCTTATTTCTATCAAAGCGTTGTTGCAATCATTTTCTATATACGTGTTCAATTCTTTAAAATTGACTTCAACGTAATGTTTCTTTGGAGCTGTTTAGAATAAAATTAAAATGTTATTTTTACTAATAATAACTTAGATTATCTATCCAGAGTGTCTGCATTTGGTCAAATAGATCATTTTTGTCAAGACGTTTATTTTAAGGGAATATTTTTTCTATTCAATTCTATTATTTAATTTATAAAGCTTCAATTGCGAAATTTAAAGAATTTTAAATTAAATTTTTACTCATAGATGGTAGACAAAACGTTTCAAATTAAAAGCATGGCATACTGAAAATGTTCCGATGAAATTGGTTTGGTCGAAAAAAGGCAATTTTTGCAAAGTCATGAGGTCATAAAAACCAGTTCGTGTCAAAATATTATTATTAACAGACGTGAAAAATTTAAAATACCTGATTATCTCATGGTAGATGTCGCGGTTGACGGGTCTTTCCGGAACATATCGACAATCGCCGCCAAATTTGCTGAACTAAGTTACTTATTTACAGCCCTTTTTTGTCTTATAATTTTGTTAAAATATTCGTCTGCTAGAAATTCTGCTTTTATAGCTCATTGAAATTATGCTTTAGGGGTTCAGTTTGTATTTGTTCAGTTTAAAAAAATCGTTATTTTATCCCCTGAAATGTGTGTAGTTCGATAATACCTGCATCTTCGCCAACGCGAGTCTTTGGGCGATTTATCACGTTACAAAAAGACCTCTCTACTATACTCGGAGCAACAGGACGGCTAGCTTCAATTTTTCTCCGCCGTAAGTCATCGAGGCTCGTTGCTGCCGTATTACTTCATAAAGCCCCGCAGGAAAAAGTCAAGGGTCGAGTCAAGGGTGACCGAATCGCTCCGTTCTTTTGAATCTATTACTAAGGAAATTCGGTAGGTAAAAGTGTCACAACATCACGATGTTAATGCGCTAGTGCACCGTCATGTTGACACAGAAGACGACTGTAATCAATCAAAGGAATGTCGTCTAAGAATCGTGCGTATTTTAAATTTTGGTCACCGATCGAGTGTTAAATGAATATATGTAAGCTGTCTGCTCGTTCAAAATTATCTCTGCATAAAACTTTAAAATTCAAAAGTTGTCTGATATTTCTTCACATATTTTGCTCACGAATATTAAGGCAGATTCAATTAAGCTCATTCAATACTTCTACTTGAAGAAAGATAAAACTTGCGGAATAAGATGGTCTGCCTAAACGTTTAGTTTAAACTGTACTTGGTGGTGATGAGGGAATCCAAAGGATAGATTGGCGTTTAGTGATTAAATTGTCTTTCTCTCGAGAAGGAACATTAGTTTGAGAATAAGAGAACACTGTCGTATGGCTGAAACTAATTAAAGTCAATTTTGAATATTTATAGTTCATAGTATGACGCGGCTTAGTGCAGTTAGGATGGCGGCTCTGTAAGCATTTGACTAACAAGAAATGCGTTACCAGTTCTAGCATAAAAGCACGCTATTGTCGGGAATAAGGTAGATCTGATTTTAAAAAGTCGCTACTAAAGTAATGGGTATTAAACTCGAAATTCATCTCTGACTAGTGAGTCCGACTGGTGATTTAATCAGCTTCACGTTGTCTAAATACGTGTTGATTATTCGAATGGATAATAATATGCCATCTGCACTGCATCAGTGAGATAATGCATTTACTTAAAAATTAGGATTAAATAAAATATCTAAACCATTAAATTTAAAAAAATATGTTTTGGTAAATGCGGAAATATAATCACAAACATTCATTTGAAATATATTTTAGGAAAAGTCTATTAAAACAAGGTATTTCGACCTAGTACCGGTGAAAACTTTGCAAAAAGCAGTGGATTTTCAACCAAATCATTTTCACCAAAACAATTTTCAGTATGTCCACAATATTTTCGTTTGAAGGTTTGGTCTACCACCTAAGTATGGTAAAAAATTCCAAAAAACGGTGAAAAGTTTTTCAATTTCTCTGAATTAATCACGTTAGACAGTTTCGTATTGAGAAAATTTACAAAATATTTCGTGATTCTAGATAATATACTTTTGAAGGCTGGTTTACACTAGGGCAAAAACGCCACAACGGTGACAGTCGACACAAAAATATTGCACTAGGCCTAACGGGAAATTTTCGCGTCGACGTTCACCGTCGTGGCGTTTTTGCCCTAGTGAAAACCAGCCTTGAGATAAATAAGGTAAAACCCTGAACGTACCTTCTAATATCAAAACGCAACTGAAGCTTCCACCAAAAGTATTTGGGTAACCTGGTGAGTAGAATTCTTTGATCGTTGGATTGCCAACACTGAAATTACGACACTCGTTTTGTTTGGAGGCGCTAGTTTCTAAAATTTCGAAAATTATTTTATACCTGGTAGCCGTCTCTCAATTTCTGTCAATTTGTTGGCTTAACCGAAATTGAGCAATGTAATAGAACTGCCTCTACGTTTTGCTATAAGGTCTATAGGTTAAAAATGTTTGGTCGAATTTAATTCCTTAGCTTAATTTTCATTCAATATCTTAAGAAATAATTTTTTCATTTAAAGTTATCTATAAATTCAAGGTCTTGTGATTTCTTCATTCTTTCAAGAATGGCGTTGTTTAGTCCATAACGGGCACCATAAATAATAGGCGACGAGGGTCCTACACAGCGGTATGGTCACGCCATGAATAAAGTTACCAAAAATATTCAAGAAAACATGGTACTCATTGTAAGTTGAGCATTTGTAGGAATTAAATGTAAAGAGATGATTTGTGTCTTATAAATAACAAATCGTCAGCTTAGAAGACAGAAAACCATCAATTGAAGAGCTTCTTGGCTCTATGTTAACTCAAAGGCTTTCACATAAGTCAATATCTAGCAAGTGCATGAAGGCGATCTCACTTACCATTTCCAGTGATTCGTAAAGGCTTTCGTATTATAATTAAATTTGGTAAAAATGTCCAAGATGGTTCTACCTTTGGGGGCTTGAATTTCGACGGCTCAATTACAACGCTATTCATTCCTTATTTATCCTCCTCCATATCTACTAGGGTGTGTCAAATATTTACACTAATAATTCGATCGAATACTAAATTGTATATTCGATTGGTCGTACCGAATTGATGTTGAAAATGTTCGCGATGGTTTTGCTGATCAAATAGTCAAAGGAGAACGCGATGGGATTTCCCAAATTTGTCTTGAATGTCACGGAACTACTTATTACTTTTGCTTAACCCTAGTTGGAATTTTTATACTCGAGGTTTACTTACCGAGAAATGAATAAGATGCCTTGAATCCTGAGAACTGTCTCGAGTCATCGGATTCAAATCTTAATCGAATCGAATTTCCGGGCGAATGTATGACGCCTGGATTAATGGCATCGCAAAAATTTCTAAAATCACGCTTTTCATCTTCATTCTGGATTTGCAGATTATCAAATGAGCAACGAGCGCTTTCTTCCAAGTGAAACTCGGAAAAGCTTATTAGAACTGAGTGATTCATTTCCGCTGTGGAGTTCAAACAGACCTTAAATAAACGATGAAACGAAGAACCAAATGCACTTTTTCGCGGCAGTGGCACCAGACATTTTTTTAATTCGAATATTTCGTTAGTTTTATCATTATTTTAAATCTGTTAGGGTTTAGCTTTTTTTGCTCCTTTTTGTCACTATGTGGTTTCTTTTCGCCTGATGTCGGAATAAAAATTTACTCTTTTTAACGTAAAACGTTGTACTCGCCAGTTCCGGGGATGATAATTACTCCGGCCCATAAACTATTCGCTTGTTCCGGAGTATTAGGGCTACTCTTTTTACTCCTTCTGAAAAGGTGGTGTAAAGGATTTTGTCGTCTGCTAGCCATAATTTATCTGCCAAAAGGCCAAAGGCCGCCATTTTTTATTCTGACTCACACTATTGGCCATCACAGAATCGGAGTGAAATGACGTCATAGCCTTACTTTTCTCACCCCACTCCGCAATCCCAGAACAAGCGAAAACAAACCACCTTTTCTTATTAAGACTAATTTTTGACTAAAAGGTAGGCAATGAATATTATATTTTGATATACCGCTTGTACTCACCTTTGAGGTACAGATCACATAGAATGGACGCGTGGTAGAAATTGTTGAAATTTGGCGAACTAAATTCTCGAGTCTCTTTGTTTCCAATCGAAAATGGGTCGCAGGGAGTTTCTACGTTCCGTCTTTCCTCTAAATGATAGTAACAAAGCAAACAAGCAGATCAATATACGGATCAGAGACACACTTTACGCGAAATGATGTGGGAGACGTTGTACCACTTTCCTTCTTGAGCCGAAGTGACCACTGCGGAAAATGTTTCTCGCGTGTTCGCCTACTTGCTCTTTACCGATAACAAACGCCATATTTCTCCAAAAAATTTTAAATTTTAGCAACACATCAAAATATATACAGTGTGTCCACTAAATAACTTTCCAGAGCTAATTATCGAAAAGCTATTTTTCCTAGGAATTGGATATTTTCAGATCGCATAGAACGCGCAGGTGGTCATGAGATGATAGAATAGTCTCTCTTTGTTGAGCGCTTAAAAGGTATCGTAAGATGTCCCGTTTATGGAGCTAATAAGATTTTGTTATTATAGGATAAATTATCGTGAGAACGATTGGATAATACATTGATGGATAATTCTTTCTTTGTTGAATAGGCTTTAGGTTAATTAATTAACTTACTTTTTCAGAAGCTTAAATTAAATATTCATGTCAAAATATGACATGATTTCAAATAAAATATTTTTTTTTCGAAATTTAATAACAAGGTTCTTCGCCGTTTAGATAAAATCAAACGTCTTATAATAAGCTAGGAGCAACAAACACAACACCCCACGCAATAAGAACGCAACCCGTCAAAAGTTGTGCCTTGTCTTGTGTACAGTTTTCATTGGTTAGACGCTTTAGCACCTGCTGCCGTCGGAAGGGGAAATATTCGAAAATTTTCTTCCGCCTTTCTGTAAAACGTTTAGCGTAAAGGCTTGTTCAAAGAAATTCGTACACAACACTGCGTAAGCTTGTTTAAAAGCTATCTGCGTTCACCTTGTGTTTGTTACTTCTAGCTAATAAGTGACTGGCCGTGTTTGGATCATCGAACAACCTTCAAATTTAATTTTATCTAGCAACGATCTCACTTTTGCTTAAAATCAGTGTTCACGTGTGGTTTTTCTTTAAATTTCATTGGTCAAAGCTGGCAATCAAACGCCTCAAACCCACTTAACCCTGAACTTTTTGTGATTTGTTACCTTGTTTAACGAAATAATAAGTAGCTTTGAAGCCCGATTTCTCCACGGACCCGTCGGATTTGAACTTCAAAGAGAGGACGTTTCCGGTCGAAACGATCAGCCACGGAATAGCGGTGCCACTCAGTGTGTACAGCAGTTTCCCAGTGTCCATTTGGCCATCTCTAATTTCCAAATTATCAACGGAGCCGATTTCCATGGAAAACTCGGAGAAATTGAGAACGACGTTAAAGCCCGGTTCGGCTAAAAATACAAATTCTAATTCTAATTGGAATCACAGAACCGTCGGCGGTAATGGTCAAATCAAAAAAGTATAAATATCAAAATTCTTGACTAGTTCAAATGTAATTATGTAATGTAATTATTAATTTTCTTTTAACTCTTTGTAGTTTCCTAATAGACCATTCTATAAAATACTACTTATGAGGATATTTATTTTTGTCCCGATTTTTCGTGAACCACGCTCCAAATAGGATTATCTGGAAAACCTGCAAACCTAGTTATCTGGATAAATATTGGATTTTGGTCAAAATCCTACTCATTTAACGCTTGTAGTTTTATACCAGTATAAATAGCTTATTAACTATGTCTCATTGATTTTATAAATAGTTCAGTTATGAACTTACTATATTTTGAAATATACTACCTTCAAGTAGGCTACCTTAGCTATATTTTGAAAATCGACTCTATGGGTGACGCGTCGGAAAATAACAATCAAATAGGAATGAGCGGAAGCAGAATTTTTAAAACCGAAGAATAAATAAATTTGCAAAGTCCTATAGAAGAAGCGCTAAGTTGTCTTCGTGCAAGTGTCTGGCTAGTTTAGATAGGAGTTTATAGAAATTTTTAATTAGTTTCCCAGATTAAAAGTTAATGAGACGGCAGTTTTGCATAAAAATTTAAATTAACCAAATATAGAAAACCATAATTACACTAATAATAGAACGAAGCAAATCTTTTTTTTTACAATATTATGTGACTACCTGGTTCACTATATTTATTTATAACTGTCAAGTTAGAATTGCATTTTTTAATAATTTCTAATAATTCTGATAAATAATGATAACTTTTGTAAAAAATATTAACTGTTTCTCAATTTTGGTGGTGTCCGGTTTCATTGCCCGTTCTGCCAGAGCTGACGTCAGAGCCTTCGAGTGGCGGACTGCTAGTTTAAGTTAGTTAATTATGAATTTTAAGTTGCGTTTAGTTTCACCAATGTAAAACCCGTCACAGCTTCGAGCTATTTGGTATATGCCATTATTTTCAGTTTTACAAATTTTCCCTTTAAGCCGTTGAAGGCTAGATTGTATTTTATAAATGAGCTTATAAACGGGTTTGACGTTAGTCTTACGGAACACTTTGCCGATAGCGTTAGAAATGTTAATGTATGATAAGACAACAGCCTCTTTCTTTTTGAAAACTTTCTCTAGTAGTGAGTTTTTGTCCACAAAGCGTCGATGAATAATACGGTCGATGCCTCTGTTAAGGATAGAATGGTCATAGCCTCTATTGCTCGCGATGGAAAGAGCCTTAGCTTCTGCCATTACAATTAAATATTCTCAATTATACTAAATCATCCATAAATCAAGTCACGTGCTCACTAATGAACAAAAAGCAGTGTTAGAATTAGAACTTAATGTCGCAATCTCCCCAAAATGTTTGATCTCAGAAATTGAAATCGCACTTAAACGATAAAAATCACCTGAGAAATAAATGCATTAAAATGCTAGAAAAATATAATAGATCCAAATATAAAGAAATGTGAACACAAAGCGTTAACTGCCTGAGAGAAAATGAGCTTTCCAAAACTAGAAGCACAACCCCAGCATCCATCTTGGAAAATACTTTGAATTGGCATTAGTCTCGGATAAGTTGCTTATTTCCAAAATTTATGGCCATGTTGAACAATGTCGATTAAACTCGATTCTTTAAAATTATGGAACTTGCCTTTACGAAACTATTAAACGGCCCCTAAGAGGTACACTCCATACATCTTCATCGAATCATCGTATTTTAACTAAACAAAATAGTCAAAGTTTCCTTCCAATTTTTGAAAAAGTTTTATTGGTTTAGCGATTACTAATAACAAGAAAGGGATTCTTTATACTGTCGGGAGAATGAATGGTTGATACGACGCGCGGACATCCAGATCTAGTTTTCATCCAGCAGTATAAATTGTATTTAATTAAACCTACTTAAAGAATTAAATCTTAATACGATTATAAAATATAATTTTTTTCCCAAAAAGCCCAAAGTTATTGTAAAAATGTATATCTTTTGTTCTAAGCCATTTCTACTTTATATCTGTTTTTATTTTCGAGGTCCCGATCCATTAATGCCATACCCTTCAAACTATATTTGCAACACTTTCAGCAGTAACCAGTTATAGAATAGTAAACTTCCTAATCAAACTGCTCGATCTAAAAATGGCAAGTACTCGAGAGTTTTCACGCAGCCCTCATTAAGTCCAAATACTCGATGATGATCGGGTACACACAGAGCCCTAGAACTCAATCTCAATTAAAGGTCAAGTACTTGATAAAGACAGAGCTCTCGTCGAGCTTTAGTACTCTATAGAGGTCTATAACTCTTACGGCTTTAGTACTCATTCAAAATAATAAATAAAAACACGAAGAACACGCGTAAGTTTAATTGGTTTTATTGTTTTAATTTATTATTTTGAATTATAATTAACGTAAGGAGTTTCAAATAGTTTTTACTTCGAATTTAGTACTCATATGATAATGTACTCGCGGACACTAGTAATCGATAACGATGGTTTCTTCCTCCGCTCTAATACTCGATCTCAAAACAGACCGAGTACTCGATGATGATCGCTTACCAACACCGCCCAAATTTCAATAGAACTTACCAGAGATCGTTAAGTTGCATTGCAGATTACTCGGGTAGAAATCCGGATAGTTCGGAGAGGAAATCTCCTGAGAAGTGTGATTCGCGCTGAAATTGTCACAGAGGTTACGCGTTTTCGATACCCAACCTAAAGGAAAATACAATTAAATGTAAAATAAAATGCAACGATCATCTAACTTACGGACTTTGCACTCTCACTTACAAAGAAAAATCACCTTTTTAATTAATATAGAAAAATCGAGTTTTTATTCCAAAATCCATAGTTCTTTGGTTAATTTTTTTTTAGAATTTGGAGTATTCTATTAGTGGAACTGAAGGTTAAATTTAAACACTTCTTTTTAAAGGAAATTAAGAATTATATTTAAACGAAAATAAAAATTAATTTAATATTAAATTTTAATTAAGAATCAAGTTCATACTAAATTTAAATGAAGAATTAAGTTCATATTAAATTAAAATTAAGAATTAAGTTCATATTAAATTAAAATAAATAATTAAGTTCATAATAAATTAAAATAAATTAACTTTAAATTAAGAAATGAATGAATATTTAATTTAAATCAAACTAAGAAATGAATGAATATTTAATTTAAATCAAACTAAGAAATGAATGAATATTTAATTTAAATCAAACTAAGAAATGAATGAATATTTAATTTAAATCAAACTAAGAAATGAATGAATATTTAATTTAAATCAAGAAATGAATGAATATTTAATTTAAATCAAGAAATGAATGAATATTTAATTTAAATCAAGAAATGAATGAATATTTAATTTAAATCAAACTACATTTGAAACATTTCCAAATGGCCGTTCCGATGAAGTAGAAATAAATGAAACAGAAATGCTTACGTTTAGCCAGGTATGAATATTTGACCCTAAATCTGCCGGGCCTCGTTGCGTTGTTAGAAAGGAATGCCAGAAGAAGTTGGTGTCCCACCGAAACTATGCCGCGTCGAAAGATGGGCCGGCCAACCTCGTAAAAAGGTTTCGAAGCCGGATCTACAATTTGCACCAAGTCCGAACTTCCGGCGTCTTCTTCCGCGAAGGGAAATTCCAAGAATGAGATTCTGATGGCCTGATCGTTTGGCGAAGGCGCTGATTTTTTTAATAAGAATATGCTATGGTTAAAAAATTTAATTAAAAAATATTAATGCATTCACATACAGTTTGAAACCAAGAATTTATTTATACTAAGGGTGAATGACTATTTGTTGAGACAAGATGGTGCTCAGAAAAAATGTACACATCACTGGCAGGTAGTCAAAAATGTACAGGAAAGAAATGTACGCATCACTTTAGCAGGTAGGTGAAAATGTACAAAGGGAAAAATGTACACATCACTGGCAGGTAGGTGAAAATGTACAGGGAAAAAATGTACACATCACTGGCATTCTATAATCAAAGTCAACAACCAAAGTATAACTGAAACGTATAGCGTTTCCCTTTGAGACCGCTCGGAGACCACTCGGGATTTTACGATGACGTCATTACTCTTACTCGGACAGACGCGAAATCCTTGTGAGAGCAAAAAAAGTTGCTCCGTAACTGAAGACTGAGTGGTCGGCGAGCGAGTGATTCCGCCAATGGAGGACGCAACTCGCCCTCGGAGCAGGTTTTCTCTACCCAATGGAAAACGAAAAAATAAAGAGCAGTCCGCGATCGCTCGGACCAGGCCAATGGAAAACGCTATTAGAGAACAGGGAGAGAGACCAAGCGAGATAGACTTTTCTATTAGTGTATCAAATTTACCCTTTAATAATATATAGTTATATTATTGTTCAATCACTCTATCATTCTTACCACTTCCCCACAAACACAACATTGGCGACGGAGATGGGATCCAAGAAAAGAAAATAACACAGTTCAAGTAACAATTGAAGTATCAGTCTAACTCTTGCACACCACGTCTCAACACTATCAATCTCAGAACAAAGGATTAGGCTTAAACCGCAACTATGTCAACACCGCCTACCATCACTGTGTCAGGCACTGATGGCCAATGCGACAAGTTCAATCCAAAGGAGGAATCTTTCACCAATTACTCTGAACGCATGAAATCATACTTTTGGGCAAATGATTTAACTATAGATGCGAAGAAACCTTCCATTTTGGTAACTTGTCTACCGTCCACTGTATTCTCTAAACTGACGGGCATGATTGTTCCAGAAAAACTCGGGGACAAGACGTATGATGAACTGGTGACACTACTCACGCAGCATTACGATCCAACACCGAGAGAGATTACGCAACGCTTCAAATTTAACCAAAGACTCAGACAACCAGAAGAGTCAGTTAATAATTTCATAGCGGAACTCAAACGACTAGAGGAGCATTGTAACTTTGACGCAGCGTTCGATAGCGTGATAAGGGATCGCCTGATATGTGGAATAGCAAATCCGGAAATTCAAACACGTTTACTCCAGGAAGCCACACTCACACTAGCGCAGGCAAAAACCATTCCAGTAGCCATAGAAACAGCAGCCAAGGATTCCAGAGTTATAAATCCGCCGATGGAAATTCTGCATACACACAACCACATGCAACATTATCACTCAACCGCAAAACTGGTAATAGGAACGAACCAAAGAAAGACTTCTTTCTTTGAACTCCCTACAAAACGCAATGGCTGATGTTTCCGATGCGGAACGAAAGACCATTTCACAAAGAGTTGTAAACTCATAAGGAAACAAAATGCAACAAATGTAGGACATTTGGCCAGAGTATGTTTGGGTACATCAGGAAAGCCCAATACAACGAAGAAACAAATTACAGAGGAAGATCGGCAAACCACAGTTCAATACAAGCTTTTCGATGAATACAATGCTACTGCTTACCACATTGAAGCTGCTAGCGCAAGACCCTCAGTCATTGAACCATGTCTCCTAACATGTAAACTGAATGGTAAAGCACTACCGTTTGAGTTAGACACGGGTTCTGCCTTCACGATTCTCTCGGAAGATGTCTATAGCACAATTCCGAACGCCAAACCTTTGGAGTCATTTCCGTACAACTTACGCTCAGTTTGTAGCAGTAGCAGTAACCTGGAAACCAAAGGATTTTCGACCGTAGATGTATAGTTTCATGGAAAGAAAGGCCACTTACAAGTAGTCGTCACACGAGGAACCAATCCAAATCTCTGTGGAAGAACTTGGATCTTCTCTGATCTACGAGTTTTGGATCACTTTGTTCATCACTTGACTAGTGCCACCCTCACATTGGAAGATATCTTGGAAAAACACAGCAGTTTTCACACCACGTTTAGGACGTTTTAAAGACGTCTTGGTACATTTAATCAGAAAATGAGATGCGCGACCGAGATTTTTCCAACCACGCACTTTGCCCTTGGCAATCAAGGAGAAAGTTGAGAAAGAACTTGAACAGTAAATTACCCTGGTAATTACCAGGGTAATTACCATTTTCGTAATTTACCTAAGAAAATTGTAAATTACTGTTACCAGTGTAATTTATCGCGTAAATTACCAGGGTAAATTACCGATTCGTATCTCTACAAAAGAGCAGCTCCCAAATTCCATAAAAATAGGATGATACTGTCCGTTGCACTAGCGCACTGTATTTGCCGCCTTTGTTTGTTTTCGTGTAATTGTCACGCGTTGATTTGCAATATACTCACTCGAAACAGAATGTAGATTTTATAAAAAAGTAAAAATACCAGTTATAATTTTGACGCAAATGAGGCTGCCACCTGAAGAATTGGCATAAAGCGGTGAACTCAATTCCTGGGTTTCGGTATTTCCCACGCTGAAGTTGTGGCACGCTGTTTTATCTGCAATGAGATAGTTCATTTACTAAAACACTCTTTTGGCTGCAGTAATTTATCCAATGATATCTGGAAATCTGGATATATTCCAGAAATTCTACATCTCAAAATTGTGATTTTTTAAACCAGAATATCACCGAAATCCCGAAATGCGGCGTGTGATTGCCAACAGAAAATACTTGATTTACCTCGAAATGTTTTGGTTTTATAACACAGTTTTGCGACTTTTAATTAGAAATTTAGTTACTTAACCAATTGACCGCTTCTAAACAATTGTTTGTCGAAAATGTGCTCTTACCAGAAGGTAGAAATGTGTAATTAGCTTTGAAACCCGCGAGTTCGTTTTTTTCGTCAGAAATGAATGTCAAATGGAGGTCAGATCCCGTTGAAACAATGAGACGAGGAACCTTGGAACCACTCAACTTATAGAGCAATTCGGATGATTCAGTGGCGCCATCTCTGATTTGCAGTTTATCTCCGTAAAACAAAGTGAATTCCGAAAACTGAACCCGAATTAGATGATTCGATGGAGCTGAAATTTGAATCATTTTTGAGTTCATATCAATGATTGTAATTATGTCAAAGTATTCGCGTAGAAATCCTCATATCTACGAGAAAGAGTTTATCTGTAGGCAGATATAAAAGTAACTGTCGGCTCTAACATTACCACCTGTATTATGAAAAGGCCCCGGTTATTATAGATGGCCATGAATCTAGCCGATTCTTCAAAAAGCGCCCAAATTATAACGTCGTGGGCTTGAATCTAAATTATATATCCCATGTCAAAATATTGTTTATAATTGCCGTAATTTATGTTATTGACCTATTTTCAAACGATTTGTTCAACGCGAGGGGTACCTTTATGTACCACCTATTTGATTTCGAGGCAAGCTACGTCTATTGATAAAAAGAGTTAATACACGTAGAGCTGACACTGCTTTAAGGTATCTGCAAATTGGCTCCCTGGGTATAGAGGGCTTCGTCTAAAAGCAACTGTCGGCTCGATCATTGCCACCTGTATTATGAAAAGGCCCCTGTAGCAAATTAGAGTCGGGCCGACGTCGGCCAACGGTACTAAACACTAAAATCAAACCGACCTTAGGATTTAGGGTCGAAATGTCCTAGGGAAAAAACGATCGGTCGGCTACAAAACGTAGATTCTTAACCGCCTTTTAATAGACCTAAGAACCGACTCTGAAACGACGTCGAGCCAACTTTATGTTAATGCTTATTTCCGACCCAAATCTGATCTAATTATTTTATGTCGTGTTTTTCAAATACAAATAAGTTTGAAGAAAAAATTAAATTGAATACAAAATTATCTCAGAAAATATAATAATGAAAATATCCCCTTTTCCTAAATACATATGGTCTGTTTCATAAATTTAATGTGGAATCCAATTATTAAATGTAAGGTCTATTTTAAGTCAGATAATAGTCGGCATACCGTCCATAAATAGTCCCAAAAATGGATTTACGGTTTTAGTGTCGATAAACGTTCGGACGTTTTTAGGTCGGCATTTGGTCGTCGACTATAAAGAGACTTTTCGTCCGTACTCCGACCCTAAAACGACTTCATGCGCTACAGAGGAAATCTATCCGATTCTTTACTAGAGTTCGTGGTGCCATCTTTTTATGGCAAAGGAAGCTAAAATTTAAAATAGCCTAATGCTAACGTCGTCAGAGAGCCATTGTAGAGAATTTAAGTTAGGCAACTTAAACTCTACTTACAAGGAGAGTACCCGAGGTGTTTATTGCCGATTTTGTTCAAAGTCGGGCGAAATGTAGACCTATATGAGATATGAAATTTCCCAAAAGGAGACGTTGCACTACCCATTCGTTTTGCTATAGCAACCGAAAATGTTTTTGATCACTTAAAACAATAATATCTCCATTTAAAAAAGCATGGGATTTTCTCGGAAGAAAAATTTTGAAAATCACGAAATGTGTAATTTCATCAAGTTTGGGTAAATTGAAACATTTTTAGGGTAAATTTGTAACAAATTTTGGGTAAAATAAGGGAAAAATCTTATTTTGGTTGTAAGTGGTCAAAACCGTTTTCGGTTGCCATGGCAAATCTAATGGGTAGTGCAACGTCTCCTTTTGGAAAATTTCATAACTCATATAGGTCCACATTACGGCCGACTTTGAACTAAATCGGAAATAAACACCTCGGGTACTCTCCTTTGTTAGTGGACTTTAACCTAAATTATATACATCCCTTGTAAAAATGTTGTTTATAAGTGCTGTAATTTATGTTATTGACCAATTTGCAAACGAGCCAATCAACGCGAGGGATACCTATAAATACCGACTATTTGATTTCGACGCTAGCGACATCTATTGAAAAAAGAGCTACTGCACTTGGTTTAAATCAGTTCAATGTAATTCCTCGCGATAATTTTGCACAAAAATACTGATATCTTTCGGAAAAGAAAACGGCCAAGAGCGCTTCCGTTCGCACATTAAACCGAGCAGGTGATAGCCATAATGATCATCGTGTCACGCGTAGAAATTAAACTCCTCGAAAACAGCCACAGCCTAAAGAGTAATCATTGAGTTCATATTCCCTAGGTGGCGCCAATACTAATTGAAGCGCAGCTCCTTTTGTAGCGGGGTCCTGAAGAATGGGTTCAGTTCGGCATGCCTTCTTGGTCACATTTTGCAGACCGGATTTTTTACCGTAGAAACGGATCGCAGATTTCTAAATTACCATATTAATAAATACATTTTTTTAAGAAGTTCATTGATGTCCAACATATAGTTTTCACGAAATTCAACAAACATTTTGAAAAATTTTTACGAGATACCAAATTTGAAAAAAACTTAAAGGAACAGTAAACTTTAATAATACTATAAAGGAGAATCGTCATGAAAATTTTTAGAGATATAGTAAATTCAAAAGTTCTTAAAAGGATAGTAAACGGTACCAAATGTTTGAAATATTTAAAACTTATTTCTCATTTCAGAAATACTAATTTTTAAAATTAATAATTTTTAAGGGTTTGTTATTTTGTTCGTTTAAGGAGTAATATTTTTGAAATTTTTTTATTTTATTCAAGTGGTAGACTAATAGTTCTTTCTACGAAGTAACATGGCCTTCTTGTTTTAATAAAGCTCTTACGTCACTGTATTTACCTTTTCCAACACTAGGAGCGCGCGCTCGAATCACGAGGAGCTTCCTATTTTCAAAAACTCGTGCAAATCGCGCGTGCTAAGATGATTCTACCAAAGCTAAGTCTTGTGACGTAAGAGCAACATGTTAAGCTTGTTTTCCACTAGCACGCGTCATAATGTTATTTTCTTTACGCGCGTAAAAGCGTTTGAACGTTTCAAAGCTGAGAAACGCGTCGTTGCGCGCGCCAGTGGAAAACAAGCTTCATACTTATACTTTTAACAAGTTGGATAAGCGTAAAAAATGTATAGAAAGAACTATTGCAGCGTGAGCTTAGAATCTTTAATGTCGACCTGTAAATAATTTACTTTTACCTGTGATAATGAAGATGCAACGCACGGAAGGTGGATACGACTCCGGATAATTTGGTGAGTAAAATTCTCTGGCATCTGGATTTCCCACGGTGAAGTTTCTACAAGACGGATCTGTATGCAGTGAGGAGTCTGAGGACGCTGTGAAGATGGAAGAAAACGCTTCGATAAAGTCAAATTTCTTAAAACAATGCCATTCGTGCGCAACAGTGTTGTGAATTAATTGTTTTTACTTAATTAATTGAAAAGAACATGTTGAAGTAAAGCTTGTTTTAATTAAAGGTTAATCAATGTACTTCAAGGGCTAATAGATATCGGCGCTGTCAAACTTTTTACCAATATTTTAGTAAAACCATTAATTTTATTAGGAACAAATATATAATTATATTTCTGTACCTAATATTCTTGGAAAACATTCAAGGATTTTATAAAATGTTTAAACTATAGAAATATATTTTCACACGTTTGTTTATGAAAGTCATAAAATTTTATAGTTACATTATTGGTTTGAAAGCTTTACAGTCTAAAACCACAATCACGTGACAGTTAACATCATAACTAATGTAACCAATTTCGATGATCAAGGGATACAAACATGTTTCTAAGGTACGTTTTGTCCACTCATTTGCTAGCTTACCGGATTCCAGAATAACACACGAATAATACTAAAGAAATAGTAAAACCACATAGGGCTGAACCAGTCTTTAGCAAAAGGTATTAGCAGGACGGCTCATGATATACTTCGAATCATGGACTAAAAATTTAAGGGGTCTCACTGTTCCCGATATTTGGACACGGTAGGCGTGGCCTAAATCGGAAGGCTTACTGAGGTACATCAGCCGCTTTGAAGCGCCTCATGAATTCGGTTCAACTATCACTACGAGAGGCTAGTCGAGGCTTAGGCGACAGTACGAGCGAGAAAGTGAGCAGCAGGGGCATCTGGTGCAAAGAAAATGAAAATATTTGCGACTACTTGAAACTTGGGACTAGGTGGCAGAAATTGGATAGGTTTTATTGAGGTCTCCATGCGGTGCGGTATTGTAATTATATAAGAGAACATGCTTCGCATGATATTTGTAATTTTTGTTGCGTTTTAATTCTACTTGTAGTTTTAATTTAATTTTAATTTTTAATTGCATGTTCTTGTTAAAGTGAAAAACCATAGTTTTATTTCTTTTTACTTTGTTAATTGAGAAAAACCATAGTTTTATTTCTTTTAATTTGTTAATTGAGAAAAACCCTAGTTTTAGCCCTGTTGAAGTTTACTTTTCCGTGTGTTGCTGGAACTTTGTAACCGGATCCCCCGGTACCCAATGTGGATAATAAATTCTTTAATAGGCTTAGTTCATTAATTTTTTAAAGTTTAGAAGTGAATTGCATTGCCGTGAATTTGATTTAAAAAAAACCTCAGCCATGCGTGGCTTACTGATTATTTTTACTTAACACAATGGTTAATTACCAGTACTTAAACTTTTAAAGAACCAATTTCAAAAATAAAAGGCTCAAAACTTACTAAGCTTCATCATTTAACCGACAACAACGGCGCCATTTTGTCGAAATTAACGTGTCTCAACGAAAGTACGCCGGATATCGACTACAGCGACGCCAAGTTGGTCCGTGCATTGAACTAAAATGAACCGTGATTTTCCTATTCCCAGTATTCACGCGTGCTTTTTAAAGCTTGAACAGTGAGTCCCCTTAGATTCTTGGTCCATGTTCGAATAAACTAGCGTTGTAATCGTTTTAAACGCCATCTGCCTGATTACCCTTCAACTAAATTTAATAGAAATAGCAGACGGCTTTTGGATTAAATATTTCCAAGTCTTTCAACTAATGTACAGACAGAGATAATTTTGCCGATACTTGTGAAAAAAATTTAAATTAAACACGGAGCTAGTTTCAAACTCAATATTAATTCAGTACCACTCATCTCTCGTAAAACATTCTGGTTGCGTGTTTCTAAGTGCTGATTCGGGAAACAAACGACCGAATTTGAATTTAGCTTTAGCAACGTGTAACCCGAAGGTACGATTTCGCGAGTGAAATTAATAACTTAAGAAATATACTAAATTGTATTTTTTTTTACTTGAGCTCTAAAAAAAATTAGAAAAGAAACTAACTTGAAGTAGTTGCTGTAGAATTTGACTCGCTTGTTTGGGCTTGGTTCGTTTCTTTTATGATCAATATAAATGTTTCAATCAACAAACATTTCCAAAATCTTCCACGCATGTTTCTAAAGATTTAGATAAAATAATTAAAACTTTAATTATATTATCTAAGTAAGTGGGTTGGCACTTTCGTCTCGCTTGTGGCACTGGGTGAAAAATCTAGCTACTCCTACTTCCTTCCAAGCTCTTCGGTTTCCCTCAAAACTAGTTGAGGTGGAAGTAATGAGTGTAGGGAGCTGTTGACTCGCGTGGCACGAAGGGCTTGCCACCACCCTCCTACGCATTGTAACCCGGCCACCTGAATTAAATGGCATTATAAGTCGGTATAGATGACTTGGGTATGGACTGGTGCGAAAGGTAATAGAAAAAAAAACCACACGGAAACAATTTCGATTGAACATCTTAACCTTAAGTTTAGTTTTATTGAATAATCTTAATTTATTATATTGCATTTAATGAACTTACAAGGAGACATCCCGAAGTGTAACCCACCGATTTTGTTCAAATTTGGGGGATTGGTAGACCTTCATGTATCATGAACATTCCTAAAGGGAATTTATTCAATGGGCAACCGTTTTGCCATGACAACGAAAAATGTTTTTGACAACACAAAATATTAAATTTTCCCATTGACAATAACATGGGATTCTGACCAATTCCTAGGAAAAATTTTAACAAATTTCAAAATTTCGAAAATGCCAAAAATAGAAAAAAAAGATAAAAATTGACAAAAAAACACCAAAATTGATCAACATTTGATCAATTTGAGGTCCAAATCCGATGTTATTGTCAATGGGAAAATTTTATATTTTGTGTTGTCAAAGACATTTTTCGTTGCCATGGCAAAACGGTTGCCCATTGAATAAATTCCCTTTAGGATTTTTCATGATACATGAAGGTCTACCAATCCCCCGAGTTTGAACAAAATTGGTGGGTTACACTTCGGGATGTCTCCTTGTTAGACTCGCCACTGTAACAATTTTGGATTTCCTAATTACACTGATGTTTAGTCCTTCTTAGTTGTAATTTTTGAAAGCATTAGGCATAAGGTATATTTTTTATGTTTAACTAAGGCAGCCTACGTTAATAGAACATTAGGTTTTCAAAATATTTTACTGTATGCGATTTTGTGTTTAACCGATAAATTGGCAGTATTGAGAGCTAGTTCTTTTAAGTTCAAGAAAAACTCCAGTTAACTCCTCGCGAGGGAGCTTCAAAAGAATATTTACACACCACTTCGGAGAGTCCTAAGCCGTCATATGACACATCCGAACAGCGTGATCCGTCATCACGCACTTATATGACTTCGATGACTGTTGTAACTGGTTCCAGTAACGGGTCTCACAAAAATCTATTCTTAGTTTCAGATGAATGATCTTCCTTAAGAGATAAGATATTGGTTCGACTAAGCATCTACATTAAATATAAACATTAAATGTAGTTAAGAGTTTTCGCCCGCGCAGTTTTCAGTGCAAACCGCCTAATTAGAGCATTAGTTTTCAAATGGGAAGAAATACTTTGCCTTCCTTGAATAAGAATTAGCGTAGGAGTGGCACGGACATTATTTGGTTCTAAAAAACTATATACTCCAAATAACAGATACCTGCAGTCAGAAATATTTCGGCCTCTACTAAATTACTTATTTATGTGTTTCCGTGAAATAAAACAATTAAAATGTATAAAATGTTTTTCGCTGCGGGGTCATTCCGTGACAAATCCACCAGAGGTTTATAAGGTCATTTTAGCCCAAAAAGGCGATTTCCAAATTATTTTTTATGAACTCTAACCAGTTTCGGAGATATTTAAATTTATATCTTTTGACATAATGGTCCGATTTTAACAGAAACAAAATTATTATAAAGACATTTTTGCGCTCTTGTCAAATAAAAATCTAGAACTTTCTACATTGAACTGTTATTTTTGAAAATTCAGATTAAATCATTTGACCTTTGCCCTTTACTTGTTACTCAATTTTTACAAATATTTTAATATTTTTTTTTCGAATTCCTCATCCTTGATTTACTAGATAATGTTGAAAACCAATGTGTCCCAATGGTCTTTCGGATTATTATTCCTGGCCTGTACTGAAGGATCAATTCTGGGTTCCATCTGACAATATGTTGTGCAAAATTGAACCCCCAGTTTTAGATGATATAACTAGGCCAAATTTGGTATGAAATATCTCCAAAAACGTTTATAGTTCATTAAAAATAAGTTGTAAACCAAATTTTGGCGAGATCTAAGAGTGTAGGGTGTGTCATAATTTATAGCCCGGAATTCTCGTTATAATTTTTACCCCGCTCCCAAAATATCGAAATCTTAATTTTAAAGTAATGGCTCCTTGTAAAGACCCTTCTCCGTCTTGAATTGAATTGAATTGAATTAAATTATAAATTATTAATTATTATAATTTATTAATTATTATTAATTTATTAATTATTATTAATTAATTTATTAATTATTATTAATTTATTAATTATTATTAATTAATTAATTATTATTAATTTAATAATTATTATTAATTTATTAATTTATTAATTATTATTAATTTATTAGTTATTATTAATTTAATAATAATTATTAATTTATTAATTTATTAATTATTATTAATTTATTAGTTATTATTAATTTATTAATTATTATTAATTTATTAGTTATTATTAATTTATTAATTATTATTAATTTATTAATTATTATTAATTTATTAATTATTATTAATTTATTAATTATTATTAATTTATTAATTATTATTAATTTATTAATTATTATTAATTTATTAATTATTATTAATTTATTAATTATTATTAATTTATTAATTATTATTAATTTATTAATTATTATTAATTTATTAATTATTATTAATTTATTAATTATTATTAATTTATTAATTATTATTAATTTATTAATTATTATTAATTTATTAATTATTATTAATTTATTAATTATTATTAATTTATTAATTATTATTAATTTATTAATTATTATTAATTTATTAATTATTATTAATTTATTAATTATTATTAATTTATGAATTATTATTAATTTATTAATTATTATTAATTTATTAATTATTATTAATTTATTAATTATTATTAATTATGAATTATTATTAATTTATTAAATAATAGATGAGAGGTATTGTCTGACACGAAAATGAACTACAAACTTTAGAAGGCTTGTAAAAAAAATTATTTTATCAAAACGCTTGTCAAAATTAATTAACGGAATCTTCATTTGTAATCACATCCGCTTTTAGCTTCAAATTGTAATCAAAACCTGGTTAAATCGCAACAGTTTAGAGCAAACATTTATTATTTTACGTTGCAGAGATAGGGATTTCAATCCAGCACAGGAGGGCCGACTCAGCCTTTGGGCTATGCAAGTTTTTTTGAAAGGAGATGCTAGCGTCACCTGGCTGTCGTACTGTACTAATATAAATAGCGCAACCATTTAAACTTCACAGGATGTCTATGATATTATTTATTTTCAGTTGGTAGACGTGGCAGTCAATGGTTCAGCTGATTCCTGTTCACAACCGTATTTCAAGTTAAATTGAATCATTTTAATTTATAAAATAAATATTAAAATTCTTAATCCATAATTAATATATAGAATAAATGAAGTTAATAAGTTTATAAAAACGTAAAGGATTGACGGACTTTCCCAAAGTAGTTGGTCTAAACATAATTTGCAACATAATTTATCGTAACCCAAAACATTCACACACGTCACACAAACACATAGTATAAAAAACATTACATAAACACTAAAGCTAGTTTACACAAATAAGTCGTTGGGGCGGGCGTTGACTCAAAAATATATATCAGATGTAACGAAGAGTTTATCCTTTAACACTCAGCGTAACGCCGGTTTTGGCCTAGTGACCTTTTCCCAAAATGCAAGATATTGCCAACGCGGTGAATACAGTTTGCCTCGGCACTGTGAACGCGTTTTCGCAGCGAAAAACAGACAACACACACACACACCAACAGACACGGTATTTCTAAAACCCCTCCCAAGGAACACAGTTCCCTCGGAGTGGTAAAACGTTTTATAAGAAGTAAAGAAGTAGGAATTATAAAATATTAGTCTTGAAGTAATTTAAATGATTAAACAATCACGTTGGTATAATTTTCTGGAAGTAGATTCATTTTTCACGCCGAGCGGTAGCACAGTAGCGCACCTAGCAAAGCGGCCACGTTGCCGTTCGCTTCGCGCAAATTGCGATTCCCGCGCCATTATTTGAAAGTTAAAGGGAATATAATCTCAAGTCGATGATTTGTATATTTTTCATGCTTTTTTATGTGAACAATTTTGGCGGAAAGTCACTAACCAGCGCCAAAATATAAAAATCATAGTAGGGAGCGGGATATGCACGAACTTTGGTGTTCCACACCAAAATACCTGAGGTTATATTCCCTTCCATTACTTGCGGATCCGCATCGCTGGATCCCGCATTTGGTGCTGCATCCAGCAGACAGAAAAATGCGCTGGATCCAGCTGGATTTCTGGATGAGGGATTCAGCAATTGCAATCCCTATGCAGAGATCATTCTGAAAGAGCCGAAAGCTTTCGCACATTCAATTTAAAACTTAATCGGATGGCGGCGACTATTCCGGCCAAACTTTAAACTTCGCGTGAAGCTTTTAATAATTAAAACTAGTTTTGGCGGTTACAAAAAACCGTTAATTACTCGAATAAGCTGCTCTCTAAACTCGTCGAGTATTTGTTTTTTTCTATCCTCGTTGCTTCAATGGTCGAAGAGGGGTTTTCACAACCTTTTGGGGGGCAATAAACGGAACCTACAAAGTTGTGGAAACAGTGGTTCATTTAAATTAAAGGAATATTTTTCAGCATTGAAAGTGACTTTATAATCATTTTAAATTTCATTTCATATAATCTTGAATAAAACCAGCTGCTAATCAAGTTCTCCATAACCCGACTCGTTAAGAGTATTACTCGAAGTTTTTTTAGTTACTCGAGTCGAATAAGAGAAAGTTTCCCCTTAATCAAGTACTCAATTAATCGACTCGACTTCAATATTACTCGACTCAAATACTCGATGAAGATAAATTTATACTCGATAACCGACTTGATTGAGTAAAACCACTAATCGCACAGATCATAGAATAAAAAATACGTAAAATCCTTACCATTTAGAAGACGCGATATCTTATTTTAAAACTTTTTTTAAAATTAATTTTACTACGACACACAAAACTTTGGAACATTAAAGATTTAATTTGTCTTTGAAGAGTGGAGGATTTCAACCTTCTTCCACATTGCGTGATACGTCCGCGCGACGTGATTTCAAGGACCTTCATTTTACCTGTACAACAGGTTTTCGCCTCGTCTGTCGTAGCGCCGTCCCAGCGTTATATAGCACCAAGAATATTTTTATTTCTACGTTGGCAGAATGACTAGGTCAAGACGATTTTGGCCGTTGCTTTGAACCCCAACCTCACTCTAACAGTAAACTCCTTCCCCCTAATTCCTCCCGGCTCTCATTGGTTCCCCAAAACTGACGTGCGCGATTCAAGCACACGGTGGTGCGAGGCTAACCTGCGCTCCCTCTCGACCATTCTACCGAATTGGAAATAAAAACATGTTTGATAAAAAAAATCGTTGTAGATTCTGAATGTGGAAGCGCCACCCCATTCGTTAATTGGGAATCGCAATTTTTAACCTTGGACCTCCGTAAGATGTATTCCTTTGAGAATTTCAATTGTTAAAAAATAACCGGTAGTAATTTATACACATTATCGTAATACTATAAAGTTCAACGAAGGAAACCATTTACGCGCCATTGTATTAAATACCAAATAGTAAAACCAAATAAATTAAAATATTCAATAATGTTGCTTAAGATTCCAATGAATATATTTCATATTTATTAAACCTATTATTTACCATGGTGAATATTAGTAGAAATTATGTTCAGAGAAAACGGCATGGTATTAGACGAGAAAACTTTATTTTAAACGAGACGTTTCGAGCCGAGGTCCTTCTTCAGTCGTTCGTTAGTTTTACTTTGATTTAAAATTTCAACACGCACCATTTTCTAAAATCACGTGAGCAGAAGGTCAACGTGTTAAATAATATACAAAAGTTATTCTGATTATAACAATTTATGCGCCTAATAAAATCAATGTAAGCTATAAATCCAAAGTATACGCAAGCTAGGAGCAACAAACACAAGGAGAACGCAGCTAGCCTTTAAACACGCTAAGGCAGTGTTGCGTACAAATTTCATTGGACGAACCTTTACGCTGATCGTTTTACAGGCGGGGGGAAGACAATTTCCGAATTTTCCCCTTCCGACGGCAGCAGGCGCTAAAGCGTCTAACCAATGAAAACTGTACGCAAGAAAAAGCACGATTTTTGACAGGTTTCGCTCTCCACGTGTGGGGTGCTGTGTTTGTTGCTCCTAGATGCAAGTCAGTGTGAATTATTAAAATAGAAATAGAAATAAAAAATGTTTAAATCAAAATATTTCCCCAATTAGTTACTTCCTGACCTCCTTTATCTAAATTTAAATTACCTAGTTTACGAATATACAATCCTTCATATGGCTTTAATACCAAGAACGTATTTATTAATGACCGAGGCATTTTTTCTGGAAACTTTTCCGTATATTCCCGAAAAAAGAAAAAATATGTTTTCATTCCATGATTAGACTAATATTGTTCGCAAATTTAAATTTCGCGGCATTGGAGCGTTTATAATCCCACTATAGATGGTTTCTTTGCGCCTGCAAGAACCATTGGTGTGAAGAAACAAGAAAGGTATTATTTCTTGTCTCGACGCGCACTCTCTACTCAAATCAATCATTTTGTAATTGCCTGACGACGACGCTGGTAAAAGCGTCGAAATGGCCGTAGCGAATTTATAAAACCACATTTTACTGTGCAGTAGTGGTTTTTATTTCATTTCTTGATTTCTTTTCCTTTTTTTTTAATTTAAAAAGGTGATGGGAAGAGTAGAATCTGCCGTTGCGTTCCCGGTTGTAAGAATTATTACGCAAAAGGTCCTTAAAGAACAATATTTTAATCGTTTCCCATTGGAAAGTTTATTTCATGGAAGGGCGAACCCCCTTGACAAAACTATGGATAAACGCTTTAAAAAGACCAAACAGGTTAGTTTTTAGGTCTTTGACAGAAACAATCTCACACCAGACTGTAGCTAGCCTCTTAAAGCGAGCACTGCAAATCTGGGACCACTTGCTAGGCCTTTTCCCCGACTTTATGTTAGTTAAGTTAACGACACAGTTAAATGTTTTTTTCAACAGTTAGTTTCTTCAAATCCCAATCAAAGTACTGCCTTGGTATTTCCGGAAACATGTTTGCCAGCTTGTTGACGTACCTTCATGCGTGTCGCGCCCATAGATATAAGAAATGTAAATAAAGGTCTAGATAAATTTCGGGACGTCTAAGCCTAACGTAAAATACGGAATTGGCACCTAGCAGACACCGAGGTACGCACGTGACCAAGAGCGCGAGCTCTCTTAGCATTTTGGTACTAAGTGCTTGACCTTTCCGCAGGTCGTAGTCTTTAGACACCATCTGTTGGTGACTTTTAGTATAATTTTTAAGCAGGAGACAATGGCTCTCGCGACGATAGCACGAGCTTTCTTACTGATAGATAGCGCCTTATAAGGATAACCTGCAGAAATTACTGAATGAATGAATAAATATATATTTGCTTCTTTTACAAAAGTCCCTTTTATAACAGGGAGGAATCTAATTTAAAATAGGATTCACAAGCAGAGATGAAGATAAAAATAACACGTTATACACTGATATACTTCTCGATATACCCAATAAAATAGTACAAGCGTAGTAAAAACCGAAGAATGTATAACTATTTACAATTTACACAATTTTAAATTACATATATTTACAACAAATACTATTTACATGCATAAACCAGTATTCGAAGAACATACTAACTAGTTGAGCGCTTTAAGCGCAGGCCACCCCAGCGAGCGAGAATTCTTTTAGTAACTATTAAATCAGGCGAGACTGCGCAGTTCAATCCTAAACCCAGCAAAAAGGCAACGCACTCTTCGGTACGATCCAAAGACATGAAGATTAATCGACCCAAATAGACCAGCTTACTACGTGCCTCACGTTCGATGAATGTGGACCAAGCTAGCTCGCCCTTGATCGCCGCCTTCGCGGTCATAAAGTTTCCCCCAACAGCTGCCTTGCCGACGGAGAATTGCGCTTGCTCAAGCTGCCTGATGGTCGATTCCTTAAAACATAGGACTTCATTCGCGTAAGTGAGGCAGGGTACCGCGACCGATTTCCAAAGCGTACGAGTGACCGTGTACGGGTTATAAGAATGCGAACCCTTGTGCTTGATAGCCCCTGTAGTCTTCCAGATTTTGGTCGAAGTTTATCTTCATGAGGAGCCAGGTAGGCCATGTCGGAACAGAGCGAAATGCCAAGGTATGTTATCTGAGTAGCGAACTCGATCGGTGATCCTTGGAGAGTCAGCTGTTGATTATCTGTTCTCTGATGGCCCGAGAACTGAAGGACTTTGCATTTCTCATTGCCAAACGTGAGCCCATAGACTGAGGGGCAGTTTTTGCAGGGGAGGGGGAGACAACATAGCCGGATTTTATGAAAACACCCATAGGGAAACTTGTGAAACGATAGTTTTTCTACATTTACAGGAAAATCTATTTTAACTGCAGTAATGTTACAAAAAGGCAACGCACAATTTCTTCCACCTCTAGCCCTAATGCCTGCCATCTTAATTGTTGCGGGCCGCGTTATTTTTACATTTTTGAAATGGTATTATAAATCCTTACTAACAATAATTGAAAACAAAAAACTGACTTCCGAGTTTCCTTGTAGAATCAGTAGAAAAATGAAAGGCTTTAGATTCGCGCATTTTCACCTTTGGTTCACGGGAAAAGAAGTTCGTACGTTGGCTTCCCTGTGCATGAAGCTCATGAAGTTGATAAATTACTGTAAAAAATAAACACGCAACAGCATCATGTAAGTAGAACTGTATCTATCTAGTTACCTGCGGAAGTAATCTCTGAGTTATGGACTTCAAAGACATATTATTTACAAGCATTTCAATAAAGTTGATACTTCTTCAGTCCCTGAAGAAATGGAAACTGATGAGATAAGAATTAAAAAATCAAAATTTATAAATCATGTTAAACGTCTTTCCATTGGGTTGCGCTTCAAAAATGTCTTAGAGACTGAGAAAAATAAAATTCATTATATACAAAAAACAACTTCAGCTTCCGAAACAGGCAAACAAACGCAGAGATTCGAAGCTTTCATCTTTAAACATGCACTTCATCAAATGAAGAGGCAAAATCTTCTAATTGTATAAATTATTGAGAGAAACTGGAATGAAAAATTCAAAAAAGCTACAATACCCTCAATTAATTCGTAGCTTTTCCATGACAGTCCATTTATATTTTTCAATGGCGTTTGCATTTTGAAGGAGGCACCTTTGCTTACCACATTCAAACACAGTACGAGAATGGGCAATAAAATTGATGGTCAACCTGGCTTCTTTGCTTAAAGCTTTGATTACATTAAAAATGACGTTACCAAATCAGAACATCCAATATTAATAACGTTGTCTTTGGATAGTGCTAGGATTTCGATTAATTTTTATCCATGAATAAAATAAGCCCGGCGTTATTTAAATAATATTTATTTAAATAACCAATAGTTGAATAAAAATGATAAAAAGTTTGAATAATCGCGAGTGAATAAGCCTATTATTTAAATAAAACAAACAATTATTTAAATAAATGCCACTTTTTCCAAATAAATGCTTGGTTGCGTAAAAAACATAATTAAATTAGTCAAAATTATATCCTTTTTACCAACGTTTGTTAAATAAATCGGAAAATTTGTGAATAATGAATAAACAATTCCGAGCACTATCGTTGGATGAAATGTCCATCAAGAATGTCCTGAATGGACTGGCAAGGAGTTTTCCGGGTACAGATGAAATTGAGACTTCAGCCCTCGTGTTCATGGCGGTGGCTAATAATGGACACTGGAAAGTCCCAATTTGAGATTTCCTGGTTCATGGCACCCCGGCCTTAATGGGTGTGCAATAACTGGTGGCTTTACAAGGGAGTCGGAGTCACGCTCTTGTAACCCATAAGGGCGGTGACACACTGGGAGATACTAGCCGTGATCAAATGGTCCTATCTCCATCTCCGACTTCGGTCAGGTATGGGCTGGAAACTGGGTTTCGGCTCAGGCTAACGGAAAGGGTCCAAGCATCCAGACCACCTCGGCGGATTTGGTAGCCTGCTTTGGGGCGGCGGGTCTCCGTAGGTGGCGCCGTGACCCTGTTTCCCGGCCTTTTGGAGCCCATCGGGGTCTCCGGTGCCACTTGTGCCGGGTTACGTTGGGTCTATCGTGCCAATCGTTCCCTTTTAGTAGCCATTTCTTAAGGGCTTCCGAAGTTTACCTACGTAGGTAGGGCGCTAGCTTTTTTATGCTAGAGGCTAGAGCATCCGCTCTTATTCCCACTGCTGTGTGCGAAGTGAGGGGTTGGTCATCCCATTGTTGCACCTTCTGCTGGGTTGAGCGGCTCGCGTCGAAGGTGCGACCATCAGTAGTAGGGTTCTCTCGCTGCGTTGCCTGTTCTGTCACTTGTCCGGGCTGTGGAAAATTTGCTTAAAGACTGCCTTTTTAAAATACCAATAACGGACTCAAATGTATTGCTCTTGTGTGCTATGGACTTCGAAGCAACATTACAATGGCTCAATCACTTGGTATTGTTGTAACACAAGAATTTATTTAGCGCAGTTTTCCTAACCCATGTACAAAGGTTAAACCAATCTGTTCAGTGATAAAAATTGGTGAGTTGCAATTACAGATGCAAGCGTTTACTTTGTTCTTGACGCGTGCCATATGCTAAAGCTCTTGAGGAATTTATAGGAGCATTACGGTGTTCTCATTGACCAACAAACTGGTAAGAGAAAATCAATTTGTTGGGCATTTATTTATTTATTTTTTAATTATGTTCCCACCAGGCGTAAAAGCGTTACCGTAGGGGACCCGGGTGCGGGAACAATATGCGGACTATTCATTGTACTCCTCGAATCATAACAATGATATGTGACAAATCCTTAGATAAGAAAATACATATGTTAGCTTATTATACCAATCTGCAATTTTTTTGCATAAAAAACCTCAACCAGAGGCTTAGGTCAACGCATTTACCACGTGGAATATATTCAATACAATGTAACGTATAGTAACGTATATTATTAGATATTCTTATTTAATCTCCACTTTTAACAAATAAAATATTAATGGTAGTTGCTTTTCTGGGCTTTCTCTAGCTTCTTAAATAATTTAAAGAATCGGCTATTTTTAGAATAACACTTATTGTAGAGTTTCTTCGAGCGGGTTCCAAATGCGAATCTCACGCTGGTCGCGGGTGGAGTAAATGAAACCATATGTACCCCCGCTCCTAACAGTGTCTTTTATCTTAACCGTCTTTTTAAGAAAATAAGGATTGCCAGTGTGATTCATTTTTGTAAAGCCTTGTTCAATATTTCTCCAAAGTCGAAAAACAACTTTCGACCTATGACCCTCACTCCCCAATTAGTCCCAAATGGAAATAATGCGAGCCCGGTGCAAAGGGGTGACCCCCTTTCATCGATTGGGCGAAATCAGTTCAGCCTCTTGGTGACGCGAGTGCCTCGCGGAAAAACCACGATCTAGGGGTTTTTGAATAGGGTGTCTTCAAGAAGTTTTGAGAGTAAAAACGGTGTCTGCTGAACTTCTGCGCCGGATGACGACTTGAATCTCAGGTTCTGGCGCAGATATTGCTCTTGAACAAAAAGCGACTTGAAGCAACATTTAGTATGTAAAATGAGTTACCCGTCTGCTATAAGACAGTGTAAAGGGTTAAGGAACCCTCGACTCGCGCCCTGAGAAGTACGCGAACGCCTAAGCTGCCGTTCCTTAAGTGTGCCAAGAGCCGCGATATTTTTGGTGTTCGGATATGTGCGGTTGGTTACGCGTGAGACATTACCTGGAGTGCCGCGTTTCGGCGGTTGTGAACTCGACCCAAGGGATGCTGAGAACTGAACATATAAGTATTGCTTTTGACTCTAGCTGAAATACCAAAAAGGGTGAGGTAGTGAGGGCGGTAATGTTGGGATTTAAGTTGTTGACGATTATTTTGAGATAAGGTGTTAAAGTGTTACATGTTGATGTAGTTGTTACATGTTGATTTAGTTGTTATATGTTGATTTAAGTGTTATATGTTGATTTAAGTGTTATATGTTGATTTAAGTGTGATATGTTGATTTAAGTGTTATATTATTAAAACTGGCAATTCCTGACATAAGTAATTTAACTACTAGTGTAAGCCTACTTAAAATCTAGACCAGCAGCTACGCTATCTCCAATAGTGAACGATATACGTTTACCCGGGATGACTAATTTAATTGTAACGTACGGAGCGGAGTATTGGCGATGGTAAGGAAAAATTCCGTTACAACAAATACAATATGTTCGAAGACTAGCTAGTTCTTTTTTACGAAATATCTTATGATATAGTACGAAATTGCGTAAAGGTTCTTTTCTGTAGATGTCTTTTTTTATAATGAAAAATTATGATAATTCTAAGCGTAAAAAACGGTTTCTTTTAAGTAAGCATATTTTAAATCTGTATAAAAACTATGAACGTTCAGTCGAAAGTAGCAGTTAATTTCTGTACTCTGAATCGTTTTGAATATTCTTTAAATTTAAATAATTGGTTTCAAACTGTTAATTGAGCTCAGTTATTTAGTCTCTAAGTCCACGTTCATTTTGGTCCGGCGAGCCGGATACAACGCATCGATTGTAGCTACATTTCAATCTCGTCGTTCCAGCAATCATTCCTTGAGATGTTTGGAGTCTTTATCTGAAGTTCATTAACCAGTCATTGTTCTTGTTACCTTTTATGGAATACAGAAGGTATTGCAAGAACCTGTGGAATACTGGGACGCAGTACTAATTACATCGTCAAAGAGAAATTGGACATAGATTAACGACGACGTTGGGAATTATCCTAAACTGGGACTAATCAACCGAAGTATGAAAAATTGTCAACGTTTCTCGAACCGCGGGCCAGAGCAATGGTCGCCTCACAGTCATCGGCAATCGTCTCAAGGTCAAAAGAAATGACTCATCAACGAAAGCATACGACTTCACACAATGGAATAATCAAACCGAACTGTATCGTTTGCACAGAAGAGCATCCGATATACAAATGCCCTACGTTCATCAAAATGTCCGTGGAAGAAAGACGGAACATAGTCAAGAAGCACTTATTGTGCTATAACTGCCTTCGCCTTGATCATCAACGTCACCATTGTTTGCAAACTATGTAAAGTTAAACACAATACTTTACTTCATCGACCATCTCAAGATCTGAAAAAGAAACCTGCAGATGTCACCACTTCTGTTACAAGAGAAACTTCAATCGCAATACTGAACAAGAATGGAGTTTCCCGAGTCCTGCTTCCAACGGCTATAATTCAAACAAGGGACGTTACTGGACATTTCCAACCACTTCGAGCTCTCTTAGATTCAGCATCGCAGTCATCATTTATTACTGAGCAAGGTATTCGAAGACTGCAACTGAGACGTACTCTCTGCAATCTTACTATAGGTGGCATTGGAGCTTCTCGTGGAAGCGTGCAACTGGATATACAGATTGGACCAGACACTATCATATCCGTAGATGCCTTAATTCTCCATAAAATCACTGAGAAGTTATTCGTCCAACCCAAGTCAATTATCAATATTAAGGGACTGAAACTAGTGGATTCAACCTTCAAAATTTCTGGTCCTGTTGACGTGCTACTCGGAGCTGACATTTTCTTTGATGTAGTCGAAGAACGTATACGAAAGGGACGACGACAACTACCTATAGCCTTCAAGACGAGTTTCGGATGGGCTCTTGGCGGGACATTGCATCAAGAAGCGTCAAGGATTCCGAGTAATTCAATTAAAGTCTATTCCTGTACCCTGATCCCTGAACGATCAACTGTCCAAGTTCTGGGAACTTGAAGAACTAACCTCTAGAAGAATACTTACCTGGTACGAAAAGCAATGCGAACCACTTTTCGAAGAAACACAATTACAGGAAGATTCGTCGTAAGCCTTCTTTTCAAGTATAAATAGTAAAAAAAAATTTGTTTCCTTTCAAGTCTGATCCAAAAGAACCGGGTGACTCGAAAAAGTCTGCTATCAAGAGGTTTCTACATTTGGAACGGCGTTTACAAGCCAACCCAGTCCTCCTGCGCAAGTATCACGACTTTATGGATGAGTACATTGAGATGGGAAATATGGACTCTTTAACCAAAGTCATCAAGACGAGGCGCATATTATCTGCCACACCATGTGACGATCAAAGAATCCAGAACGACAACGAAGTCAGCGAAAACCACAACTGGACAGTCTTTGAACAGCATTCTGTTGGTTGGTCCGAAACTGCAGGATGACCTTCTCAATCTTCTGTGGCGATTCCAAGCTTATCCTATCGTAATGATAGCCGACATAGCCAAGATGTATCGACAAATCATCGTACACCGAGATGATAGAAGATGGCAGCGAATCATATGGAGAGAAGATCCTTCTAGGCCTCTCAAAGAATATCAACTTAGAACGGTCACGTATGGTACAGCGTCTGCCCCGTACCTTGCAAAGAAGGCACTGCTACAACTATCCCAAGATGTACGATAAAGAGTACCTTTGGCTTCATATGCACTAGCCGAAGACTTTTACATGGACGATGTAATGACAGGGGCGAAACAAAAGCACTGAAAGTCTACAACTATACAAACTCAAATACTACAAGCAATGAAGGAGTCCTGCTTCGAGCTAAGAAAATGGGCGTCAAATGATCCAGTATTACTGAATGCATTATCACCAGAGCTACGAGAAATTCAAGGTCCATTGAGTATCGACAATGATGAAACGATCAAAACATTGGGACTACATTGGACGCCAGCTCAAGATTGCTTCACATTTTCTGTAACGTCACCTGCATCCAGAAATATCGTCACAAAGCGAACCATTTTGTCAGATACTGCTAAGATCTTCGAGCCACTTGGCTTTCTGGCACCTATCGTGAGCAAGGTGAAGATTTTACTTCAGGAGATGTGGCAACTTAACTTTGACTGGGACGAGGAGCTACCGACTCAACTGATTAACAAATGGCATAGCTTTCAGTGAAAACCTAACACTCATCGAGAAATTAGCAATATCACGCTATATATCCCGTCCAAAAGCACGAAACAAAAGCTTACATGGATTCAGCGACGCCTCTGAAAAACGATTTGCAGCATCGATTTACATTAAATCTGTTTCGTCAGATGGTCAAACCTACACAGAAAAAAATGTGTTTAGATTTTTAACATTTAAACATGTTTGAAAGCTAAACATGGGTAAGAGTTGGTGTTGTTTCCTTAAACATATCATATCTTTTTAAATAAAACGAGTTTCTCAAACAATCTTCCAAGATCTTTCCGGTAGTGTTCCAAACCAGAACAGCTGGTAAGAGGTCATGTTTAGAAATTGAACTTGGTGGTTTTTAAACATAATGCTAAACACTGATGTTTAATAAGTGTATATTGCGTTACGAGTTTAATGTAGATTTCGCGTTGTCTATATATTTCGTTTAATTTTGTTTTATATTTTTCTAAAAAAAAATAATATTCGTTAATCACCGTTATATTGATAGTGTTAACTACAATATGGACCGGGTTATTATATCATCTCATAATTTTAAGTTTTTGGTAATTAAGACTAATTAAATAACACTAATGTATATAAATCAATAATTGAACTACAAAAAATTAATAAAATAACACTGCTTTTGATGTGATTTAAGGCCGTATTAACACAAATATAATTTAAATTAGTAATCAGGCAGTTACAGAAATGAAATCGACAGTATAGGCAATAGGTTTCATTAATTCGTAGCCAATTAATATTAATGTTATTTTAGATCGTAATTAAACAACTCAAATATACGGCTACTCAAAGAGTGGCGTATACGGCAAATTAACACATGTTTTAAACCACAACACCCGAGCCTTTGAACATGTTTAGAAACTATTCTTAAAATTTTTAGACGTGTTTTTATTGTAAGCGCCAAAAGCATTTAATATGTTTAATCTCTAAACGTATTCTATCTAAACACGTTTTAACGATAAATATGAGAAAAGCAAATAACACGATTAATTTCTAATCGCATGATGTTGCAAAGCTGAACACCACTATTGCCTAAACATGATCGTTTCTAAACATGATAAATATTCTGTTGCATTTTGGTGTTTAAGAAAGTGTTTAGTATCTAAACATTTTTTTCTGTGTATATCCAATTATTCGCAGTGAAGACCAGAGTACCCCCTTTATAGAAGACGAGCATACCAAGACTGGAGCTTTTCGGAGCAGTTTTACTGGCAAGACCTTTCAAACTGGTGTAAGAATCGATTAAAAAAAACATTCCCCATCTACACTGCTGGACTGATTCAACAAATCGTCTTGGCCTGGGTTTCATCACCACCACATAGATGCAAAACATTTGTGGCGAACCGAGCAGTGGTGTAGTCCTGAAAAACGAAGAACCGGGGCGCTACCGGGGTACGGCCAACTTCGATTTCACACGTAATCGAAGTTGGCTGTACCAGCCGCTATAAATGTAGGTCCAACTTCGATTATTAGTGTGATCGAAGCTGGCCGTGACTAGGTGACTATTTGAAATTTTATGGTATTTTCCTGCGGGCAATATTTATAACAAATTCACATACCCTTTATTCGAGAAAAATGATTTACAAAATAGAAGCAAGGCGCGCCTTGGAAAGTTGGAAAAAAAAAGGCAGGGCGCGCTCTAGCAAAAATGAAAAACCAAGGCGGGGCGGCGCCCCGCCTTTGAGAAAAGCACCGGGGTGACGCCCTGGCCCGCCCTGGCCCGACTACACCACTGGAACCGAGTCACTGAAATTCAGGAGCTAATACCATCCGCTCACTGGTGTCACGTTCCAGGCGATTCCAATCCAGCAAACTGCGCCTCCCGGGGTATCGCTGCCACAGATCCATTATGGTGGACTGGTCCGGAGGGGCTGCTACACAACCAACAATTCGAATCGACTACAACCATAATCGAATCCAAGGACTGTATGCTCGAGTAAAAGATTACCGTTCCAATGGTTGCGCATTACCAAGTTTCCAACGCTCTACTTTCAAAGTTTTCTTCGCTTCGTAAATTATTAACTGTAACAGCATACATTTTTAGATTTGTCCACAACGCACGAATTCCCAAAGCTGATAGGAACACCAGTATCATTGGTCCTCTATCATTGAAGGAAAGTGAGGCGGCACTCATTCATTGGATTGGAAAAGTACAACAGGAAGCATTTGCCGAAGACTACGAACGACTTTGTCAGAAGAAAGACCTTTCTACTAGAAGAAAGTTGCTTACCTTATATCCATTTGTAGATTCGCTTGGTATAATACGAGTTGGAGGCCGTCTTCGAAACTCAAGGCTTTCGCAAGATCAAGTCCATCCAATGATTCTACCTCGAAGGAGTCCGCTCACAGATTTGATCATTAACTATGAACACATCAAACAACTCCATGGAGGTCCACAACTCCTAATATAACTTCTTCAAAGAAAATACTGGATTTTTTGGATGCGAGATGCAGTACGGTTTCACATACGTCGATGCGTTCGCTGTATTCGACAACAAGCTACAACCGCCAAACAGCTTATGGGTGACTTGCCAATTGCCAGAGTAACACAGCCCGAGCTTTCCTCACTTGCGGCGTCGACTACGCTCGACCCTTCATACTCAGAGTTCTAAAGGGCCAAGGCCAAAAGACGTTTAAGGCATACGTGGCCTTATTGGCCTGCTTCAGTACTCGTGCTTTACATTTCGAATTGGTAAGTGATATGACGATAGAGGCGTTTCTAGCCGCCTTGAAGCGATTCGTCTCTCGAAGAGGGTAATGCGACACCATCTTAAGCGATTGTGGGTCAAATTTCATGGGCGCTAATCGAGAATTGAAAGACTTTATCAAACTCATCTCGGCAACGACCAGCCAGTCCAAAATCACCGACTAGTCTGCAGAGGAAGGCATCCATTGGTGCTTTAATCCACCGGCAGTACCTCATTTTGGCGGCCTGTGGGAGGTTGGTGTCAAGTTGGTCAAATTTCATTTGAAGAGAGTCACCAGTTCCACAACACTAAATTACGAAGAATTCCAGACGTTACTCTGTCTTAACTCCTGGGATATTTCTTGTGGGTGGACCACTTACCGCTGTTCCTGAGTCTGACCGAACTTTTGAGAAAATCAACCGACTCTCTCGATGGCAGCTAACGCAGAAATTACTTCAGCATTTTTGGAGACGTTGGAGCCAGGAATATCTATCCCGGTTACAACAACGTCTAAAATGGACCAAGCCATATCCGAACCTTACTGTCGACACCCTTGTTTTATTAAACGACGAGAAAATGGAAGTTGGGTCACATCGTGGAAGTTCATCCGGGTACAGATGATCGTGTACGTGTGGTGACTATTAAAACGGCTGACAATCAAATCAAAAAACCAATAACAATAAGTACTCAAATTAAAAGAGACTTAAAACGGTTTTAAAATTCACAATTTATTTATTTAAAACTCCAACGTTTCGGAGGAACTCTTCCTCCTCCTTCTTCAGGGATTTTTACAAGTCTGACAGTATAATGGTAAAATTTTGGGACGAAAAAACATTTATGCGCTTTATACATATGTGTGGCTACTGTTCTTTAGCCGCGAGCGTTTTTTCCCGAAGGCGAGTCGACCGTCGAAGGGTTATAGGAGCAACGGGCTCGATATCTTCGTTCGCGCGCGAGGCTACTCAGCACCGGCCCTAGGGTAGAGCAAGCGGAGCGGTCGCTCTAGGCGCCAGGACAGCGGCCAGGTGGAAAGGGGCGCCAAAATTCCTTTTGAGAGGCGCGGGGCGGCGTGGTAACAATCGAAAAACAATCTCGCTCTACCCTGACCAAGGGCTAGGGCCGGCGCCGAGGCTACTATTGTTGGAATAGGGGATTCTGCGAGAGGAGGAATTGGTTTGTTGTGTGGGAGAGGGTGAGGACCCTCCTCGATAAGGCCATCATTTATAAAATCTCCTGTGAATGTGGTGATTATTACATTGGGTAATGCCGTCGCCCATTTCATCAAAGGCTTAAAGAACACAAAAATATAATCAACCCGTACAATAATTATCCCCTTAGCGAACACCTTCGTGTTTTTGGCCATAATGCTAGGTGGGACTCAATAGACATACTAGCTCAACCAAAATTACATAAAACTCATTTTAATGTACGCGAATCTATCGAAATTTAAAAAATAAATCTGCGCAATGTTTAAACCGTGACGATGGTCCCTTTAACTTATCCACGTTTTCTCCACTTTTTAAATGCTTTTATGGTCCTCGCCCTCTCCCACACAACAAATCAATTCCTCCTCTCGCAGAATCCCCCATTCCGACAATAGTAGCCTCGCGCGCGAACGAAGATATCGAGCCCGTTGCTCATATAACCCTTCGACGGTCGACTCGCCTTCGGGAAAAAACGCTCGCGGCTAAAGAACAGTAGCCACTATATGTATAAAGCGCATAAATGTTTTTTCGTTGCAAAATTTTACCAACTGTCAGACTTGTAAAAATCCCTGAAGAAGGAGGAAGAGTTCCTCCGAAACAATGGATTTTTAAATAAATAAATTGTGAATTTTAAAACCGTTTTAAGTCTCTTTTAATTTAGTTTTTCACAATGTGCTTCTCTTCACTTCTATTCAATAAGTAATCATATTTTAAATCTGTATAAAACTATGAACGTTCAGTCCAGAGTAGCGCCCAGTCAATTTCTGTACTCTTAATAGTTATGATTATTCATTGAATTTAAATAAATGGTTTGAAACTGTTAATTGAGCACATGAAGTTTTAAAATTTTCTTCATTGAACTAATCAAGTTTATCACGTTATCCAGTAGCATCAAGTAACGCCTATCTTAACGTCAATAAATGGCCGCATTAATGCTAGTTCCCACTTGGCGAATTTTCGAGACGAATAAAATTTTCGCGCAACGAAAAAAGACGCGTTTTTTTCGGTCGCTGGGGAAGCGGTTCTCACTTTAGCGCGAAAATTTAAAATCGCTGAAAACAACTCGTGCGGGTTTTTAGTAATATTTTAGGCCTCACATAAAACATCAGTTCAAAATGAATCAAATGGATGTTCCTGTTGATAATTTCAATAAATAAACGATTCTATTCTTTACTTCAGTATCTTGGTCAAGTAGGCTGACCTGCTTTTCTAAAGACCTAGGCTTAATAAGTGACGGACGGGAGCGGAATAGATCGAGGGAACGCGTTTTCTGATTGGCTGAAGCTTTTTATCGCCAAGGTGTGGACGTCAAAAAATAGAACCGCGGAGACGCGAATTTCAGCGCGAAAATGTTTTTTTTCGCTAAGTGGGAACTAGGCTTTACATGGACATTGTCCACCTTCCGATCACACCAGTGTCTTTATATTCTGAACGTTTGGCACAATTTTTCCTTGCTCATGGTTTTATAGAGCCATATTCTGAACGTTTGGCGCAATTTTTCCTTACTCATGATATTAGAGACAGTACTATTGATAATATCACTAATAAGAAGAGAACAATGATGCTAATGTATTTGGGGGCTCAATCATACGCTTTGCTAAGGAGTTTACCATCGCCAGATTAATTAATTAATTCATATTTGAATAAAATAGCTTGCAATGTCCTGCTACTGTGGTCATGGCTACACATTCAATTGTGAATGCTCTATCGTCGTTCAAATTTGCTAACCTTCAAACATTTTCAAATTTGTACGGATATCCATTTAACTTGATGTTCATTTTGACACGATGGCTTTCAATGTAGCTCACTCTTTTTTTAAACTTTGCTCAGTTTTTCGTTGAAAATCTCAAGGCGCTCACGTGATAGTTTACGCGCCTTTGCGGTCAAATTTACGCGCTTTTGTGTTCAAATTCCGGCGCTTTCTCGATCAAATTTATGGTCTTTAGCATTCAAATTCCCGCGCTTTAGCATTCAAATTCCCGCGCGCTTTTACGATGAAAGTTACGGTCTTTAGCATTCAAATTCCCGCGCTTTTACGATGAAAGTTACGGTCTTTAGCATTCAAATTCCCGCGCTTTTACGATGAAAGTTACGGTCTTCAGCATTCAAATTCCTGCGCTTTAGCATTCAAATTCCCGCGCGCTTTTACGATGAAAGTTACGGTCTTTAGCATTCAAATTCCCGCGCTTTTACGATGAAAGTTACGGGTTTTAACATTCAAATTCCCGCGCTTTTACGATCAAAGTTACGGTCTTTAGCATTCAAATTCCCGCGTTTTCTCGCCAAAAAGTCCATAGAATTAATCGTAATTTTGGGGTCACTGTCAATATCTGGCACTTTAAATAGCTCATGTAACAGCCGAACTTAAACCAAATATGTGCAAACCAGTGCTTCCACTATGAGGGATTTTATCCAGTTTTAGGGATTTTCCGACCTAAAAGGGATTTTATATTGGAAGAGATGGAAAAAGGGAAAATTAAGGGATTTTTTGAAAACTAAGGATTTTGGGAATTTTCCTAATTTTTGCTAGAAATATTTTGGTCTAGTACTTCAAATACCGCGCCTCTACCTTTATTGGAATCCAAGAATGAAATTAACTGGGATTCAGAAGTGTGTCATAGATTTTAAAATGTTTTTAAGAAAAAAATTTTCTTTATATATAGCCTAAAAATTATAAATCTTATTGTTTTAGTTAAAAAAAATTGTGAAGGGATAAAAAAGGGATTTATTAGAACCATAGATTAGAACCGACAGAGGGAGAAATGAGATTGTCCAAGTGCAAACGTGAGAGAACAACATTGGCAGTAGAAAGCTAGCGCCATCTTTCTATAGAATCATCACGGCGCGCTTTTATCAACTTTTTGAAATTAATTGAAAAACCTCCTAGTGTTGTTATACTTCTAGCGGATCCTGTATTTAACGTACAGAGCTTCATGTACCTTGAAAGCTCCTAAAGGGAAAAGTTTGAATGGGTACCAAAAATTTTTAAACTCAAATTTCAACTTTCTCTATGTAAAATAGCATGGGTAAATCAAGGATTGTAAACCCTAACGATTTTATCGATTGTACCCATTTTTATCAATTTTACCCAATTGTTTTTCCAAAATTACACTGGCTTTCCTACATTAACTATAATAATGGATACCAATGTTTCACGAATATTTAATAACACTTCTACACTTACCATTAAATTTAGGTGTGAAAAATCTTTCGTAAAATTCCACATATTCTCCATGTCTGGATGTTTGATATCCACAGCCACAATGTGACATGAAACAGAGTCTATTATGTGAACATGATTCTATTAAACCTGCAAGCAGTTAGTACCTGCTAGCTCAGCTGTCAAACTGTAACCCTTTGCCCATTTAACTTAAAATAGAAAATATACCATTGAGCAAAGTTGTTGGTCCTTTTAAATTATTTTGCGTAGTTTAATGTTCTCTAATTTCTATCCCTACGTTACTTAATAAAGACCACTTAAAGCCAACTTAAAATGTTACTTAATAAAGACCACTTAAAACCAACTTAAAAAATATGTAATTTTCTGACCACTAAAAACCAACTTAAAGAAAAAGGCATTTTCCCACCAACTTAACTAGTTTACTGAAATATGCTGACCACTTAAATCCAACTTAATTTCAACTTAAATGTGAATAACAACTAAATACCAACATAATATCAACTTAAAACCAACTTATTTTTTGGTAAGGGTTGTAAAACTAAGAAACAAGTGGTAAAAAGCCATATTAATATAAGAAGGCCATGTTATTTTCTTTGAGTCATATGGTTTTAAAGTAAAGTAACAAATTCACGAATGGAATGATTAATTTCACCACATCGAAGAAATTTATTAGTAAATATATATTTTGAAATTTAAATACAAAGCCAACGCTTACCATAATTACTATCACAGTAATGATTTAATAATAATGATATCATAATGTAATTAACTAGTCCCAATCATCTTCACTATTTTCTTCAACTTCTTTCTCATTCTTTGCGGGTGGAGGTGGAATCATGGCGGACACTTTATCCATGGCACTCATCAATGATATTTGACTGTCAGGTCCTGGGTTACTCGCAGTTTGATTGGGTTTTGGTGTTCCTAGAATAACATTGATCAAACATTGAAACTCTTAAAGCCCGACAAGACGCAAAATAAAATTATAAAATTAAACCCAACCCTAGCCGCCAAAAAACTAAGACTCATATCTAGTGTGATGTTACTCTATGTATACCTGAAATTCCTTTTCTTCGCAATTGTAATTTATTGAACAAATCAGTCATAAGATCACCCGGTGTAGCTACGACCACTTTCTCTTCCTATATCACAAAGTTATATTTATAAATTGATATTTTAGAGTTTGTTAAAAACGAATAACTAACTTCTTTCTTTTTCTTAACTTCCATTTTACGATCTTTAACATTCTTCAATTGGGCTTTTCCGGAACCTCCGGCCTGCCTGATTGACTCCAGCAGGCTTGCCCTTGCGTCCGGTACTGGCGGTAGTTTTTTCTTGATTCCCGAGTCGGTATTATCCTTAGATGGTCCCGATGATGGTTTAGTTTGTGGTTCGGTAGGAGGTAATGGAGGGGGTGGAGGTGCCGGGGCTGGAATATCAGTTGGAGGTGGTGGTGGTGGCGGCGGAGGCGGAGATGGCATATCTGGGGGCGGAGGAGGCGGTGGAACTAAGTCTAGATCTGTTAAGGGGGATGGTAGGTCAGGTATCACTGCGGGTAATTCTGGTAGAACCATGTTGGGAAAGGATGGGGCGATAGAATCAAGATCAGCACTGTACAGCATGTCATCAGCAATACCTTTAAACAAGAGATGAATTAAACATTGATTTATATATTAAGAGATTATTTAAATTTGAATATATTAATTTATTTAAAACTGACGGCTCAGCCTTCAGAAAAGACACGTAATTAGACTAATTACTAATCACAATATTTAAAATCCCATGTTTTGTAGGAGCTTCTTAATAAATTTACGCAGACATATGTTAATAAATATTGCAAAATTAAGCAATTTTTGTCTCTTTACTAATTGTTTTTAAAGAGAACTATGTAAATGGTTTTACCTGGCAAGTCGGGTAATGCCAATGGTACATCCATCTCTGGAACTTGTCCCATGCCAGGGTGGTAGAAATAGTTGTCATCTTGCTTCTCTGCCTGCTCTTGATGAGTTATAGTTATCGGAGCATCGCCTAATTCATCGTCTTTCGCTTCATCTTCTAAACCTTTCCTTGTTTTAGTAACTGCACCCAATGGATCCAGTAGAACGTACTTTTTATATCTTAAAATGATCAAATTTAAAAATATTTATATCCCTTTTAAACAAATCAAGCCAATGTAATTGAAAACTTACGGATTCTCCACTGTATTGAATAGTAGCAATGTGCTTACGGAGTCTAAAACTGCGGGTAACCTTCCTAACCCTTCTTCAATAATTTCCACCGTCTTCTGCCTATTTTCTGAAGCTCTGACATTGTAAAACTGCAGCTTTTCTTTCAAAGTCTGTTCCGTTGGAAGGGTATGTTTAGATTTAACTTTCTGAGTAGATCTCTGAATATTTTTTAGATTTGATCCATCCGCTTGTGAAAAAATTGGTTGATAAGGTTGAGTTTGTTCTACACCAGGATACTTATAACTTGAAAAGACCTGTAGATTTCAAAACATATTAGCATATTTTCAATGTTTTAGTTATTTAGAGCGATTTACCTTGGTTGCTTTATTGCTGCCTCTAATTTTATTAACCTTAGCTTGGGCTATCTCCGCACGTTTATTAATGTCTTGTAACCTATTACGATATTCCTCAACCCTTGTTGTAATACGTGAAAATATATCATTGGTAATTTGCTCTAGGTAGTCTAATGTATCAGCTATCTGCAGAATCGTTTCCTCTCGTCTTAAATCAGGTGGAATTAATGGCACAGTATAAATTTGGTTCTTCATTTTCTAATCATTTAAATTAGTTATTTACAACTAAAACGCAATATTTAAATAATATGTACAAGGGAAAACTAACCTGGATAGAAACACCCCTTTTTAGTTTTTATCTAAGTTAAAAGATGTAAACAAACGTCACAAGGCGTCACATGATCTAAGCCTTGGCTATTTTCATCTTGACGAAAAGTACTTTTCGAAACCTAACTCTAGTTTTCCGGATTTTAAAAATAATATATATCAATAACGTAAATAAAACCTTAAGCTTATAAAAATACGCGCTTAAATCGCAAAATTAGCGTTAAGTATATTAAAAATTGGTAGTTATTTACTCGTAAACCTCCTAACAGCGTAAGGCTTCCTAAGCAGACAATTTCATTTATCAAGAATCGAACGTCATTTCCTCTTCTAGCTATTAATTGTCCAATTAAAATCGACGGCCTAAAGTTGACGTTTTTCGCCGACGGATATGGAGGGCGCTACGATCAAGACGGTTCTTTTCTGCTACCGCGATGGCTGCCAGTGTGCTTTTTGCGTTCATGCCGTGAGGATGAGTGAATTTGTCGTACCGGATGATCGGGATGATAGTGAAAAGATGGAAGAATTAAAAAGAATAGTGGAGGAAAAAGATAAATTAGTGAAGAGACAGTTTATCCGAATCGAGGTATTGGAAAACGAAGTGGCTACTTTGCAACAAGAACGTGATGCTCTGTTATGTGACATAAACAAACTTCGATTTGAACTCGAGATGAGTGAGCTCAAGAGGATTAAGGATAATCCGGCTAAAGAAAGGTAGGACCCAAAACAATCTTTTTTTATCCTATTTGTTACACTTTTCGGTATTGCCCGCGCCATTTATCACGCAAATCTCGCGCGAAATGGTTGTTTTGTAAACAGATTGAGAAGGGTCGAAGGGAACCCGCTCAAGTATCTCTACTATTGGAAAAGTAGGTCTGGCGTGTTTTTTGACAGTTAGGGAACTTCGAGCATGTTCGCGCCGTTTGAAATTTGTAATGGGGCACGCATTTTGGAACCCAAAGTCTCGAGTGAATGCCCCGATATATCGTGTACATGTAACATCAAGAGATTGCTTTATCGGAATTTTTTCAACCCTGCCCGTTAAAACGATGATAAAAAAGGTATTTACTGAGATTTACGCTGATAATGATTTGTAACACTTAAATTTTCCAGGTAGTTTTACATTGATATTCGAATACCATCCACATTTATTAATAACAACAATAGGTTAGCTATTTTTATTAAAAAAAACTCTATTGACGTATTTAAATAAACCTCAATGCAACCACCTGGAAAGCTGTGCCAACGGTTTTTGATATTGTCTAATTTTTTTAACGCGCGGTGGGTCCTGTTTTGTCGTCCCTCCCCCTTCGGCTTTTACACGGCTTCCATCACCCCCTTACGCGTCTAGGAGAGGGGGGCGCAGTTTAAACCAAATTATCGAGGAAACGGGGGGCGATATACATAACCCCACTCTAGCCAATAATCTCACCACCTTGCACAGATGTAACTCGTCTAATCAGTATTTTTAATTAGGCGCTTTAATATTACGCATTTAGCGATAAAAATGACGTCATGCGATAGCTATTTTCCGTTTCAGACTTTCACGATATTAGTTTAAAGTGTTTATCCCGGGGCTATTTTACATTTTTCTCTCGTGACAACTACCAGGTAAACCTGACGCTAATAGTAAATTGAAAATAATATAGTGGCGTTTTCCGCATTTCTATTTGGCCTATTTTAACGCGCGTAGTATTATTTTGAAGGGGTTTCGGCTTTTTGGTATTTCCCGCTTTTCGGAATAATTAAATTTGATAAATTTTATATTAATGTCTAGAAAATGGAAGTTTGAATTTTATGTACGCGTCGTTAGAGTTAATTTATAATAAAGTGTAAGGAGTCCTTTTAAACACGCTAGGGCCGGTTTTCATATTTTATCTTTTTAATATTTTATCTACCCATATTTGTTTAGTTAGTTAATGTCGTACGTCTTAATACGCTTAATTAAAATTTTAACGTGGTGAGGAGAATGTGGAAATAGGATGAAAAATAAAGTATGGGATATATATTTTAAATATAAAGTTAAAAATTACCAATTTTGGTCAGGGAAAATCTAGGAAAGTTTAATCCGAAAATATTGTGGCAACTGTGTTATATTTAAAGTATTTTAATTTTACTTCAAACTAGTTTTATCTACTTAGCAGACGAAAATACAAAAGTTTATGTAAATTTTCGCCTTGGCCGCTACGTGGCACTAGATAAAATGAAAAGTCAACTTTGAATACGAAAATATTGCGACAACCTGGTCGTATTTAAAAATATTTTAATCTTATTTCAAATTAGTTAAATCTGCTTAGCAGACGAAAATTCAAAAGTTTATGTACATTTTCGCGTTGGCCGCTACGTGGCACTATATAAAATGACAAGCATAATTTAAATACGAAAATATTGCGGCAACCCTGTTATATTTAAAAGTAATTTAATTTTATTGCAAACTAGTTTTAAAATACAAAAGTTTATGTAAATTTTCGCGTTGGCCGCTACTTGGCACTATATAGGCTAAAATGAAAAGCATAATTTGAATACGAAAATATTGCCGCAATCCTGTTATATTTAAAAGTATTTTAATCGCATTTAAATTTTACAATGCAATATATCCACAAAACTGGGCGTTAAATTTAAATTTATATTTTACCAGTCATAAAATTAGAAACAATTTAAAACAAATTTATCGTCAAATATATAAAATCTACAAAAACAATAAAAAACAATTGTAGTTCAACTTGAACAATCCGCTGGTTGTGTTTATAGCTGCGCTTATGTAACGCCCCAACCCTAATTCGTTTTAAATGAGGATGGTACCCTATAAAATCTCCCAAGGCTAATCTCAGGAAATCTCATTTGAGGCAATATGTGAACAGATTGCTTTGTCGAAGGCGGCAATTCGCGAAGTCGGTCCGCGTCGCAAACGCGATAGTCTCTCGAACGAGGAAATTTAGATCTAAAGAGCATTGTTTTCACCGTGTATTCGTCAAAATATAAAACCGGATTCTCGAGTTGACCTCTGCCGTTTTTAAGTTTGCGTATTACTGCGAAAATGGATATATCTTTTTAGATATTACTTTTGAACTTTTTGGCGAAACTCTTAAACGGGTCCCGGAAGTACGCGTTATTATAATTTCTATTGTATTATTATTCATTTTAATTGTTTCTAACTGAACCTTTCATTTTTTTGGAGCAATTTTTTTTTGAATTTTGACCGGAGGGGATTTGTCAGACCGTTATTATGTTGGTTTTCGAACGGTCAATGTCGTTATTGTCTTCAACGGGGAAAGGCGATTGACCTTCAGTTTTTGTTTTAATTGGCGAGGTCAAAGTTACTTTAATATATTTCTACGAATTGATTAGGGAGGCCCGGCTATATCGGCCTATTTTTCTAATATCGGCTTAAGCGATGCCGATATTGGCCGATATCGGCATTAGAAAAATATTTTCAGAAAAACATTTAATAATAGGAAAATTCTCGATTAACTAACTATTGTTAATATTTTATTTAGTTGGCCGCGCCACGTGCGCCAGACTTCTGAAGCTAGATCATACCTTTTTTAAGACATGGGTTTACGAATGTAAACAAATAAAAACAACGATTTTGGATTTGTGATAGAAAATATGTATCACGTAAAATTAAAAGAAACATATTCGGATATGTTCTTGCAAACCTTTTTTTCATGAAAAGTTTGAATAAAATGGTATGGCAGCGCACTGAACCATCTTTTACAATGATTTTATCATATACACTACTGTTATGATAGATAACTTTGTTAATATCGGCCTATATATCGTCCGATATTATCAACCACGAATAGCTGTACCCATATCGGTGCATCCCTAGAATTGATACTTTGAGCTTAATTTTTTTTACTGGTTATTCGTCAGAACTCCGAAATTTGCAAATTTTTGCGAACCGAATTTTTTGAATCTTAAGGAGATTTCTGAAATCAAATTATTTTTGAGATATCCAAGCACGATTTTCGTTATTTCAAAATTTTTTAAATAATTTTTCTCCAGAGTGTATGGGATTTCTAAGAATGTACAAAGTCAGTTTTTTAAATATTTCTAGAAATTTTTAAATTGTTAGCTTCATTTGTCTCCCCCTACACACTTTGCCTTAGAACCATGGCCGCCATCTTGTCTAAATTTATCGTGAATACCAATTATAGATCACAGATTTAAATCAATAATTAAATCAAATTTAAAAAATGTAACCAATGGACAAGTTAAGCAACGATACGGAAACGTGTACTGGGGAACTTGTGCATTGCACAGAATAAATTCTGACACACTCCTAAGCAGGCGTTAAATTACGAACATTGGCTTAGCAGTTTGAGCATCTCGCGTTTAACATACGTCCAAATCCCGTACGCTTTATAGCAAAATTATTTTAGAAATCTTGAAATAAACTTGGAAATCCCGTAATCTGGACGAAAATCAGTTTGAAATCTCAAAATCAGTCTAAACCACCAGAAATCAACACGAAAATTGTACGTAAAATGATTAGGGATGCACCGATATGGGTACAGCCGATATATCGGCCTAGGATAGCCGATATATCGGCCGATATTAACGAATTTACCTATCACAATATTATGCTTTTTTGTTTACTCTCGTAACCACCTGTTAAAAAATGATATGATCTATGGCTTTTGGAGTCGAAAAACCACTTATGATTCCTGACCGTTTTGGACGCGAATAATTATTTCCTACAACAGCGATCAACTGGCCTTTTTAAAAGGAAATGTAAGGTTGTGGCAATAAATGTTTTCCATTAATTAGTTAGTTGAGTATCGCCTTTTTTTAAAGTTTTTCCTGAAAATATTTTTCTAATACCAGAAGTATCGGCTAATATCGGCCTCGCTTAAGCCGATATTGGCCGATACCGATATTTGAAAAATTAGCCGATATATCGGTGCATCCCTAAAAATGATAATGATAATCACAATTTAAAGAAAATCAAATACACGAGTATCGATGCAAATGAAGGGTTGACAAATAAGGGGTCGAAACCTTGCGAAACAGCTTGGATTACATCGATCGAGAAAGCGCCAATTTGAGGCTTTGACGTTCAATCTTGACTATTTTATTTTAGAAAGTGTAACAGTAATGCTTTTAACATTTTAGAGACCTCTATTGTTTTAAAAAGTACACCTGGAAAATATTCAAAACTACTCTGGAAAACCTGGAAATATCAGGGAAAATGGTTTTTGAAATATTGTATGAACCCTGTTCCCCTTATTTGTCAGCCCCAATGTCTCGCTAATAATCACTGGCACGCAGAGTTGTTGATAAAAAAAATCGTTTTGATTTAAATCGGATTTTATTTGGTTGTTTTAAGGTTTTATGCCTGTTTTTCTTGAAAAATTGATAAATAATTTTGACTGCAGCGATAACATCAACTATAGTTCATATTAATCTTTATTAAATTGTATTAATAATGAATTTTAATTTCATTTTCTCCTGAATAGATATAAATACATTGAAGTATGATACGTGATTTAAATCAATGATTTTTTAATCAAATTGATTTAAATTAGACAACCCTGCTAACACCATTCCTTACATTTTCTACCTTAACAAATGAAGTATCAAACAATTAGACATGAAAACCGTACTTCAATTTTAAAAATCTTATTTAAATCTTATATTTATTTAACAAACACAACTATCGATACAGCTAGAATTGTTAATACTAGTCGCAGGGATGCCAGAGGTCCTATAATTCCTATAAAATCCTTTTTTTTTAAATGTCCTATAAGATCCTATATTTTTAACAAAATTACCATAAAGTCCTATAAAATCCTATAAATTTGATATTTTGCCCATTTCAAATCCCGCCACTCAGCTAATTTGCTAGATTTAACTAAAGGATAAATTCCTATATACCGAGTCATTCTAGTCTATACTTTTGTTATTGTTAACATGGTTAGCTACTAGTATATTTTTGTGATAAAATGGTTAAATAGTTTCTATTTTGTAAGTGAAAATCAAAGATTTATTTAACAAATTAATAAAGTTAGTAAATGAAATAGCGTATATAGTCCTATAACATCCCTAAAATTTTAAAAAAATCCTCTAAAGAAATATAATCTGATTTTTTACCTAGAAAAAAATTGAGATTTGAGTCGCAAAAAACCTTAGGAATAAAACTAAAACCCTTTAACATTTTACACAATTCACCTGGTTAAATAACGAACTATTATGTCCTTGTAACCGAAATACCGAAATTCCTAATGAGGCCTAACCGAGCAACGACTCTCCCCAATGACTCAGTACATTAATTTCTTCAAGCTCAATGGCTCCCGATGACAAACTTTACGAAATTTCAAAAAAAATTGCAGAAAAAAACGTGTAACTAGAGAAGCTTAACCGCCTCCCCACCTCGCCCACCAAAAAATAAAAAAACGCTAACTAAAAACCCCTGTAAAAATTGGGAAAGGGGGAGACTTAGGAGCTCGGGAGTTAAAGGAGCGAAACATTCTTTATCTGGTCTCGTCGGCGGGCGCAAAAAATTGTCTAAATTTAGCTACTCCTTTAAAATAAAAGAAAGCTTAATAATAAAGACTCCTTAGAATTGAGAAGAAACATCTTAGAGAGGGGAAAAGGTTAAACGAGGCTTAGCTTGTAGTTCTGACAAAGGCGGGGGTTTAGGAGGGTTTATTCGGCTTTAGAAAAAATTAGTTTCAAGTGGCGTTTTTAAGAAGATTACATTTTTATTTTTGGGAAAGTCTAAAACCCGAAAAACATTGTTACAGACTGGGTTGTTTATTCTTATGTCTATTTTTATTTTTATTTTCGGTTTCTTTTTGGATGAAATTGTTTCAATGCTATGTATTCAGAGGCAACGTGTTTGGTATTTTTCCCTTTCGTAATGTCTTGAAGATTACGAGAAAGATTTTCTGTAAGCGGTTTTTCTTGACTCGTGTGTTATCCTATTTTTATCCAGCCAACAAGGGCTTTATATGATTTTTAGCAGTTAAAGGCCTAAACTTCTGTGGTTTAATTGTAAAGTTTTTCGATGCCTCAAGGTTGGGGTTAGAGTTGAGATAATAGAAATTAATATTGTTTTTTAAACGATTTATTTAATTTAAATAGAATATGGATGCACCGATATAGGTACATCCGAGATATAGCGACCGATATTAGCAAAGATATCTATCATAACAGTTGTGTAAAAAACAAAGTTCCGAATTTGTATCAAGTAAAATGAAAATAAACATTTTCTATCACAAATCAGATATCGTCTTTTTATTTGTGTACACTCGTAACCGCCGGATTAAATAAAGGTATGATCTAGCTTCTGAAGTCTGGCGTACGTAGCGCGGCCAATCGAATCAAATATTATCATTAGTTAATTGAGAAATTTCTTATTTTTAAAAAGTTTTTCCTGAAAGAATTTTCTTAATACCGGTATCGGCCAATATCGGTTTCGTTTAAGCCGATATTGGCCGATAGCCCGATACCGATCAGAAAAATATCGATGCATCCCCAAATTTGTTTTAATGATTTATTGCCTGGGGTGTAGTGGAATGTAATATTAAATTTTAATTAATGATCATTAAATATAGTAATTAATTAAAAATAAAATTGAATTGTGTTTGCTCTGAATTGACATTTACATAAAAGTAAAATAAATGACTTTAATTAATTTAAAAAAAACACTTCATTTAAATCGCAGTGTAAATGAAATTGAATTAAATGATAACATCCTGATTTACATCGATTAGCCTTTTCAGTGGACATAGAGCCACATAGCGGCCATCGTGAGAACGACGATTTGATATCTTTTAAAGGGGAACGGTCAAGCTTTTCCAAATATATCCTTATTTCCGAATCAAAAGATTAACAAGACCTTCAATATACTAACACGTACCTTTTTTTGTCTTGGGAAATATAGATTTTGGCCCAAAAAGTTGAAACGAAAAATAACGCTAAGTGTTTGGGTTTGAATTTTCGCCGCCATCTTAGGGGCTGCCGCCAGCGCCCCTAACCCCGTATGAGCGATTTGCGAACTATCCTAACTTTTAAAATCGCGCAATTTAGGCTTAAGTCTCTTCTAACTAGAACGCGCCGCTCGTGCAAATCATATTTTTCGCGTGTTCAGCAGCGCGCGCTTTTACGTTGTTTTTCTGTCTCACCGACTTCTCACCAGGTGTCGCGGCGGACGCGTGCTTTTCGATTTCCAGAAATTTCTTAATTTTATTAAAAATTAACCACTCAATATTTTTTTATGCGGTTTTCGCCATAAATTTTAGTTTTTAATGGGCTATAGGGCTATCTAACTGGTTAAAGCTTGACCGTTCCCTTTTAAGTATATATCGTCTGCCTAGCAGACAAAAATCCATCCGTTTGATGTTCTCTCGTTGGCCGCTATGTGGCTCTATGTAAAATTATGGAAATATACACAAAGTACGTACAGGGAAGCAAACATTTAGAGCTAAGCCCTTAGACAGGGTTGCCACACGTCAGGGAAAAGTCAGGGAATTTAAAAATGGGCCTAAAAAGTCAGGGAAATGTCAGGGAATTTTAAGAATTGGTAAACATTCAGGGAAAAGTCAGGGAATTCAATTTTATCTTGGCACATTTTTGAAGGTAATTTAACTCTAGATCTATGACAAATTCCACGATTATCATTTATTTCCTTGAATGTTTGGCTAATTTTTTCAACATTGCAATAACCTTTTTACTGAAATATAAGTCCATCTAAATTTATTAACTTCTGATAAAAGTAAAATATAAAAGAAATTTTGGTCTTAATAAGTCAGGGAAAATCTCTTAAAATGGTCAGGAAAAACAGGGAATAGTCAGGGAATTTGAATCTGAAAATTTTGTGGCAACCCTGTTAGAGGTTCAATTTTATTGACGTTATTTGTGTTGGATGACGGCGATTCAGTTCTTACAGCGAGTAGCAAATAGACCAATCGTCTGCTAACATGTTTTTAACGTTTCTAGCGCCAATAACCGGGTTATCTAATTTAAATAAAGTGATTTTTAAAAATACAATCATTGATTTAAATCACTTCAATGCATTTATGAAAATTTACGAAAGTAGGTTCCTTCAAAATTTCAATTCAGAGAAAATGCAATGCAATTTAATTTTATTTATAAATAATTAAATTTTATAAAGATTAATTTAAAATATAATTTACGTTATCGCGGCATTCAAATTATTGATCAATTGGTCAAGAAAAGACATAAAATAATTTAATGACAATGGCACTAACAATTCCGAAACTAGTCGACAAAATATTTTGATACATTAATACCTTAATTATGCAATTTTTTATTTAGTAATTTTATAAAATTAGAAAATCAATAAAAATCCGATTTAAATAAAATAAACCGATTTTAATTTTTTTTTTAAATCAACAACCGTGCCAATAAATCCTAACACGTGTTAAAGCTGGTGGCTGAGATGGTAAATTCTTTGGTCCAACATAAATATGGAAGTGCATAATCCCTTTAAGGGAATAAATACATACCGAGTAAATTAACAAATTTTATCTAAAAATAACAAAGCCATAAAAAGAAACGAAAAATTTTATAATATTAATATTAAATTTGTTTTAGACTGCTGGTGACATCTGCTAAGACTATTTAAAAAAGGGCTTATAATGGCGTTACTCTATGACAAATGTGTATACTTCTAGGTAGCGAGGCGTAGCTTCGTATCCTTGACGAATGCCATCTGGTGACTGGTTCGTACTCTTCTCCGGGGGGGGGGGGGGGCATAGGCATATAAAGATTCAATTAGTACTAACTTAATCTATAACCGATATATATATGTGTGTGTATATATATATATATGCCAAATTCTAATTTATATCTTAGGAAACTATAACGTTATTAACGTACTTCCTTTACATGTGTGTATGGACTTCCGCTAATAAGCTAACCCTTGGCTGGACGGAAAATTTATACAAATTAGCGCTTGAAATATGACTCGAATGTAATCATGCGCCGTGCTAATTAGTTTCATTAACGAATGAAGCCTTAATTAATATCACCCTTGAAACAGCTTCGGTGTTTTTTTCTTCTATTTCACTTGATTTATATAAGATGGTATTAGTAGGCTTTTTTTTATAACTTATCTTTCAGAAAGGGGGGATAAGTCGTCCTAATTTGAAAGTGAATACTCGCGTGTGTAAGAGTAACTTTACCCTATTTTTAGTTTTTGACGGTATTGCTAGGTTAGGTGGGGGTTTAACTATGAACAAAAAAAGATGAAATGGGGAGGGTGGAAGCTTGATTGTTTCGGTGGGATGGGGGGGACCTCAATTCGGGCGTTCAGTCCCGCGCCGGGGAGGGCGAAATATTATCGATTTGGGATTCCTTCCCCCTGCTATCGGGTAGTCGGGTTCCATTCCATCGGGTTTTGACTTCCTTTTTCTTACTGGGGGGAATCTGACTTTTGTGGCGGGGTTTGGATGTTTTAAACTTTGACCCTTCGGTTCTGAGTACTCGATTTCTCTTGTAATGAATTAATTGGATATTCTGGTTTTTAGGGTATTGGGTTTTAATTTAATTGGGTGTTCGGTATGTTTGGAGTTTTCATTTTATTTTGGTATTTGTTTAGGGTAAACATGCTAATGTATTTTATCGCTCTGGATTGCTTTTAGAGATCGGGGAAACGGATAAAATAACCGCCAAAATTTCATTTAATAATAAAAAAATCGATTCACTGTTTATTTATGGATATTATTCGCGATTAGTATAAGATTTTATATGCAACAAATAAGTTTTTTTCGGATATGGATATAAAACAAATGAACGGAAAATTTCTTATCATAATGCAGAGCCCTAATTGCTTTGGTCGAAGTTGATTCCGAAGGAAGACTACTATGACGTCACTTCGGATTTGAAAGGCTCACATTGCCGGCATTATAATTTCTTCAAATATCTGGGAATTTAGTTTTATTAATATGACATTAACTTTTTTTTTGGTTAATAATAGACAAATCCCACAAACCATCACCAACTTACCAAAAAACTAACGCCTACTCTACAAATCCTAAAACAATCTCGAATCTTTCGAAATCCTAAAAACCATCGCCAATTCTTCAAATTCCTAAAATCAATCGGCGAATAAGTAGATAAGTCCATAATGAAAAGGGATAATAAAGCTAAACCCTAAATAAATTTGAAGAAATTTAAAAACTTACTAATAGCTCGTACTGATAGGTCTTCGAGCAAACAAAAAAACGCGAAACTCGGTACGAGCTATTAGTAAGTTTTTAAATTTCTTCAAATTTATTTAGGGTTTAGCTTTATTATCCCTTTTCATTATGGACATATCTACTTATTCGCCAATTTTAGCATCCTTTACAATGCAGTCCATAGGTGGTTCCTTTTAACCTAAAATCAATCGCCAACTCTTCGAAATCCTAAAAACCGTCGCCAACTCTTCGAAATCCTAAAAACCGTCGCCAACTTTTCGAAATCCTAAAAACCGTCGCCAACTTTTCGAAATCCTAAAAACCGTCGCCAACTTTTCGAAATCCTAAAAACCGTCGCCAACTTTTCGAAATCCTAAAAACCGTCGCCAACTTTTCGAAATCCTAAAAACCTTCGCCAACTTTTCGAAATCCTAAAAACCTTCGCCAACTTTTCGAAATCCTAAAAACCTTCGCCAACTCTTCGTTCGAAATCCTAAAAACCTTCGCCAACTCTTCGTTCGAAATCTTAAAACCTTCGCCAACTCTTCGTTCGAAATCCTAAAAACCTTCGCCAACTCTTCAAATCCCTAAAATTAATTCAGAATTCTTCAAATACTGAACACCAAAACTTTTAAAACAACTAGTCTAAGTTTTAATAAACTCTAAAAATGCAGTGGAATTTGATATTAGCGATGCCTTTCCGGCTGAAGATGGGAGCAATTTAAAACTAATAAAAGGGGACCCTCTTGATCAGTAAGTTTCTTGTAAATCCTCGTTCTTAGCAAAGAAAGTGAGCTAATCCTGGGGCGCTACACCAGCCGACAGCGCCATCTCTAGGAGAAGATTAGCGCGCGGAGAGAAGTAGTTTCTCCCTTTCCGAGGACGGTGGAAGAGAGCGGAAAAGCCCCATTATTAGAACAATCTCCATTTCAAGTAGGGAGGGACTCGCGACGGAATCGGAAAAACAATGAGAAAGACTAAAGCGTATACGCCTTCTTCTCCCCCGGCGAAATCTGATACCAGCGTCGTCTTACCGCGCTCTAATCTCGCGGCGCGTGGCGAAGGTCGCGAAGGGGGTGCGGTTTGCGCCGACTCTTCCTTTTCAGTGGTGTAAGCTAACCCTCCCTTTTGGACGGTGGGTGGCTAGGGTTTTCTGGGTCCAGGCGGCGGCTAGACGTATCCTTAGCTGTCATATGTGTCTGTCAAATGACGACGCCAACTCCCCCTGTCGACGCTGAAAAGAAACACTTCTTATTGTTTCCCGATTTTACGTATTTGAACTTGCTTTTCTTCTCCCCCCCCCTCAACTTCCTTCCCCCTGTCACCCGTTTTTATTGGTTGGGTAATTGCTTAGTTTATATTTTTGTAATTGTTTCGTATTTAGTTTCGTCAAGAATGTATTTATTTGTACTTAGTATTAAGAAGAAATAAGTTATTGTTGCCATATTACCAAATTGATGGTTATACCCTTTTTCAGATTACGCGTTTGAATCTGATTTATGTTTCATATTTCGGTATATAAAGTTAACATGTTATTCTCTATTCCTCTATATCCTGTAAATTCCTCTATTTCCTGTAAATTCCTCTTATTTCCTGTAAATTCCTCTTATTTCCTGTAAATTCCTCTTATTTCCTGTAAATTCCTCTTATTTCCTGTAAATTCCTCTTATTTCATGTAAATTCCTCTTATTTCATGTAAATTCCTCTTATTTCATGTAAATTCCTCTTATTTCATGTAAATTCCTCTTATTTCATGTAAATTCCTCTTATTTCATGTAAATTCCTCTTATTTCCTGTAAATTCCTTTATTTCCTGTAAATTCCTCTATTTCCTGTAAATTCCTCTTATTTCCTGTAAATTCCTCTTATTTCCTGTAAATTCCTCTTATTTCCTGTAAATTCCTCTTATTTCCTGTAAATTCCTCTTATTTCCTGTAAATTCCTCTTATTTCCTGTAAATTCCTCTTATTTCCTGTAAATTCCTCTTATTTCCTGTAAATTCCTCTTATTTCCTGTAAATTCCTCTTATTTCCTGTAAATTCCTCTTATTTCCTGTAAATTCCTCTTATTTCCTGTAAATTCCTCTTATTTCCTGTAAATTCCTCTTATTTCCTGTAAATTCCTCTTATTTCCTGTAAATTCCTCTTATTTCCTGTAAATTCCTCTTATTTCCTGTAAATTCCTCTTATTTCCTGTAAATTCCTCTTATTTCCTGTAAATTCCTCTTATTTCATGTAAATTCCTCTTATTTCATGTAAATTCCTCTTATTTCATGTAAATTCCTCTTATTTCATGTAAATTCCTCTTATTTCCTGTAAATTCCTCTTATTTCCTGTAAATTCCTCTTATTTCCTGTAAATTCCTTTATTTCCTGTAAATTCCTTTATTTCCTGTAAATTCCTCTATTTCCTGTAAATTCCTCTATTTCCTGTAAAGTCCTCTATTTCCTGTAAAGTCCTCTATTTCCTGTAAAGTCCTCTATTTCCTGTAAAGTCCTCTATTTCCTGTAAAGTCCTCTATTTCCTGTAAAGTCCTCTATGCTCCTATAAAGTCCTCTATGCTCCTATAAAGTCCTCTATGCTCCTATAAAGTCCTCTATGCTCCTATAAAGTCCTGTATGCTCCTATAATTTCTGTATGCTCCCATAATTTCTGTATGCTCCCATAATTTCTGTATGCTCCCATAATTTCTGTATGCTCCCATAATTTCTGTATGCTCCTATAATTTCTGTATGCTCCTATAATTTCTGTATGCTCCTATAATTTCTGTATGCTCCTATAATTTCTGTATGCTCCTATAATTTCTGTATGCTCCTATAATTTCAATATGCTCCTATAATTTCCTATTTTTTCTATAGCTATATCCAGAAATTCCTATAATTTTAAAAATAATGTATTACAAAACAGCCTTAACGTTTGGGAAAAATTTGCCTTCTAAATAGAGCTTAGCAAACATCAACGGTTGGGCTCCCAGAGCTCCGATCAATTCCTATAATTTCAATATACTCCTATAATTTCCTATTTTTTCAAAATTGTTCGTATAAATTTCTATTTTTAGCTAAAATGTTCCTACAAATTCCCATTTTTTGGCTAAAAATATTCTTATAAATTCCTTATTTTCTATGAAATTTCCTATAATTCCTATAATATTAAAAAAAATCGCTGGGAGCCCTGCATCAAGTGATTTTTCTAGAGTTGTAAGCAGGTTGGACGCAAGGCACTAGTCACGGCATTTGACTACTAAAATTAATAGAAATCTGGGGGCTCACTAGTCAATTTGACTTTTGACGGGTTGCGTTCTCCTTGTGTGGGGTGTTGTGTTTGTTGCTCCTATGTTTAAGCTTAAAATTTCGAATTTAGGTCAAAATAATCTTCGGTAAATCTAGTAGGTGTAAAAGTCGGTATTCTACTAAATAAATCTGCTTTGTCTTAACGTACGCCCTGTGCTTTTTGTTCCAGGAAACCCTCTGTTATTATTTAGGCGTTTATTTTAAGGAGCCGCCTCGTTTTGACGCCTTTTCATTTTTGCTCTTTTTTTGGTACTCTACAAAAAAATAAAGAAAAAATAAAACATTTGATCTTGGAGCGAGAAAGAAGAGAAGTGCTTCTCTCATTTATGTAAATTTTATTGTTTTTTTTTCGCTCGGAGCTTCTTCGCTCGTTGACGCCACCATTCCCTAAAAACCATGAAACTTGTTATTGCCTTTTTGTTTTTCACTTCTTTTTGGGGGTGGCTCCTAGTTGCTGGTGTCGGTGTCCGTATGTCTATTCCCCGATTGTTGAAGCTTCAATTGTTTAGCTTTAAGAATAAGGATTCTTATCGAGAAACAGTAGATAAAATAAAGTTAAATATAGGATGAAGAAGGGTACACGACGAAATGTTTTCGGGTTATACTACATGAGAAAACGTAAGGGGTTAATAACAAGGTATTGAAAATATAGGAAATGTGGTCGCAAAATATTTAAAAAAAAAGTGTTTTTTTAATAACTTGGATTAAACCGTGGATTAAACCAGTGAGGCTTAAACCAGACAACCCTGAATTATTCCTCCTAAAAGTTGAATTTCAATGTAAATAAAAAATACTCATTGAAACCGTTTTTGTATGGCTTATTTATTTCGTTTCGTTCATACTAGACAGGTTCATGCACCCATCTGGGCCATCTCAGACGTGAACGGGGGAACTTTTAGGAGACGTAGCTTTATTATAAGCTCCCCGTTCCCGTTTTCAAGAGGGTGGCTTAACCTGTCTAACGCGCTTCTCGCTTAATCTATATAATTCCTTCATTTGAAGTTTTAAACTTAGTCAAAAAAAATTAAGAGGAACAAAAATTGTGAATTGGATATTTGCGGGATTTTTAGGGTGAAACATTTAACAGCAATCAATTAGAATATCAACCCCTCAATCGATCTAATAATATTAATAATAATAATAATAATCAGCTAGGCTAATACTCTTGGCACCAAGTCATCAAGCGACTTTTAATGCCATTAATTCAGGTGTCAGGGTTACAATGCCTCCGAAAATTTTTGTGAAAAGGAGAAACCAAAGAACTCTGGAGGAAACCCCTTAAACCAGTTGGTAGAGAACTTACAAACTCAACGCGGAAGGTGTTGTTCCGAGTTTTCATCTCAGTTTGGTTAGAGAAAAACCAGAAATTAGCTCTTCCATATGTCCTAGATGTTTAAGTATGTTAAAGGTGAGGTGGCAGATTGTTTAGTAGCGATAGCCAGCTTGTGGCACTGGGTGAAAACTCAGAATTACTCCTTCCGCGTTGAGTTTGCAAGTTATCTCCCCATTGGTTGAAAGAGTTTTCCACCGAGTTGTTCGGTTTCTCCTTTTCATTGAAACTTGTTGAGAACTTGAGTTTAACGGTAATAGTGAGTGTAGGGAGCTGTTGGCTCACCTGGCACGAAGGGCTTGATATCATACCACCCTCCTACGCATTGTAAGTTTTAAAACGCGGCCGCCTCTTAAAAAGGCCTTAAAAGTCACTAGATGACTTGGGTATTAGGCTAGTTGATTATTATTAATATCTACGAATATTAATTTGGGCTATAGAAGGCACCCAAAATTAGGAGTTTTAAAATGTTTCTAAAAGGTCGGGGAAAAGACAAGGAATTTGAAAATGATTCCAGAAGGTCAGAATACAGGGCATTTGAAAATGGTCCAAACAAATGGAATTTTAAAATGACCCAAAACAAATCAGGCAAATAAATTTTTGAAAGATATATTAAAAATACATAATAAATATTTCCAAGATTTTACCTCCAACCATTCATTTATTATACAAAAACGGTCAGGGAAAATTTGGCAATTTCATCAGGAAAAACCTGGAAATGTCAGGGAATTTAATTCCGGAAATTTTGTACGAACCCTGTAGGGTTATAAGTAATTTAGAAGATAGAGCAAACCAAGACTATATTTAGGTGAACAGAGATGTAGCCGGCAATTTTGCCTATTTGTCCATGTTTTCCGATAGATATACTCCTCCTTAACGGAAAGAGAAAGGTTGCTATAGTACCTGCTGTAATATTACAGGAGAAAATTCAAAACAGGCGTGGCTTTTCTACCGGAAATCATGAGGCGAGCGTAATATTAACTCATTCAACTCAGTAGCGTTTTAAATTAAGTAATTTGATTGTCGGATGTGCTATCGCGTGGATATGCTATTTGAAGTCAGTTAAAGGCCTAGGTTTTCTTCTGCCTGCCCCCCTTTAAATTAACTTAGTGGAGCACAAATACCCTGGTAGTAGGCCAACCGCTGAACATGTTGGCCTAATTTAAAGGGGGACAGGCAGAAGAAAACCTAGGCCTTTAAATTCTCATTATTTAGTAAAATTCAGGTAAAATTTTGTTGGTTTAGAACTCTGGTTCACATCAAATAGTCTTATGAACCCTGTTAAATACTTCCTAGATTAAAAACATTCGATGGTGAAACTAGTGTTGTAAGTCAGAAAATTTCCCGGAAAATTACCGAGGCCTTTTTTCCGGAAAATTTTCCGTATTTTTCCGAAAAATATTAAAAACGTTTTCATTCCATGATTTGTCTAATATATTGTTTGAAAATTTAAATAAAGCGGCATTTTCACCTCATTTTTTCTAAAACTGGTTGAAATGTAACACTATTAATGTTTTGTGGTATGTTTACTGATATTAGTCATTTTAAATCGATAAAAAGTTTAAAACATTAAAAACCTTTGAAAAGTAATTTTTGTTTTCCGCATTTTATTTTTCCGGAAAATTAACAACCCTAGTTATATTATATCTTGACGGTCTTTGAACTCGCCTACAAACTGTGTACCTGTCAAAGGTGGAGAACCGCTTTTAGCCATTTCTATAGCGCGTTACACCCTCCCGCGACGTCTTGTTTATTTAGTCCTTAAGATATTTTATAAAGCCAAATAGGCGAGTCACCGGTCTTTTCATCTTTTCGCATAAACTACGGCAGCTTTAAACGCTTCCTCCCCTCTCCCGTTTCGTTATCCCCCCCCCCCCCCCCCCGTTGGACCCCGGGACAGGCTGTTAAAACGCGAAAACCAAACAATATGCTAATATTTTCCCTCTTAAGCCTTTGGCACCGGCGTCTTCGTATGAAAGGAGAAAATATGAAAAATGAAATGGCTTAATATTTTAAATATCGAAGGAACCTGGTCCTTTGGATACGAAGAGATTCTAAAATATCGGTGTCGTCGCCTATTATTTATCAGACAAAACTTTCCGGGGATTTTCCTACAGGCTGATTTTGATAGCAATATAGGTACTAGCGGGCGTTCATCAAAAATGTATTTATTTAAGGATAATGAGCTGTCATGATCTAACAGTAAGTTCCTTACCCTTAAAATAAGGGAAATTTGAAAATGTTTCCGAGGAGTCGGGGCAAATTTGAAAATGTTTCCGAGGAGTCGGGGCAAATTTGAAAATGTTTCCGAGGAGTCGGGGCAAATTTGAAAATGTTTCCGAGGAGTCGGGGCAAATTTGAAAATGTTTCCGAGGAGTCGGGGCAAATTTGAAAATGTTTCCGAGGAGTCCGGGGCAAATTTGAAAATGTTTCCGAGGAGTCGGGGCAAATTTGAAAATGTTTCCGAGGAGTCGGGGCAAATTTGAAAATGTTTCCGAGGAGTCGGGGCAAATTTGAAAATGTTTCCGAGGAGTCGGGGCAAATTTGAAAATGTTTCCGAGGAGTCGGGGCAAATTTGAAAATGTTTCCGAGGAGTCGGGGCAAATTTGAAAATGTTTCCGAGGAGTCGGGGCAAATTTTAAAATGTTTCCGAGGAGTCGGGGCAAATTTTAAAATGTTTCCGAGGAGTCGGGGCAAATTTTAAAATGTTTCCGAGGAGTCGGGGCAAATTTTAAAATGTTTCCGAGGAGTCGGGGCAAATTTTAAAATGTTTCCGAGGAGTCGGGGCAAATTTTAAAATGTTTCCGAGGAGTCGGGGCAAATTTTAAAATGTTTCCGAGGAGTCGGGGCTAAAAGTCGACTCAATATATTATTTTTCGAAGTACAAATAAATATATCTTTATTAAATGTATTCAACTGGCGTTTTATCGTATTCGGCCTCTATCGTGGCGTCATCTATCGTGCAGTGGTGACAGTAAATGGATGTATGACAGTCAATTTAACTTAAGTTATAAATATACAAAATAGGCTCGAAACATTTTATCAGTGACCTTTAAAATAAATAAATAAAATTAGCAAGCTTTCGTATCTAAACCCTTTGTCAAGCGAAGTGACTCGGTTATTAAAATATTAAAAATTAATGTTTATAAAGTCGTGGGTACTAGGCCTAGCTGATTACTATTTATTTACGTAATTTTTAATTTATTATTAATACTCCTATCTTGCTAAACTAATCATTCAAAAAATATTGAATGGGGGATAATTTTTTTTAATTATCCTGTATACTATATTCAAAACGGGAATTTTGTGGCAAAGCCCGAAGAAATAATTTTCAGCTATAAATTTCAATATATTTGGATCTTAAAAATCGACAAATGTGATATTAACTGCAGCTGTTTCCCGGCGGGATAATTTGGAATTTGGTTTATTGAGAAGTTTTATGCTTGTATTTGCAAAGGCTTAGTTTGGAAAGGTTGAAAATCGGCCAGTATTGGTTCAGCTTGAATGTAATTCGTGGAAAATGAACTCGTTCGATATTTCAATTGTTAAAGTCCTTTTTTTGGTAAGGTTAAGGTTTAAAATTAGAAAATGGGACTGCCAAACCTTTTAAGATTTGGTGTTCCTAATTTGCTCCCTATCGCGCTTGGCTGGAGTCGGGTCAATTGCCTTTCCTAAGAATTTCATCGATTTTGTTTAGAAACTAAACGTTACCTGAGATTTAAAACTGTTAATTTTGTCACAGTTGTTTATTTTTGGTTTTCGTTTTAAATAGAAAAACCCAATTATTTGATTTAAAGTTGATTTTATTTTTTTTTATGATACACCTATTTTTTATTGGAATATTCATTGATAATTCGAATGCTTTGGTAAAGTAAATATAAATTGATTTGTTAATTTTATTTATTACTTATAAGGTAATAGTTAGTGTAGGGAGCATTTGGCTCGCGTGGGTGACCACCTGAATTTGTGGCTTCAAAAGTCACCTGATGACTTTAAGCCTAAGGTGGTGCCTTGGGTGATAGCCTAGCCTAGCTGATTATTATTTTTTTTGTAATGAATTTTTCATAAATGAATGAGGGGTCCTACATTCGTAAAAATAACGTTAACTCTAGAGAAATTATTTCAGGGTAACCACAGTTCCTATATTTCCTATAATTTAACATAATTCCTTTTTCTTCTGTAATTTCATTAATTTCCTTTAATATTCTATATTTTAACTCCCAATTTTCTTTCTATATTTTTCGTTTTTGCCCTAATTTTCTTCCGATATTTCACTGATAAATTTCCTATAATTCCTAAAGGATTTTAAAATATTCTGGGGTCACAGTGTGATTTTATAAATCTGGAAAACCAATTTAAAAACCCCAAAATATGGGCGAAAATCTGTTCAAAAATCTCGAAATTAACCTTAAAAATCAAAACTGATGATAATCGTAATCTTAACTCTAAAAATAAGTTTTGGTTTTCTGAAATATCGATTCAAAATCCCGTTCGCAGTGTCAGACCGCTCGAGTTTAAATTAAATCTGACATGTAATTTTGTGGTTGATATTTTTCTATAATATTATAATTTTTTTATCCTACAGATAATTGTATACTCTCTCTTAAAGTTCTTTAAAAATTCTTTATTGATCTAAAATAATTTTCTTTTGGAAATTTACTATAACCTTCATTTCAGGTAACGTTTTGTAGATTTTTAATTCCATTTTAAATTAATTTTATCTCAGTTTAAGTTACTTAAAAATATTTCAAAGACAAGAAAATGAAAAATTCCATCAATTATGTCTCAATCGAAACTAGCCAATAAAACAAGCAAAACCAATTAGATAAAAAAATGTAAATCCGACCAACCATAACCCAAATCGAATTCCAAAATTAATCTAACCGACCAATTTAATCGAATCAATCTAAACATCCGAGCTATAAAGTGCGGGAGTTCAAATCGAATCAAAGCGGAACAAACAAAAGGCCGGTGCAATATACCCATTTCACTTTTATCGACACGGTCCCAGAAATGACTCCGAAGCTGGGGGGAAAAGGGGGAGGGGAATTTTTTTATTCTCGATATTAAACGCAATAAAATAGAGGGCGCGCGCGGCAGCTGACAGCCACTTCATTTTTCTCCGCTAGCGGCGCTGCTCGAAAAAATTGAAAAGAGTCCCCGAGTTTTGGCACCGAAAACGCTAGAATGGCGGGGGAGGTAGGTACGGTATAAACGACCCGTTGAGGATTCAGACTATCAACTAAGCCTCGGCTACAGTCTAACGGTTAAAAAAAGTATTAGAAAAAACTATTTAAAAGGAACCCAATTGCTTCCGTAGTTGAAGATCGTCGATTACGAGAGTTCATTTTTAACGCGTAGGCGGAGTAATTTATATTTTCCTCGAGTACCGAAAGGGGGAGCTGCCAGACACCTTTCATTTTTTTTTTAACTTTTTATTTTTAACTTGTTTTAAAGGGGGAAATTTCTGACCCTTTTTCAAGGTTGAGTTTATATTTGTTTTTTTAATTGGAACGTTCTGAATGACGTCGTTTATGATGAAGGGCTCTTAACGTTTCTCTTTCTCTAATTGATGTGTTCGGTGGTTTGTTTTGACTGAGGTTTGGGATTGGCGTGGGTTTGGAATAATGACGATTATTTTTTAATGGGAATAATTATGGTAGTAATTTATTAGGTTTTGGGTGGATTATTAATTACGATGGTTATAAGCAGGGTGTTTAATGGTTTATTATATCAAGAAGGAATTTATTCAGGGTTGCCACGGTACCTGGAATTCTTAGAAAAGTCAGGGAATTTGAATATGAGCATAAAAATCAGGGAAATGTCGGGGAATTTTGTAAATTAGTCTAAAAATCGTGAAATGTCGAAATTTAATTTCGGTTGCAAAAAAGGAAACTAAACACGTCGAAGGACAACCTTGTACATAATAATGTACATTAAACTAGTAAAAGACCACTCTTGTACAATAAAAGGAAACGTTAAAAAAAATACCAAATCTTAGCACAAAATAAGATGGTCAGGGGAAATCTGGAAAAGTCAGGGAATTTGATTGTGAAAAAACTGTTATTTGTATTTGGGGAGATTGACTAGGTTATAAGCAGGGTGTTTATTATATCAAGAATTAATTTTTTGTATGTTGAAGAGATAATAATTATAATCAGCTAGGCTTAACACCCAAGGCACCACTTTAGGCCCAAGTCATCTAGCGATTTTTAATGCGTTTAATTCAGGTGGCCGGGTTCCAATGCGTAGGAGGATGCATGGTGGAAAGCCCTTAAGCCACTCAGGCTAACTGCTCCCTACACTCACTATTACTCACCTCAACAAGGTTTTATGGGTAGGGTAAACAGTGACGCATAAGGCTGACTAGGCTGAAGCTTAAGGGCCCACTATGAGCACGGGCCCATGCGTCTTTTGGAAATGTTAATTTTAATCTAATATATATAGGTATGCACCGATATCGGTCTATTTTTAGAATATCGATATTAGAAAGATACTTTCAGAAAAACATTTAAAAATAAGAAAATTATCTATTAACTATTGTTAATATTTGATTTGGTTGGCCGCGCCACGTACGTCAGACTTCAGAAGCTAGATCATATTTTTTTTTAGACGGGGGGTTACGAGTGTAAACAAATAAAAAACAACGATATTCAATTTGTTATGAAAATATGTATCACGTAAAATGAATTTGGATATGCTCTTGCAAATGATTTTTGTTAAAAGTTATAATAAAATGGTATGATAGTGTACTGAGCCGTCTTTTACTATGATTGTATCATACACACTCCTGTTAATATCGTCTGATATTACCGCCGATATATCGGCTGTAGCCATATTAAAATAAAGGCATTAAAAATCGCTAGATGACTTGGGCCTAAAGTGGTGCCTGGGGTATTAAGCCTAGCTGATTATAATTATTATTATCTTTTCAACATACAAATAAATAAATTCTTGATATAATAAACACCCTGCTTATAACCTAGTTAATCTCCCTAAATACATAATATATGACTTGTATCAGATTTTACACTGTCCGGTCAAAAATATTTTGAAACGAAGAAATCGTGTAAAAAATTCATTGGCTTGAGAAAAGGAATTAATGGTAACTACGAAAATGACTGGAATTGCTCCCAAATGTAAAAGAGCCCCAGGGCCACAGAGATCGGGCCAGCCTTTCGGTAAAACAATTCCGGGCTCGAGGAGGTCGTTATTAAATAACTTTTCGTTTTGGGGTGAAAATCAACCCCCCCCCCCCCCACAACACTTATTATTTTGGAAAACGAAGAATTTGATAATTTTTGGAATGAACGCAATTTTAATAGCCACAACCCAAACAATACATTACGAACAGGGTTGGCATAGAACCAGCCATACCGGTTAAAGCCACCTGGTTAAATCCGGTTAAAGCCACTTGAAAAATCCAGATTTTTGTGGCTTTTAAAAAAAAAATTACATTATGAATATTTTAGTAAATTACTAGTTTTTATTTAGAAATTTAGCTTATTTTTTGTTTCATATTTAGAAACCGGTTTACTTTTACCAGTTTTTCGGTAGGTTTAAAGTTCCAAAGTTCGCAGCCTCCCTTCTGTCATACACAAAAACTAAAGGGAATTTCCCGAGGAAATCAAAAGAATTCAGTTATTTTATATAGTTATTTCGCTTTATTTGTTTAGTTTCTTATTTACGACAATAACTGCAGACAATTTCTGCTTACATTATTAAAAGGTACTGTTTATATTTTAGCCGGTTATAGCCGAATAAAACCGGTTATAGCCAATTAAAACCACTGGTCTGGTTTTTTTTTCAAAAATAGCCGGTTTTTTTTCAACCCTGAGATTTACGAAGAACAGCACACACTCGTAACAGTGTTACCTAAATGTCACATTTTTAGAATAAAGTCCATGTCAGTGGCAAATATGGCAAAAAGTGGCAAATATGGCAAAAAGTGGCAAATATGGCAAAAAGTGGCAAATATGGCAAAAAGTGGCAAATATGGCAAAAAGTGGCAAATATGGCAAAAAGTGGCAAATATGGCAAAAAGTGGCAAATATGGCAAAAAGTGGCAAATATGGCAAAAAGTGACAAATATGGCAAAAAGTGACAAATATGGCAAAAAGTGACAAATATGGCAAAAAGTGACAAATATGGCAAAAAGTGACAAATATGGCAAAAAGTGACAAATATGGCAAAAAGTGACAAATATGGCAAAAAGTGACAAATATGGCAAAAAGTGACAAATATGGCAAAAAGTGACAAATATGGCAAAAAGTGACAAATATGGCAAAAAGTGACAAATATGGCAAAAAGTGACAAATAGTGACTAATAATCAATAAATGCATTTAAATTATGTAAATAATATCTTTCAGAGATGTAGCATCACTTACATGTGAGATAATGTTTCAGTTTTTCACAAAATAACCATTAAAAACACCTTAAAGATGTATAGCAGACGAATTCAAACTCAGGAAAAATCGTTGAAAAATAGCCAAAAGAAATTACTAGATTGGTCTATAATTGAGTATCTAGCCCAAAACCTGACAACTAATACAGTATATTTGTCTAAAATAGCACAAATATATTTTTCCTTTCGTATGTTTTTTTATTTTTATTAAAATTTATTATTTCCCACTTTTTGGCATATTAGCCAGTAAAAGTATTATTCGCCATGTCGGTATTTGACACCTGACATTTACCACTTCGGAACACTGACTCGTAACAACATAATTAACTTGTCACAATTATAAACATGAACTCCCCAGAAGCAAATGGTCAATAACCTCTCGTATTATCATCAAGGCCGTAGATTAACGTCATTCGTATCACTAACCCTTCGCCTGTTATTATTATGATGATTATGATTATGAAAATATTCTCAATTGACAAAGACCCGAAAAAGAGTGGTTTAAGCAGATTTGAAAACGTTTAAAATAAGACGTAGCCAAAGTGTCCTTTTTATTTCTAAGAAAGAATTTCTGACATCCGGGCCTCGGATGGCTGATCGGTGCTAAATTATAATGAAAAGCGAAAGCTTCTAGTCGAAGGTTCCTACTTATAATCGCTTCCTCAAACGCAGCTCGTACCTCCCAAAGCCGCTTTCGATTATAGTACCGGGTGACGCCTCTCTTTTATCGAAGGAAGGGATGGCAAATCCCGTGTTTCGGTCTGTCAAGTTCGGGAACATCAATTAAAAAGAATAAAAAATAACCTTTTTTTCGGATGAGAAAAATTATGCCTCTAGTTCTGGGAGACGTGACGAATTTCATGTTTAAACTAATGGCCATCGATAGATCTATCACTGCTACAAGGTTCCCCCATTTTTAACTTTCGTGGATTCGCTCGATATTTTCTTAACCGTGTCTCGGGTGACGGTGAAAATGAAATGATTTGGATCTTTGAACTGGCTGATTTCAATTTTAAACTTCGTTGCTGTGGTCGCTATGGCGCTTGTGTGGGGATGGCTTAGCTGCGAAACTTTGATATTCGTTCGTTTATTTGTGTCAGAAATACACGAACTGTGTTGTCCTATTTACCATTCAATTTAATATTGAAAAAAGTTAACGATCGTTGCTCCATCTGTTAGGTATATCGCTAACTAGATGTACTTATTATATAATTTATATAATATAATTGAATAATAAACAATATAATTATTACAAGTTAGTAATTATATATTACTATAATATATAACCTATTAATTATATTGTAAATTAAAATGCTATATTGATTATATTGTAAATTAATACGCTATATTGATTATATTGTAAATTAATACGCTATATTGATTTTATTGTAAAGTAATACGCTATATTGATTTTATTGTAAAGTAATACGCTATATTGATTTTATTGTAAAGTAATACGCTATATTGATTTTATTGTAAAGTAATACGCTATATTTATTTTATTGTAAAGTAATACGCTATATTGATTTTATTGTAAAGTAATACGCTATATTGATTTTATTGTAAAGTAATACGCTATATTGATTTTATTGTAAAGTAATACGCTATATTGATTTTATTGTAAAGTAATACGCTATATTGATTTTATTGTAAAGTAATACGCTATATTGATTTTATTGTAAAGTAATACGCTATATTGATTTTATTGTAAAGTAATACGCTATATTGATTTTATTGTAAAGTAATACGCTATATTGATTTTATTGTAAAGTAATACGCTATATTGATTTTATTGTAAAGTAATACGCTATATTGATTTTATTGTAAAGTAATACGCTATATTGATTTTATTGTAAAGTAATACGCTATATTGATTTTATTGTAAAGTAATACGCTATATTGGTTATATTGTAAAGTAATACGCTATATTGGTTATATTGTAAAGTAATACGCTATATTGGTTATATTGTAAAGTAATACGCTATATTGGTTATATTGTAAAGTAATACGCTATATTGGTTATATTGTAAAGTAATACGCTATATTGGTTATATTGTAAAGTAATACGCTATATTGGTTATATTGTAAAGTAATACGCTATATTGGTTATATTGTAAAGTAATACGCTATATTGGTTATATTGTAAAGTAATACGCTATATTGGTTATATTGTAAAGTAATACGCTATATTGGTTATATTGTAAAGTAATACGCTATATTGGTTATATTGTAAAGTAATACGCTATATTGGTTATATTGTAAAGTAATACGCTATATTGGTTATATTGTAAAGTAATACGTTATATTGGTTATATTGTAAAGTAATACGCTATATTGGTTATATTGTAAAGTAATACGCTATATTGGTTATATTGTAAAGTAATACGCTATATTGGTTATATTGTAAAGTAATACGCTATATTGGTTATATTGTAAAGTAATACGCTATATTGGTTATATTGTAAAGTAATACGCTATATTGGTTATATTGAAAAGTAATATGCTATATTAAATTTAACTATTGTATTATGGTTTTAAAACCATAGGCCAAAGAAACCTTTTAAAAATAATATTTTATTGAATTTAACTTAAAAATTTCTATAATATTTCGGTTTTCGAACGATCCTCGACAGGCCTGTTTTCTTAATACATTTGAAACCAACAACGCCATGAAGCACCACCTATTATCCATAACATTTCGAAACGTAAACAAAAATTTTAATCTTCGAATGATACCCGACGCTCCTTTATTTGAAACTACAAAATACTAATTTAGAAATTTATTTAGCCCAAATATTTACTAACTTTAGATTCCAGCTCCATAACCAAACCGAAACTGTACAAAATCACCTCGTGAAAACCGACTAAAAACATTAACGTATACTAACCCTTTAAACGCATCCTAACAGTCTTTACATCCGCGCTTAGGATAATATTTTTAATACGATAAATTATCCATTAGGAAAATATGAGCGCCTAGAAAACGAAGATAAAGGAAAATTTCAATAAAAAAGAAGCGTTTTTGTGGCCAAATTTCGAACCCCCAGGGGGCCAGGCCCCAGTCGAGGCTTCTTCATCAAAATTAGATTAATAAAACCCTCCCTTAAAACACGCTTCTTGCTCTTAGAAGTCCAAGTATGCAGTCGGGTTAACGTAGAATATGCAAATGCCACTATAACCTCTGTTTTCACGATCGCCCGAAGTTAAAACCCGGCTAAACAAGACCGCTGCTTGCGTATTCTTCATCCACTTAATCCATTCTTATTATTCTCCAGGGTACAAAAAAAACTAAAGCTAAGATATCATTAGAAATGAATTTTTCGGGGTGTTAAATCCGCCCTTTACTTGACACCGACTAAGAGAAAATTGTACCGTATCCCTCGCCTTCGTCTCTACTAACGGGTAACCCGCGGCCTAACCTAAAAGTCATTTTGGAGGATATCGAATATTTTATTTGGAAGCGCCCAAGAACGAATCATACTTTAGATTAGTCATTAGTTTCAGATGGTTACAGTCGAACGCTGTTTCTGCCGCCCGAGGGCGTTCTGGACGCTTTTTTTTTTAATATTTTATGTTTTAGCCTACTGCACTATTGAGAAGTAAAAGTTTGGGTTTTAACTTTCCCTTGAGCGGTTTTTTTAGTGTATAATTATATGTAGGGGAGAGTTTTGTAGGACTATATCGTATTTATGTATATATATCCCTTAATTTTCCCCAATTTATTTTGACGCTTGACTGACTTTAACGGATTTTGGAAGGTTTTAATTATTTTTAAATTTTGTCTCCATCTTAGGAATAATTTAAGGCGAAAATAACCGTTTTTATTTGAATTTTTTCATGTTTATTTTGCCATGTAATATTTTTTATTTTTGGAAGTCGGATATATTAGGAAAGTTGTAAATTATTTTCAATTTAAAACAACATCTGAGGAATATTTGAAGGGGAAAATGAGTTTTTATTTCTTAATGTTTATTTTGACAGTTATTGATGCGTTTCGTAAATGTGTTACATTTTGTAAAATTTATCTAGGATCTTAGATATATTCTCATTTGCAGGTTAAGTAAGGCCAAAATATCTAGTACACTTGGCGGAATGATACTAGCACGACTTTCCGGTAAATCGGCGACGGGAATTTCGAATTTGGCCTGTTTACGGTTAATTAATTTACAATTAATTTAAATTTTCAAAACTTACTATTAAAACGTCGTGTGACGTCACATCTTTGAGACGATTATAATTCGCGTGACGTCACGTCTTTGAGACGATTACAAGTCGCGTGACGTCACGTCTTTGAGACGATTACAAGTCGCGTGACGTCACGTCTTTGAGACGATTACAAGTCGCGTGACGTCACGTCTTTGAGACGATTACAAGTCGCGTGACGTCACGTCTTTGAGACGATTACAAGTCGCGTGACGTCACGTCTTTGAGACGATTACAAGTCGCGTGACGTCACGTCTTTGAGACGATTATAAGTCGCGTGACGTCACGTCTTTGAGACGATTATAAGTCGCGTGACGTCACGTCTTTGAGACGATTATAAGTCGCGTGACGTCACGTCTTTGAGACGATTATAAGTCGCGTGACGTCACGTCTTTGAGACGATTATAAGTCGCGTGACGTCACGTCTTTGAGACGATTATAAGTCGCGTGACGTCACGTCTTTGAGACGATTATAAGTCGCGTGACGTCACGTCTTTGAGACGATTATAAGTCGCGTGACGTCACGTCTTTGAGACGATTATAAGTCGCGTGACGTCACGTCTTTGAGACGATTATAAGTCGCGTGACGTCACGTCTTTGAGACGATTATAAGTCGCGTGACGTCACGTCTTTGAGACGATTATAAGTCGCGTGACGTCACGTCTTTGAGACGATTATAAGTCGCGTGACGTCACGTCTTTGAGACGATTATAAGTCGCGTGACGTCACGTCTTTGAGACGATTATAAGTCGCGTGACGTCACGTCTTTGAGACGATTATAAGTCGCGTGACGTCACGTCTTTGAGACGATTATAAGTCGCGTGACGTCACGTCTTTGAGACGATTATAAGTCGCGTGACGTCACGTCTTTGAGACGATTATAAGTCGCGTGACGTCACGTCTTTGAGACGATTATAAGTCGCGTGACGTCACGTCTTTGAGACGATTATAAGTCGCGTGACGTCACGTCTTTGAGACGATTATAAGTCGCGTGACGTCACGTCTTTGAGACGATTATAAGTCGCGTGACGTCACGTCTTTGAGACGATTATAAGTCGCGTGACGTCACGTCTTTGAGACGATTATAAGTCGCGTGACGTCACGTCTTTGAGACGATTATAAGTCGCGTGACGTCACGTCTTTGAGACGATTATAAGTCGCGTGACGTCACGTCTTTGAGACGATTATAAGTCGCGTGACGTCACGTCTTTGAGACGATTATAAGTCGCGTGACGTCACGTCTTTGAGACGATTATAAGTCGCGTGACGTCACGTCTTTGAGACGATTATAAGTCGCGTGACGTCACGTCTTTGAGACGATTATAAGTCGCGTGACGTCACGTCTTTGAGACGATTATAAGTCGCGTGACGTCACGTCTTTGAGACGATTATAAGTCGCGTGACGTCACGTCTTTGAGACGATTATAAGTCGCGTGACGTCACGTCTTTGAGACGATTATAAGTCGCGTGACGTCACGTCTTTGAGACGATTATAAGTCGCGTGACGTCACGTCTTTGAGACGATTATAAGTCGCGTGACGTCACGTCTTTGAGACGATTATAAGTCGCGTGACGTCACGTCTTTGAGACGATTATAAGTCGCGTGACGTCACGTCTTTGAGACGATTATAAGTCGCGTGACGTCACGTCTTTGAGACGATTATAAGTCGCGTGACGTCACGTCTTTGAGACGATTATAAGTCGCGTGACGTCACGTCTTTGAGACGATTATAAGTCGCGTGACGTCACGTCTTTGAGACGATTATAAGTCGCGTGACGTCACGTCTTTGAGACGATTATAAGTCGCGTGACGTCACGTCTTTGAGACGATTATAAGTCGCGTGACGTCACGTCTTTGAGACGATTATAAGTCGCGTGACGTCACGTCTTTGAGACGATTATAAGTCGCGTGACGTCACGTCTTTGAGACGATTATAAGTCGCGTGACGTCACGTCTTTGAGACGATTATAAGTCGCGTGACGTCACGTCTTTGAGACGATTATAAGTCGCGTGACGTCACGTCTTTGAGACGATTATAAGTCGCGTGACGTCACGTCTTTGAGACGATTATAAGTCGCGTGACGTCACGTCTTTGAGACGATTATAAGTCGCGTGACGTCACGTCTTTGAGACGATTATAAGTCGCGTGACGTCACGTCTTTGAGACGATTATAAGTCGCGTGACGTCACGTCTTTGAGACGATTATAAGTCGCGTGACGTCACGTCTTTGAGACGATTATAAGTCGCGTGACGTCACGTCTTTGAGACGATTATAAGTCGCGTGACGTCACGTCTTTGAGACGATTATAAGTCGCGTGACGTCACGTCTTTGAGACGATTATAAGTCGCGTGACGTCACGTCTTTGAGACGATTATAAGTCGCGTGACGTCACGTCTTTGAGACGATTATAAGTCGCGTGACGTCACGTCTTTGAGACGATTATAAGTCGCGTGACGTCACGTCTTTGAGACGATAATAAAGTCGTGTGAGTAGTATTCACAATTACCTGTAATCGGTAGAATTCCCCAGTAATGGCTGGTAATCAGGGTCCTCAGGATTAATAACGTAATAGAGTAGAAATAATGGTAATCATTTTAAGATCGGGCACACTTTCTTTGTGAGTAACCGTTCTAAAATACACGAAACCAACGAATAAATTCCCTTAAAATTGCTATAAAAGGCTCCTTTGAAAGTCTTAAGGAAAACGTCTTTTGCAAAAGGATGTTTATTTTGTAACGTAAGCCTTCTCTCATTTTAAATTGAAATGAACCGACCGGTCTGGTGTCGACACCTATTGACGGAAATATTTCCCAACTTTCTTCTCCCTTCGGAAAACTACTCTATTTGTATCCGAGATTAATTTGAATCGAATAATTACCCTTTGAAACCTTACGCAGTTGGTTGGCAGCCTCTTAAGACCGTATCGTTCGATTCCGTTTATAGTCTTAACTCTTACTGTTCTCTTAAACGGGTTTCTATGGTAGTTTTCAACGGCGTTTACCATTGCGGTTGTCACTTGGTATTGCAGTAAACGATTGGTTCTCCGTACCGAGTTATTGGGATGAAATGGCGACGACCCGCCTCTTTCGCGCTAAGTGACAACTTGAAACGATACTAACTTAAACCTTTTGCGCAATTCCCCGTAGAGTTAACACGTTTGGGCTGGATCACGCGTCAGGTTTGGTTGACAGTGATGGGGAAGTATGGCGGATTTACGTCAAATTAACGAGAATTCCTTTGGTAGTCGCCAGTTTAGAAAATATTCTATTTTCTGGGTTTGATTTAACCGGAAAATACGGGGGGTTACGAGTTTTAACAAATAAAAAACAACGATATTCGATTTGTGACAGAAAATATGTATCACGTAAAATGAAAAGAAAAAAATTCAAATATGCTCTTGCAAACTTCCATTAAAAATTAGAATAAAATGGTATGACAGTGTACTGAGCCGTCGTTTACGATGATTTTATCATATACAGTACTGTTATGATAGACAACTTTGTTAATATTGGCTGGTGTTACCGCCGATATGTCGGCTGTACCCATATTGGCAAAAAATAGTCGGTGATATTGGCAAAAATTAGTCGGCGATATTGGCAAAAATTAGTCGGCGATATTGGCAAAAATTAGTCGGCGATATTGGCAAAAATTAGTCGGCGATATTGGCAAAAATTAGTCGGCGATATTGGCAAAAATTAATCGGCGATATTGGCAAAAATTAGTCGGCGATATTGGCAAAAATTAGTCGGCGATATTGGCAAAAATTAGTCGGCGATATTGGCAAAAATTAATCGGCGATATTGGCAAAAATTAATCGGCGATATTGGCAAAAATTAATCGGCGATATTGGCAAAAATTAATCGGCGATATTGGCAAAAATTAATCGGCGATATTGGCAAAAATTAATCGGCGATATTGGCAAAAATTAATCGGCGATATTGGCAAAAATTAATCGGCGATATTGGCAAAAATTAATCGGCGATATTGGCAAAAATTAATCGGCGATATTGGCAAAAATTAATCGGCGATATTGGCAAAAATTAATCGGCGATATTGGCAAAAATTAATCGGCGATATTGGCAAAAATTAATCGGCGATATTGGCAAAAATTAATCGGCGATATTGGCAAAAATTAATCGGCGATATTGGCAAAAATTAATCGGCGATATTGGCAAAAATTAATCGGCGATATTGGCAAAAATTAATCGGCGATATTGGCAAAAATTAATCGGCGATATTGGCAAAAATTAATCGGCGATATTGGCAAAAATTAATCGGCGATATTGGCAAAAATTAATCGGCGATATTGGCAAAAATTAATCGGCGATATTGGCAAAAATTAATCGGCGATATTGGCAAAAATTAATCGGCGATATTGGCAAAAATTAATCGGCGATATTGGCAAAAATTAATCGGCGATATTGGCAAAAATTAATCGGCGATATTGGCAAAAATTAATCGGCGATATTGGCAAAAATTAATCGGCGATATTGGCAAAAATTAATCGGCGATATTGGCAAAAATTAATCGGCGATATTGGCAAAAATTAATCGGCGATATTGGCAAAAATTAGTCTGTAATTTTAGATCAGCAGCTTTCTTACGAATCGTAAAGTAGATTTCTACCAAAACAAAATTTCCCGGTTTGGTCAGTTTGAACCTTAAAAAGCGGACATAGTGGAACTGTTCGTATCATTTTTGGCCACCCAAAGGGGCCCAGCGGGATCTCGAAAGCGGCGGACCCCCTCACCCGAGAATACCGCCAAAAATCCCATTTTTCTAATCTGAGGCGTTTTAACCTCGAACGAGAAAAAACCTCGAAACAAGTACAAAGTTAAATGCGGGGAAATAAATCTCGTTTTTAAAAATTCAACTTAAAATCAAACCGTCACGGACTGCCGGTCCGTAGCGTATCGCCTTGTTAGCTTACAAATTGATATTTCAAATTGATATTAACTGGTAGTTTCAAACGGAGTTGGTAGCGTTATTTAATACGGTAGGTGGTCTTTGGCGCGGGTTTGATTTAACGATAGGAAGTTTAAACATGTCAAAAGTACTTATCAAGGGCGGGTCTCCCCTTAGATCCCCGTAAGAAATGGAGAAGTGTAATATTGTACTCGATAAAGTTCGAGCAATAGCATCCCCGCCTTCCTTAGAGCTGTCTATTAACGTTGGGTTTACCGTCCTTAAAGGGAATATGACATAAAAATAAATTGGGGAAAAAATTTTAAGAATTTTTTGTGAACAAATTTTAAATGTCATTTAAATTGTTTTTCATTTAAACGGCCGTAGAATCATTTTAAAAATTTCAGATAGCTTTTTTTTTCGTCGAACAGGGTTTGCCACGGTACCTGGCAAACATGGAATTCCAGGAAAAGTCAGGGAATTTGAATATAGGTATAAAAATCAGGGAGAAGTCAGGGAATTGAAAAAATTAATCTAAACGTCGTGAAATGTCACCTGGGGAATTTAATTTTGGTTACAAATAGGAAACTTTTTCTAAAATATAGGTAATAAAATACAAAATCTTGGCACAAAAAAGTCAGGTAAAATCTCCGGAGATGGTTAGCAAAAACCTGGGAAAGTCACGGAATTTGAATCTGAAAAACTGGCAACCCTGGACCAATCAAATATGTTTCAAACCATCCTTCCGAAATTTGGAACGGTTCCGTGGGTTTTTTTTTTAATATTTATTATTAATTTTTAAACATAAAATTATTTTATATTTGTTTTGGGAAATAAATTTTGAATTAAATTTAATTTAAATCGTCACCTGAAATTTATAAATTTCCAAACATTCAATTTTATATTTATATTTTGCTTAAAATTAAATTTAAGTGCTACTCGTAATTTGCTTTGTATTAATATGGCTATTTATCCAAAATTAAATTTATATTAATTCAAATAAATTATTTTTTAAACATTAATTAACATAGCTTAATATGTAGTCGATAGATGTCTCCGATGTCAAATTAATGCAGTAAAAAAAAATTGCGAACCTTGCAAATCTATATTAAATAAATAATTTTCTAAAAATCGAAAAATAGTCTACGGGTTTAGTCAAAATATATTTTTCCTGTCAAAATTGCTGACACAGTTTTTATCAACTCCGAAAATATTGGAAAAGGGGGGGGGGGGAGGTGGAGGATAAGAATAATATTTAAAATCCCAAAGAGAAATTTGCACAGTAAAAGATTTTGTGGAAAAAGAGGTTTTGGTCTTATATATCGCTTTAGCTTCTTGATGGAGATGAAGCAAATATGAGAGGCAGTTTCATATTCTAGGCCTGCTTCTTAGCTCTATATCGATCCGTCGTCAGTTCCTCCGCGAAATCCATTATTTGGCCAGCATCAAATTGGCTTAAGTTATTAACTTTCTCGAGCCAACGATTACCCCTTATTATACGTACCCGTTTCTAACCAGCCTACTCCGATATATTCCATCCGGAATGAATTCACGTGAATTGGAAAGCTCTGCACGCGAAGGCCTGTGCTAGGTAACTGGATAAAATATTACTGAGTTGAGATGGACTATCGAAATTTAATTTAATTAGAGGGTTGTTTCTCTGTTAGAAATTTGTATGGGTTTTATTTAAGTGTATGAGCAGGGCAGGGCCCCCAGAGGTCCTATAATTCCTATAAATACCTCTATTTTAAAAAATGTCCTAAAAGTCGCTCGATGACTTAGGCCTAAGGTGGTGCCTTAGGTATTAGCGTAGCTTATTATTATTATTATTATTACAACTTATATTTTTAGCATAATTCCCCAAAGGTCCTATAAAATCCTATAATTTTGATATTTTGCCTATTTCAAATCCCGCCACTCAGCTAATTTGCTAGATTTAGATATAGGATAAATTCCTATATACAAAGTCATACTAGTCTATACTTTTGTTATTGTTAACATGGTTAGCTACTAGTATATTTTGTGATAAAATGGTTAAATAGTTTCTCTTTTAAGGGAAAATCAGATTTATTTCTCTAAATATAGATTTTGTTTTTAAATGCATAAAGTTAGTAAATTAAATAGCATATATAATCCTATAATTTCGAAAAAATAGTCCTATGAAGTTGTATATTTTGAGAAAAATAATCCTATCTTTTCCTATAAAAAATTGAAGATTTGAGTGGGGGCCCTGGCAGGGTTCATACACACCTTGAAAACCTGGAATTCGTTTGTCGATAGGAATATTTCATTTTTTTAGTAAAGATCTGGGAAATTTATGAGGGTTCCGAAGGTTTCCGCTAATGAATACAAATTTAAATCAATAAATTTTCTTATTTTAAATTATAATATTGAACCAATTTAACTTGAAATGAGTTACTCTGTAAATCTTAGTTTTATTTTATCTTGCAAGTGGAAAAATCAGGGAAATATCCGTGTGAAAAACTGAATTTATCAGGGAAATCTGGTTGTCAATAGCTGTATGAACCCTGATGAGTGTTTTAAGGTGGATGGTTTCTTCGCTTCTAAGAATATAGGCTTAGAGCTTAGGAAATATAGCGCCATCTGATTTAATATCAGTCAACTAAATACGTGAAGAAATAGAGGACGACTTTTGAAATTAATAATTCAGTTGTTGCGCAGAGAGAATTTTGAACGAGCAGACAGCTTTCATATATTTAATTTAAAACTCGGTCGGTAGGCGGCGATACTTGTCAACAAACTTCCGTTAACGTTTTCAACGGGGTGGCTAAACTTGCTTAATAACAGATCTGACATCTGACCAATCAAATTGTAGTAAAGTAATTAAGCGGAAATTTTCAAAATAACCGAAATTAAAATAAAAAAATTGTTGACTTATCAATAAATTTATCAGTCGATATTGCAAAATTTAAACATCGACGAAAAATAATCACGAACTTAATTTTTTTAATTTAAACTTTTTAGAGTCCTATTTTTAGTATTAATGAAGTTTCCAATTCAAGATTTAATCTAAAATTTCGACGAATGGCTGTAATTTATTAATTTCGGAATAGTGCCTTCAATTTTTTTATCTTAATTCAGAAATGTAAATAAGGCCAGTTTAAATTTATCAACTACAAACAGGGTTGCCAAACGTCAGGGAATTTAAAAATGGGCCTAAAAAGTCGGGGAATTTTAAGAATTTGTAAAAAGTCAAGGAATTCAGTTTAATCTTGAAAGTTGACACTTTTTTAAGGTGATTTTACTCTAGATTTATGGCAAATTCTGCGGTTCTTATTTAAATCCTTTAAAGGTTTTTTAACGTTGAAATTACATTTGTATTGAAATATAAGTTGATTAAATTTATTAACTTGTGATAAATGTTAAACTAATTTTAGCCTTAAAAATTCAGGGAAAATATTTTAAAATAGTCAGGAAATTTTAATCTGAGAATATTGTGGCACCCCTGACACTGGCTTACAATATTTCCAACGGAATATTTTACATTCTTACGAAGGAAAAAATTCTTCAAAGTATTTGTTACATAAAACGCTTCTTTTATAGACATTTTTGTATCCGTCGAAATTCGCGAAATCTGATTTTTTTTTCTCTAAAATAATTCGTAGAAAAAATCCCCGAAAAATGTGATTTTGTAGGGTTACTATATTGAGTTATTTTCGGTATTTCCCTTTTCTATATGTATTAGGATTTTATTTCCTGCCCCAAACATACTTATTTTCCTTTTTTTTGCCGGCGTGGAAGGGGGGTGATATTTCCTTTCATACCCCCTCTCAGATTTTTTTGGTGTGCGTAATATGGAAAGAGAGAAATCTTTGAGCTTCATAAGTTTTCCGACCAAAATATCGATCACTAGACGAAGGGCGCCTATGAATTTGTCTATCAAAGAAAAATAGGGGATCCATTTTGTTTCGCGACCATTTTTGCGACAGGGCCAGTTTGTATTCGCCCCATCTTTCTCAGGCTGTACCCTTGAAATATAACCCTCTGTAGGTTACGTAAAATGGGATTTGATTGGTTTGAATTTTAGGATATTGGAAAGCTTGGGAATTGAATTGGAGACAAAATAGTCGTTGAAATATCAGTGAAATAACAATTTTTTTGTACAAATCAGGGAAATAATTTTTTTTTATAAATATCAGGGTAATAATAAAATTTTCGTAATTATCAGGAATATTAATTTTTTTGTTCGAATCAGGGAAATAACATTTTTTCGTAAAAAATCAAGGAAATAAAATCGTGAAAACCAGAGAAATAACATTTTTAAGTAAAATCAGGGAAATAAAAAATCATAAAAATCTGGCATATATCTGATAGATACTTTAAAAAAAAACCAGGGATATATTAGAGAAATAACAATTGTTTTGTAAAAATCAGGAAATCGGTTTGCCAATAATTGTATGAACCCTGTTCTAGTAAATTCTGGATGGCTAATCACTTCCTATAACAGCTTTTGGTAATGCTAAATCTATAATCAGTTACAAGTATTAAAATACTACCTCAAAACTTCAACGGCAAGAAATTAATCTACCGCACAAGCGCCATATTAAAGTATTACACTCCAGGAATGGAAGTCTAGTGTAAATATTATTATTATTTAATTAAAAGGTTTTTTTATAACCTTAGTACTGAAGTATAAGTTAATGTAAATTTATTGTGGGGTGGCGGAGTGGTTAGCACTTTCGCTTCGCAGCAAGAGGAGCCGAGTTCGATCTCAGCTTGTGGCACTGGGTGAAAACTCGGAAAAACTCCTTCTGCGTAGAGTTTGCAAATTCTCTCCCCCCACTGGTTTAAGGGGTTTCCCCCCAGTTCTTCGGTTTCCCCTTATATTAAAACTTGTTGAGGGTAACGGTAATAGACAGTGTAGGGAGCTGTTGGCTCGCGTGGCATGAAGGGCTTGCCACCACCCTCCTACGCATTGTAACCAACCCACCTGAATTAATGGCTTGATGATTTAGGCCTAAGGCGGTGCCTTGGTATTAGCCTAGCTGATTATTATTAACTTCTGATAAAAGTAAATATAAAGTTAGTTAGTGAGTCAAAATCTCTTAAAATGGTCAGGGAATTTGAATCTGAAAATTTTCTGGCAACCTTATCTCACCATTTATAAATTTTGGCATTGATATAAGGTCTAGGAAAATCGGAGTTTATTTTAAAAAACCGATTTATTTGATTCAAATCGTTTTTCTTATTTTTGAATTTTTAACGTTTCACGCGTTATTTTTCTTGACAAAATGATTAATGCAAATTCTGCGGTAACGTTAACTATTCAAATTAAATCTAATTACCTACTTTGCTTCATTTTGTAAATACATTGAGGTATTATAAATGGTTTTAATCTAACAGCCCTAAATTCCAATAGCTGATTTAAATCACTAATTTTAAATCAGACAAGCCAGGGGAAAATCTTTGAATATGGTCGGGGAGAATTACCCCGTTACTGGTAAAATTTCGCATTGCAAAAATATTAACTTAACGAGCATTTAAAAACAGCGTGGTAGCTAATTAAAGTTCGATTTTGTCGCTCGTAACTGATACGGGTCGTTTAATTTATATACGAAATCGGCCATTACGCCTCGATTTATGAACACGGACACCGTTGACCCACCCCGGCTGCCCAGGGAAATATCTGCGCCCATAATTCTATTTTCGAAATCTAACGAATCTACGCCGTGGGAGTTTTCTGGCGGGGGGAAGCGATTAATCGATTGTTGTTACCTACAGAGGGCGCTGGCGGCGAATGGGAGGGAGGGAGGGGGAAGGATGCTCCGGGAGTTAACGTTTTATGGGCTTGAATCTCCCCCTAGTGGCGAAAAGGGGCAACTAAACGAAATCATTAATTGTTTCCTATGGTCGAACCTATTATCCGCAGTTGATTGTTTCGTAGCCCGTGGCCGACTCCCGCCCCGGTTCCCACTCTCACCGCTAGGGGCCGCTTCTTCCGATGGCATTTCGGGGCTTAAATGCTGTATCTTACAGTGAGCCTTTATTGTATACAGGGTTGCCACATGTCAGGGAAAAGGGGAAAAGTCGGGGAATTTAAATATGGGCCTAAAAAGTCAGGGAATTTTAAGAATTTGTAAATCGTCAGGGAAAAGTCAGGGAATTCAATTTTCTCTTGACACTAACTTGTTGAAGGTAATTTTACTCTAGTTATATGATAATCATAGAATTTGACATAGATTTCTTTGAAAGTTTGACTAAATTTTTTCAACATGGAAATAACCTTTTTACTGAAATATAAGTCCATTTAAATTTAATAATAATAATAATAAGGCACCAACTTAGGCCTAAGTCATCAAGCTACTTTTAAAGCCATTAATTGAGGTGGCCGGGTTACAGTGCGTAGGAGGTTGGTGGCAAGCATTGATTTAATTCGGTTTTTGGGAAACATTGATTTAAATCGGTTTATGGGAAACATTGATTTAAATCGGTTTATGGGAAACATTGATTTAAATCGGTTTTTGGGAAACATTGATTTAAATCGGTTTTTGGGAAACATTGATTTAAATCGGGTTTTGGGAAACATTGATTTAAATCGGGTTTTGGGAAACATTGATTTAAATCGGGTTTTGGGAAACATTGATTTAAATCGGTTTTTGGGAAACATTGATTTAAATCGGTTTTTGGGAAACATTGATTTAAATCGGTTTTTGGGAAACATTGATTTAAATCGGGTTTTGGAAAACATTGATTTAAATCGGGTTTTGGAAAACATTGATTTAAATCGGGTTTTGGAAAACATGGATTTTTAAATCGGTTTTTGGGAAACATTGATTTAAATCGGTTTTTGGAAAACATGGATTTTTAAATCGGTTTTTGGAAAACATGGATTTTTAAATCGGTTTTTGGAAAACATGGATTTTTAAATCGGTTTTTGGAAAACATGGATTTTTAAATCGGTTTTTGGAAAACATGGATTTTTAAATCGGTTTTTGGAAAACATGGATTTTTAAATCGGTTTTTGGAAAACATGGATTTTTAAATCGGTTTTTGGAAAACATGGATTTTTAAATCGGTTTTTGGAAAACAACTCAAGTACAAATAACTTTGCAAAGTGAAATAAAATGTTTTCGGGCTCGTTATTAAAATTGAGATACGTGGCTTTTGACACGACGGTAAACGAAACGGGTCATCTTCGGAACTTGGGAACAAATCTGAAGCGGGGCTCTTTCAGGGCGCGGAAGAAGTCCATCGGCAAATATTTCATTGATTTTGGCTTCTGGGCCGCTGCCTCGTCCACCTCCCAGAAACAATTCAATCAACTCCGCGCTCCCCTCACCCGCCCCTGATGATGGTGGTTGGCTGCGATACTGGCCTGGGCTTTGTTTTCGGCGTCCGGGGGGACTCTTTTCAGATTATCCCCCATAATTAGACCCCACGGAACTGGGCTAGCCTCGGATTTACCGCAAAATGCCCCCCCCCCCGACCCCGCCGCTTTATCTTTGATATCGCATCGTGCCATCTTTAACCCTTCACGGGGACTCATTTTTGGACCCATTATTGAACGACTGTTTTTATACACTCCAGGGATGTGTTACCGTTCCCACCCATTCCCGATGAAACGATATCCATTTCCATTTAATTTCTATTCAATTGTTGGTCTTGTAACCATTCAAATTTCAATTCAGTTCCAATAGTAGTCTTCCAACCATTCCCAATTCCATTTCCGTTCCAATATTTGTCTTCCAAAGATTAACAATTTCATTTCCGTTCTAATATTTGTCTTCCAAAGATTAACAATTTCATTTCCGTTCCAATATTTGTCTTCCAAAGATTAACAATTTCATTTCCGTTCTAATATTTGTCTTCCAAAGATTAACAATTTCATTTCCGTTCTAATATTTGTCTTCCAAAGATTAACAATTTCATTTCCGTTCTAATATTTGTCTTCCAAAGATTAACAATTTCATTTCCGTTCTAATATTTGTCTTCCAAAGATTAACAATTTCATTTCCGTTCTAATATTTGTCTTCCAAAGATTAACAATTTCATTTCCGTTCTAATATTTGTCTTCCAAAGATTAACAATTTCATTTCCGTTCTAATATTTGTCTTCCAAAGATTAACAATTTCATTTCCGTTCTAATATTTGTCTTCCAAAGATTAACAATTTCATTTCCGTTCCAATATTTGTCTTCCAAAGATTAACAATTTCATTTCCGTTCCAATATTTGTCTTCCAAAGATTAACAATTTCATTTCCGTTCCAATATTTGTCTTCCAAAGATTAACAATTTCATTTCCGTTCCAATATTTGTCTTCCAAAGATTAACAATTTCATTTCCGTTCTAATATTTGTCTTTTCCCCCAGTGGGTGGATTTTCAGGAGTGTGAGATAGAGCGTAGTGACGTTCTACCTCCCCCAACTGCCTTGTCCCTATATCTCAATCTTGTTCCCGCGTTCTTCTCATGGTTACCGTGATAAATGGTAAAATACAGTTTACTATCTTTTCGCCGCTCTGTTTTCGCTACTCATAAATTGTAGTTACATAAAATCCGAAGTTCTGTTACATTCATTTTTACTTGGTTGCAATTACGCAATTCATTCATAGACTTAATCAGGGTTGCGACGGTACCTGAAATAGTCATTGAATTTGAGTATGGGTATAAAAAAAGGGAAATGTCGGGGAATTTTAAAAATTAGTCTAAAAATCAGGGAAATGTCAGGGAATTTAATTTCGGTTGCAAATAGGAAACTTTCACTAAAATATAGGTTAGAACTACAAAATCTCCGGAGATGGTCAGGGAAAACCTGGAAAAGTCAGGGAACATAAAACTAACCTCGTGCAGGATTGCTGCACGTCAGGAAAAAGTCAGGGAAATTAATAATGGGCTTTAATATTCAGGGAAAGGTCAGGTAATTTTAAGAATTTGTAAAAAGTCGGGGAATTCAGTTTAATCTTGTCACTTTTTTTAAGGTAATTTTATTCTAGATCTATGTCAAATTCTGTCATAATTTAGATCCTTGAAAGGTTTTTTAACGTTGGAATAACTTGTACTGAAATATAAGATGATGAAATTAATTAACTCCTATTAAATGTAAAAGTTAAAAACGGTCTAGTTTTGGCCTTAAGAAGTCAGGGAAATGATCTTAAAATGGTCAGGGAATTTAATTTGAGAATATTGTTGTGGTTTTTTACTTGGTATATACAGGTATTTTTAAAAGTAATTTCGGGCGTAACGAAGTGGATGTTTGCGGGAGTGACGAAGTCAACTTTTATAAACCCCCTCCTCCCGACAGGGGGGATGAAGAATCGTTAGCAAACTCAACTAAAATCGTCCAACAACGTGTATTTCCCCCAGGGACTTAAATCCTGTCAATATATTATTATAAATGGTTTTAATACACGTCGCATTAACGCCACCTTGTGGTAATTTTTTAAACTACAAAATATTTCTATACGAATCCGTATTACCGAACATTTTTCGTAAATTGCTTTAGACGCCAATAAATTTCACTAAATTGATGTAACGTCGAAATGTTACAATGCTCGGGGGGGGGGGAAGAAACCCCATTTAGGGGTTATAAAGTGTGATTATGATAAAGTTGAAAGGCCATTTTTATATGACCCTTCGCCCCCCACCCCACTAAACCGGAACATGGCCGCCATTAGGTCGAACCGGAAGTACTTCTGAGACGTTTTCGGAAATGTAACTCTAACAAGACTCGGTGGGGGGGGGGGGGGGAGGCTTTGACGCCATACTAACAATGTCTTTCCCTGTCGGGTTAGCTGAAAACGAACTTAAGCTACTGTACCCTATCCTCGCTTTTGAGTAGTGGTAGCAGCTGAGGTTGAAACGGAGAGGTTTGAAAAAAAACCCGTCATTTGGAGTGACTTTAGACTTGACAAACTAGCGGCTATTTCGACCCTTAATGCTTCGCCTTATTTTTAAGAGGGATTCTTTTTATAACATCTATATAATGTTTTCTTTTTCTCTGGACGAGAATTTTCCCTCTTTTGAGTGCTGTCTTTTCTGGAGCCTTTCCAAAACGTTCTCATTGTGTCATAATGGGGGGTTATGCCTTTCTCTCATGACGTTATTGCCAAGGCCCGATTTGATGACAGTTCGATTCGCTTTTTTTTCCCGCAGTCCGGCGCGTCGTAGATGGCGCCAGAGTTATAATTTGCTGAAATGAACATATTTGATAAAATTCGGATTTGGGTGGCAGCCGTTGGATATCTAGAAATTGACTCGCGGGTTATAGAGGGAAAAAGTATATAATGGGTTTTTCGCTTCGCTTGGTCGTTGTCTGTTCTAGAAGGATGGAGATCGCTGTCTAATTGGGCTGGTGGTTAAATTTTAAAGCGTAGAGTTTTGGATTAAATTTGTATTAAATTAAAATTTTGAATGGAATTTGGTGTCAATTAAAATTTTGAATGGAATTTGGTGTCAATTAAAATTTTGAATGGAATTTGGTGTCAATTAAAATTTTGAATGGAATTTGGTGTCAATTAAAATTTTTAATGGAATTTGTAGCCAATTAAAGTTCGGAATTAAATTTGTAGCCAATTAAAGTTCGGAATTAAATTTGTAGCCAATTAAAATTCGGAATTCAATTTGTAGCCAATTAAAATTTTAATTTAATTTAATAAATTTAATGGGGCTGTAGGTTAATCTTTCAAACGTTACTCTAGAACGAAATTAATATTGATTAAAATTAATATTAAATAAATTACAATATTCATTTTCATGAATGTAGATGGCGTCATAAACGCCGTATTATGTTTTCCCGTTAGGCAACTTGTTTAAAGATTTTTTTTCCGATTCAAGGGCGGGGAGCTTAAACGTACCCCCTTTTCTTCCTCCTACAACTATCGTCAAAAAATTTCGTTAAATTAAAATTGTTTCCCTGTGATGGATTTTGTAGGTCAATCGGTCAGAGGGTATTTTTCTTCTATATTGATCGGGCTATTCTCGTATTGGAGCCAATGACTCATTTTTGGGCTGCACTTAATACTTGCACATATCTCCAGGGTTGCTGAAAAACTTAAAACCACAGGTTTTTTTTGCTTCAATCAATTTTTTGGATTTAGAAAAGGTTTAATTTCAAATACTGGTTTAAATCAATTTGAAGAAAGACTTCAATTTTAGTAAAAAAGTAAAAAAATTCTGAGTTAAACTAAAGACAATTTTTGTTTAATGATAAACGTAGCATTTGAAAACAAAACTACGGGTTTTTTATTAAACAAAAAACACTGTTACACCAGCCAACTTTTTTTATTCCAAACCATTTTTTCCCATTTATCCTAATATATTTTTCCAAATGCCCTTTTTGGCGCATTTTCCCCAATCTTTTTTGTTGGTTTTTCCTATTTCTATCAATTGTTCTTCCAAACACGTATCTCTCCATTTTGTCAATCTTTTTTCGAAAAACCCCTTTTCCCTTATTTATCCCAATATTTTTTGCCCAAAACCCCCTTTTCCCTTCCCAATATTTTTGTCCAAAATCCCCTTTTCCCTTTTCCCTTTATTTATCCCAATATTTTTTGCCCAAAACCCCCTTTTCCCTTTATTTATCCCAATATTTTTTGCTCAAAACCCATTTTCCCTTAATATATCCCAATATTTTTTGCCCAACTCGTTTTTCCAATTTTGTCAATCTTTTTTCCCAAAACCCCTTTTATCACGTGTGGGGGGAGAACTTGCAAACTCAGCGCAGAAGGAGTAGTTCTGAGTTCTTACCCAGTGCCACAAGCTGGGATCGAACCAGGCTCCTCGAAGCGCCAACCACTCCGCCATCCCGAACGAGAAGAGGAAGTCCATTTAGAGGTTTTTCCGTCCATTGTCAGCGGTAAAAAATATCTCAATTTTTGTTCCCATCCTTGATATTAAAGTCCGTAAAGCTGCAAAAAAGAAAATGCCTTTGAAAAACAATAGTAGCCTTTAACCCTCTGCCGGCCGCCGTGAGAAACGCGCGTCTGTTAAATTTTTATGGTATCAAGAAAAAAGGGAGTGAAGAAACCGTTTATCCCTCACATAGATGGGGTTACAATCGTCAAAACCGACGAAAAGAAGCCGAAGTATAGACCCCATCTTTGGACCTTTTTTTCGTGGTTCGTTTTCAGCGGGAATGGGCGCGCTCTTCTCATTTTGAGCGCAATTGAGCTGTACAATATCGTTTTAAAAGAGCGCATACCGAAAATAGGATTTCGAAAAAGAGCAAAAATAGACTTGATTTATCCCTCTTAAAGGAAGTGTGAAAATGAGAAGAGCGCCTATTTCGCCTCACAAAAATATCGAAAATGAGAGGAGCGCCGATTTCGCCTCACAAAAATATCGAAAATGAGAGGAGCGCCGATTTCGCCTCACTAAAATATCGAAAATGAGAGGAGCGCCTATTTCGCCTCACAAAAATATCGAAAATGAGAGGAGCGCCTATTTCGCCTCTCACAAAAATATCGAAAATGAGAGGAGCGCCGATTTCGCCTCTCACAAAATATCGAAAATGAGAGGAGCGCCGATTTCGCCTCACAAAAATATCGAAAATGAGAGGAGCGCCGATTTCGCCTCTCACAAAAATATCGAAAATGAGAGGAGCGCCGATTTCGCCTCACAAAAATATCGAAAATGAGAGGAGCGCCGATTTCGTCTCACTAAAATATCGAAAATGAGAGGAGCGCCGATTTCGTCTCACTAAAATATCGAAAATGAGAGGAGCGCCGATTTCGTCTCACCAAAATATCGAAAATGAGAGGAGCGCCGATTTCGTCTCACCAAAATATCGAAAATGAGAGGAGCGCCGATTTCGCCTCACAAAAATATCGAAAATGAGAGGAGCGCTGATTTCGCCTCAGAAAAATAGCGAAAATGAGAGGAGCGCCGATTTCGCCTCACTAAAATATCGAAAATGAGAGGAGCGCTGATTTCGCCTCACTAAAATATCGAAAATGAGAGGAGCGCCGATTTCGCCTCTCACTAAAATATCGAAAATGAGAGGAGCGCCGATTTCGCCTCTCACTAAAATATCGAAAATGAGAGGAGCGCCTCAAACATTCGCCGGTACGAAAGTGCCCATCACTGTTCTCAAGCATGAGTCGAATAAAGCCAGCCAACGTCACGCGAAGTAGGGACCAAAGAGAAAAAGTAAATAAAAACATAAAAGAATACTATATGAAATGTATATTGGGAAGAAATACGGGCTGGTCAGCTTTTAGTGGCATTAGGGACATAGTTGGTAGAGAGATGGCGTGCGTTATGAGCTACTTCCGTTACGCTTTTTTGTTCTACTTGATTCTATATTTAGACGAATGACTTTTGTTACGGAGCGAGTGTGCTTCTGGTCTTGGTTTTTGGTTTCATCTTTCTTTGGTATTAGGTCTGTTCTTTACAGGGTTGGCAAAAAATCGGATTTTTTCGGAAAAAATCAAAAAATCCGATTTATACGATGATTATCGGAATTTTTTTATAATTATCCGATCATTTGATAATAATCCGATTATTTGGAAAATTATCGGATTATTTGGATAAATATCGGATTTTTTTGATAATTATGAATATTTGGAATTTAAGTTGTAAAATTTAACGATGATTCCGATGAATTAACAACATTGCCTTTTCAAGTTTCAAAAAAATTTCAAATTTTAAAGTTTAAAATTTGATAAAATTCATATTTTGGATAGTTGTAAACATTACATAAATGCGAGCATAAATGTCATAAATACTTAATACTGCTGGATATTGCTTTCAAAATTATTAAATTTAACTTTAAAAACTGTTTTCAGATATTTTAATTTAATTCGATAATTATCATGATTTTTTCATCGGATAAATATCGATAATTATCTCGATAATTATCGTGATAATTATCATTGATAATTATCCATCGATAATTATCGACCAACCCTGGTTCTTTAGTCTATTTTTGCCGGTGCTACATAAATGCAGGGTAACCAGACTTCCTATATTTCCTATATTTTTAATGCCTTTCTATAATTTCCTTTATTCTAACCTATTTTCCTATAATTTCACGGTCTTTTGAAAACGAAAGAACTTTTTTTGTACGTGTCATCATCTAAAACACGCAGGGCTCTTCCACCAGGTCTCTAAAATACCTAAAAGCCCCTACTTTTTTCGAGGTCCCTAAAGCACCTTAAAATCGGAATTTGGTACCTAAATTACCCTATTTCTAGTAAATTTGCTGAAAAGTACCATCGGCTTATAATATTGAACTAGAATAGTATCAATTAATGATTATAGAAATAATTTACTACATTAGGTGGCGCCAGGAGCTCGGCTAAATTGAAATACTCGGTAAAATTCAGAATGAACTAAATAACTTTGAGTAAAAACATATTTTTACAAATTAAAACTAAGTCAGTTTTAGAAATATCCTATTTTAAAAGTAAATATTTTAAAAATTTTAAGTTTAAATAAAGATCTAATTTTTCTTAAAATATTCTCTATTTGGTTCCTACTTTTCAAAATTTGGTTCCTATTTCACTATTTCTAGCCTGAAAAATCCTCAATTTCCATATTTTGTTTTAAGATTTTGGTGGGAGCCCTGCTTATGGGAAATGTACTAAACACCTTAACTTATAGGAAATCTTTTAAAAAACACTCTTACTTGATAATAATGATGTATATTACCTCTAGTACTAGGGTTAGCATTTATTTACCTGACTGCTTACGTACAGTGTGATGCCATTCTTATGGAATCTTATTTTTCAAAAACGAAAACACTAAATATTGAAGCAATATTAAATGTGACAGAAAAAAGTTGGTTTTAATGTATCCGACTTTTGATGTAATGCTTTTAATGGGGAAAATGTTCCTAAATAATCCTATATTTCAAGAGATTCCTTACATATAAATTCCTTTATTTTCTGTGTTAAGTTCATATAATTCCTATAATTAATAAAAATAATCGGTGGGAGCTCTGCAAAGGGGGCGTTGCGATAGTTTTCGGTTGCGAATAGAACGTGTCGCCCTCGAGTATACAAATTAATTAGATAAGCGCGTCAATTAGTACAAGCAATTACGAGATTTATTACCCCCCTCCCGGGGAAAATAGCCCTTCTAACCTCATTACGTCAAACCCGACGTCACGAGACACCTTGACGGGGGGGGGGGTATTAAATCCGGGAAACTTATGAGGAATGAAAGCGGGAGGGGGTGGCGCAATATTATTGCGAAGGTAATGAAATTTTCATGGGCAGATGGCGCCAATAGCGTCGCTTGTCCGACAAAATTGCCGCCAGAGCGTAAACATAAAGGAACTACGGGTAAAAAAAATCTGAGGATTTTCTCTCTGTCACAATAAAAGGGAGAGTCCAAGGCCCGGAGACTGACTGGCCAAATTATATTAGGAAAAAAAGGGCTCCCAGAAATACGGGTACCTTGATAAGGCCGAAGAAGAAGTAGTCTTGATTGGGAACCAGTTAGCTTTGATCAATTTTGGGGGAGCCCCTCTCCCCCTCCCCTCCTTTGGGGAATAACTGACCTGGTAGCGCGTACGAAGGCTGCTGCGATTGGAATGTGGTAGAGTCCGACGCCGCCGACGTTTACGCCGCCGTGTTATTTCCAGTTTCTTCCCACCAAAACCAAAAAATATCAAATTGTTTTAAATAATCACCCAAGGCACCACCTTAGGCCTAAGTCATCGAGCGACTTTTACAGCCATTAATTGAGGTGGCCGGGATACAACGCGTAGGAGAGTGGTGGCAAGCCCTTCATGCCACAAAAGCCAACAGCTCCCTACACTCACTATTACAGTTTTTTTATTACTACCTTAACAAGTTTTTATGGAAGGGGAAACCGAAGAACTCGGGGGAAACCCCTTAAAGCCAGACAATTCTAGTATTTCAAAACTTATTATCTGAGGTTAAATTTCTTTTTAGTATTGTTTTTGTAGTATTTCTTTTAAATAAAGAATGCGTGTTTCAGTTCCTACATCCTAGCCTGTGTTTACTTATAACTGGAATCCATACCTCTACTTGGAATGCTTATCCTGGCGTATCGCGTATGGTAAGATCACTCTGACGGCTTTGGCCCCGCCTACGAGAGGAAAAACCCCTCTGCGCGCGCTCCCCTTTCACGTTGTTGTTTGTTAAGTTAATATAGTGACGTCAAAAAAACCGTCAGCCACATCGAGACGAAAATCTGCCGCGATAAGCATTCCAAGTAGAGGTATTAATTCCTGCTTATAGTTAACCATTCAAATTTTTATTTTTATTTTTAAGGCTTACGCCGCCGCCGAAATTAGTTGGTCGGCGCGCCGCCGCTGAACGCTCCGAAAATGAGTAACGCCGCCGCCGACAATTTCACATCGGCGTCGGACTCCAGCGTTTCAGGTGACGGCGCGGAATCCTTAGCCTTATGGTCAGCAGTTTTTTGTTCGGGTCCAACCCGGACGACTGCGCTAAATCGAATTCCGCTTTGAGGGAAACTACCGACGGCCCTCTGGTGGCCGCTTTTTTTTTGGGGAGTATACGCGTTTGTCGTATTAATAGGAAATTCTTTGGCGAGCTTTCTTCGGGATTAGAAATGACTAATTGTTCTTTGGTTTTAACGTCAAAGACGTGGTTCAGTGTGAACGGAATCGTTCCCTGTAAATTAACTTCACCCCGGACACCGGTGTTGGGCGTGTGGAACACTTCTACAGGCGTTTTGGCCTATCACGATTCGCGAGTACTCCACCGGAAACCGTTTATAATAATTAAGATTATTTAGTTCCTAGTAACAATCTTTGTCAATATGACCAAATTGAAATAATTAATGGAGTTTTCTTGTTGTCCACAATTAACCTTTTTACCTTTTTCGAACTATTTTCTGATGAATTGAACAGGGTTGGTTGATTGAAATCCATTTAATTTAAATCATGATTAAAATCAAGATTTAAATCAAGCATGGTTGCCACACGAAATCAGGGAAAGGTCAGGAAATTTTAAAGAGTTTGTAAAAATTGTAATAATTTGTAAAAAATCAGAGGAAAGTCAGGGAATTCAATTTTATTTGGACACGGAAGGTAATTTTAACTCTTGATATATGACATATTCTATGATAATCATTTATTTCCCTGTAAGTTTGGCTAATTTTTTTCAACATTGCTATAAGCTTTTTACTGAAATATGTCTATTTAAATTTATTAACTGCTGATAAAAGTCGTGGAAAATTTAATTCTTTATACCGAAACTGAGAGGTCCTAGAGCAGTTTTAGAGTAACCCCTTGAGTGCAGTGCACCAAATTAGGATTTTTCCAATATTTATGATTTAATTCCTCGTAACGAAACACGTATTTTAGAAAGGAGTGCTCAGCGCTCAATTTGAGAGCAACCCTAGAACTCACTAAATTAGGATTTATCCAATATTTATGATTTAATTCTTCGTAACAAACACGTATTTTAGAAAGGAGTGCTCAGCGATCAATTTGAGAGCAACCCTAGAACTCACTAAATTATTATTTTTCCAATATTTATGATTTAATTCTTCGTAACAAAACATGTATTTTATAAACGGGGAGCTTCTAGAGCAATTTTAGACTAACCTCTAGAGTGCAGTGCACCAAATTAGGATTTCTACAATATTTATCGTATATTCTTCACTGACACGGACTTTTTTTAGAAATACCCGGTGAAAAAAATGCAAGCTCGTCGAACCACGTTTTGGTGTCATTAGAATCGACGTTTAGAAGGGTGGGGTTAAGCCTGACACGGGTCAAACTCGACTCGTACCTGCACCGCTACGGGAAAAAAACCAGAGTCACCTCTCAATAAGTTTCTCGTGAAGGGAGAGTCATTGATTTTCGTAAAGTTTTCTATTTTTAGTCACTTCTAAGTTGCCTGCTCGGTGGGGGTAGGGGGAGGCATTCATTGGGGTTTTGACCCCCACCCCGCGTCTCCTTAAAAAATCGAGTGAAAGGCTTATTGAACCAGAAATTGATCCGCTGATTCAAATGCGTATTTTGCACCATCTAGAAAACGACTGTATAGCTTAACACTCCTGAAGGCTGAATTAGAATCAAGTCGTGGGCTAGCCCACCCTAACGCCATCGGTTGATTAAAGAATTTCACGCGAAACAATATTTTGCTAAACTTTTAACAAGGTTGTATAATTGAGGTGGGGTGGCGGAGTGGTTAGCATTTTCTCCTCTCAGCAAGAGGAGCCGAGCCGGTCAGGGAAAATAGAAAATTCCTTAAATTTCAAAGTATGCTTACAAATTCAGCGAAATATCATAAAATTAAGAATTTAAGAAACGTCAGGGAATTTAAACTATAACTTGAAGAGTCACCTGCACAGTCCATAGGTGGTCTCTTCTAACTTAACCTGCACTGAAATAAAAGCTATAGTAAAAATATTAAAAAAATAATATATGAAGCTCCAAAATGATAATGGTCGGGGAAAATTGTAAGAAATGGTCGGGGAAAATTGTAAGAAATGGTCGGGGAAAATTGTAAGAAATGGTCGGGGAAAATATATGAAATGGTCGGGGAAAATATATGAAATGGTCGGGGAAAATATATGAAATGGTCGGGGAAAATATATGAAATGGTCGGGGAAAATATATGAAATGGTCTGGGAAAATATATGAAATGGTCGGGGAAAATATATGAAATGGTCGGGGAAAATATATGAAATGGTCGGGGAAAATATATGAAATGGTCGGGGAAAATATATGAAATGGTCGGGGAAAATATATGAAATGGTCGGGGAAAATATATGAAATGGTCGGGGAAAATATATGAAATGGTCGGGGAAAATATATGAAATGGTCGGGGAAAATATATGAAATGGTCGGGGAAAATATATGAAATGGTCGGGGAAAATATAAAAATTTTCGAGGAATTTGTATTTGAAATTTTGGTTGCAACCCTGACCAATTTTTTTTTAAATCGACCCTGTGAAAGGATCTACTCCCTTGACAAACTTGTATCTTGTCTATTTCCCACGATTTGTTCCAAAATTGTTTACGATTAGAAAAGAACCCGTATTAACCGAGATAATTTAAAATAAACTCTCAGTTTCTTTTATCGTATCAATTAAGTAATAGTTGAAAAAGAAACGCTAGGCCAGTTGAAGTACCGTTGACGTCGTCAGTCAGCGTTGCGGCTGAAGGATTTTTTCGGTGAACAGAAAAAGCAGAAGCCATAAAGTCAATCTTTCCGTAAAAGAAAGTCAACATTTTTGTTGGGAAATGTCCAAAGTAACGTGTTTGTTTCCTTTCCCCGATGGATCACGATAAAATGAAGAAAGAAAACAGACCACGTTTTCCCCACCTTTTCATCCTAAGCAATTCAAGGCGTTTTAAGAATCTTATATTATCGTTGTCGCTGTAGTTTCCTCAGTAATTTAAATTAAGTTTAGTAGAGATGCACCGATATATCGGCCAATTTTTCTTATAACGGTATTAGAAGAAGAAAAATTATAAAAACGTTTAAAAATAAGAATATTCTCGATTTAACTAATGATAATATTTTATTTATTTGGCCGCGCTACGTACGTCAGACTTCTGAAGCTAGATCATACATTTTTTAGACAGGGGGTTACGAGTGTACACAAATAAAAAACGTTTTTTGATTTGTGATAGAAAATATGTATCACGTAAAATCAAAATAAGCAAATTCGGATATGCTCTTGCAAACTTTTTTTAATGAAAAATTAGAATAAAATGTGCACTGAACCGTGTTTTATAATGATTTTATCATATACTCTACTGTTATTATAGATAACTTTGTTAATATCGGCCGATACGAATAGCCGATATATCGGCTGTACCTATATCGGTGCATCCCTAAATTTTAGTTAGTACCAAATATGGTTAAATTAAATAGATTTAGTGCTATTTTTGAATCCATTTTAATTTGTCAGATTTACGGGTAAATTAAAATTGAATTAAAATAATTTCTTTTAATGCTAGAATAGAAATTAATTATAGTAAGATTTGTGCCAAATATGGTTATTTAATTGTTAAAAATTGTGAAATTAATTTTAATTAACAAGGTTTATGGGTACATTAGATGAAATTAGTACAAAATCTGGTTAAACTCATTAGATTTACCTCTAAACTTGTTAAATTGTTTTTAATTAACAAGGTTTATGGGTACATTAGATGAAATTAGTACCAAATCTGGTTAAACTCATTAGATTTACCTCTAAACTTGTTAAATTGTTTTTAATTAACAAGGTTTATGGGTACATTAGATGAAATTAGTACAAAATCTGGTTAAACTCATTAGATTTACCTCTAAACTTGTTATTGTTTTTAATTAACAAGGTTTATGGGTACATTAGATTTAATTAGTACCAAATCTGGTTAAAATCATTAATTATTTAACCATTTTAGATGCAAATCTAATATTTTCGGATAAATTTAATAGTAACGAATACCTTTTTACTTAATTTAATTATTAACAAAATGTGGATAAAATTCCACTTCGTTGGGGTAGTAAAATGTTTCGTCGACGTCAAGAATATCACCACGTGATAGGAGTTACCGACAGATTATAAGTCTGCTTGTCTTAGGCTTAGCATTTTTAGGCGTGGGGGCGGTGTATTCAAAGATCATGCATGTTTCTATAAAAATAAGCAAAACTGTGATAAATGATGGAAATTGCAACATTGAAATATCAGTTAGACCATAAGACTATCAATGCCCCCTACTTTGAATTGGTCATAAAGACGCGTGTTTTCAGTACTAGACAGGCGCGGGAGAAATATAAAATAGAATCTACGCTACCTGGCGGGAAAAAAAGAGCAAATCCTTCCATAACCCTCACCCCTACCTCTTGCCATCCGGTAGCATGCATTCGGGGATTTGTGCATAAGTGTCAATTTTTCACCACCAGATGAATTCAAGTAACCATTTTGCCCAGTCATTTGTCTAACGTTAAAATCTAGTGTTGTTAGTCGGGAAATTTTCCGAGTAAAGTGACCGAGGCCTTTTTTCCGGAAAATTTTCCGTATTTTTCCGCAAAAAATAAAAGAAAGTTCTCATTCCATGATCAGTCTAATATTTAAATAAAGCGGCATTTTCGCCTCATTTTTTCGAATCTAAAAGTAAAACTAAACCTCTAGACTAGCTTTAAATTGATTAACAATGTAACACTATTAATGTTTTGTAGTATGTTTACTGTTATTAAACATTAAAAACCCTTAAAAAGTAATTTGTTTAAATTTTTTATTTTTCTTATTTGCGGAAACTTTTCTGGAAATTTTTCCGAATTTTATATTTCCATAAATTTAACAACACTATTAAAATCCCATTCGGTTCAAACTTAGGAGGGCCTTGATAGCCTTATGTTGCTCCACACCGTTTTTCCATTCCGTGACGAACTTGTTTAATCCCGAAATAGTGAAATATCCGTTATAATTGAATCGAGGAGTGAGATACGTAAGATTCCCAATGAAAAATGTACGACAATGTACGCGCTACAATTAAGCCTTTTTCCGCCTGTCTCAATTAGGAAAGCCATCAAATCTGGACAATAGCCACTTTTCATCGGCCACTTAAGTTTATATATGCTTCTGGTACTTTTTTTTCTTTGTTGGAGCGAAGAGTTATAATTTGTTACGCTAATAAAATTTTTAGTTTTTCTTACCCCTTCTCTATTAAGTCTGGCGTTGTTTAAGAAAAAGATGTATGATAGATTATAAAAACACTTTCATTATGCATTTTGTCGAGACTTTGTTAGTTTGAACAAACATTGTTTGATCCGTCATTAATAGACCTCATTAAGATTTTTTTATTTTTATGGCAGTTTTGATACAAGGTTTCAGGCTGTTTATTTTATTAATTGTAATATTTTTTGTCTAGTGTTTTAAGATAATAAATTTAAAGAGTTTATTGTTTAATTGTTTGTGGCTTAATAGCAATGTTTTTAAAGTAAGTTGTAGACTGATAAAACAAAGTAACTTTATCGTAGTTCTTTTTTAATATTAATTTTTAATAAGGGTCCAATATAAAGAGTTCAAATGTTTTTAACATACTAGTAATGTTTTTTTTAAGTAAGTTGTAGACTGATAATACATTTGAAGTAACTTTATTGTCGTTCTTTTTGAATATTTATTCTTAATATAAATGTCCAAAATAAAGAGTTAAATGGTTTTTGATTAATAGCAATTTTTTTTAAGTAAATTGTGTACTGATAAAACAAAGTAACTTTATCGTAGTTCTTTTTGAATATTTATTTTTAATAAAAGGGTCCAATCAAGAATGTATTTAATTATATTTAGGAAGAATGATTATGTTGCGAAAATCGCCGGGCACGTTGAACGCCTTTCCCCCGTTTCGCGCGGGGGGAAAGACAAAACGTCACCGGCGTTTGATTACCATCGCGTTAGGTGACGTAAATTTTAAGCAGCCAATGAAATACCGGGACTATTCGTTTTATTTTAAGCGGAGGAGCGTACTGGGGGGACCAACGGGTGGATTGAGAGAAAGGCTAAAAACCGTCTCGACGTAGACATTCTCCCTAGGTATAAATAAATACATTCTTGGTCCAATATAAAGTGGTTTTTGGCTTAATTACAATGTTTTTTTAAAGTAAATTACGGAACGTCTAAACTTTATTTTTTTATATTGAACCCTTATATTAAAAAAGAGTTAGTGTTTTTAAAATAATAGCGATGCTATTTAATTATATTGTAGACTGAATAGAAATTAATATTAAAAATCTGGGAAATTTCCGGGAATTTAATTTTGGTTGCAAATGGAAAACGTTTGCTAATACCCGGTATATAGGTTTTAAAGTATTTTTCTAAAAATATCCCTGGAAATGGTCAGGGTAATTCGGGTAATTCCAGTCTAAATAATCGGTGGCAACTCTGCTTATACCCCTTTCAGACGAGGCCTATATTTTTCTAAAGTTTCCAGTCTGATCGTGGCTTCATTTTCTTATCTATATGAAATGAGGATCTCCCGGAAAGATTTCTATTATGAACCTAATACATTTGAAAGCCCTCAACAAGTAGCTCTTAAGATGGCCAGGGCTTTTGTCAGTCAGTCAGGTCCAGGGCGGTGTTTCATTAAGAACTAGTCGAGCCTTAAAAAGAACCCCTCAATAAAGCGAGCCAAAAAAATCCCCTCCAAGGGTCGATATAATTAGACACTGATTGAACATCCCCGACTCTAGACAACAAGTTCGCCCTCATTCCCGCGACTAAACCTAATGCGTCCCTAAAGCTACTGCCATTCGATTTAATACCAAGTGACATTGTCGTTGAAACTCGAAATTAACGTCGAAATTAATTTTGGTTGTCAGTAAGTTTTAGTTATTATAACGTATAACGTACTTTCCAATAACGTGGTCGTTGTTAATACAAAATTAACGTTAAAGTACCGGGTCAGTCGACAGTGGGTATAAATTATTTAGAGCGTTTAACTTCGTTACCTATAAAATGTTCAACGCGTATTCCTTTTACTGTCAAGAAACGTGGTCATTTTAGTGCAAAATGAACGTAACGACTAGCGTAACTTGACAGTTTGTGCAATCGTATCTCGTTTATGAAATGTTTCATTCAGATTCCTTTTACTGTCAAGAAACGTTGTCATTTTAAGACAAAATGAGCCTAATGACTAGCGTAACTTGACAGTACGCGGAACCGTATCTCGTTCGTAAAATGTTCCACGTGTATTCTTTTTACTGTCAAGCAACGGTGTCATTTTAGTGCAAAATGAACGTAACGACTAGCGTAACTTGACAGTACGCGCAACCGTATCTCGCCTTCAACTTCATTATCATCACTCGGTGAAACAAAAGCTAAGCTAAAAAATCTGCTTATTAAATCTCATACACTTCCTGCTTAGGGTAAAAAAAGGCCTCGGTTAGAGACAAAAGCGACCGCTGGGCGGCGCTCCTATCACAAACGGGACGGCAATTTTCCACTCCAGAGGCACCGTACCGCTCTTAATAACATTAACTAGGCCCTGCATTACGACCCACCGTTAATTGAAAGCACCCTCGAAGGCGAAGCGACAGGTGAAGTTAACGTATACGTTTAAAGGGGACTAGGTCTTAGTTAAGCCTTGGATTAAATATAAACTAAGAAGGGCAGGCTCTAAAAAAAAGGTAATTTAGTTTTTTCCGCCCGCTCTCAATAGAGGGAGCTGTTAACAATGAACACCTCTCTCTCTCTGTAATATACTTCAGAGAAGTTTTTTGTCAAGTGTCTTAGCTTCTCCCCAGAAGAAAAAAGTGAATACTATTAAATTTGGTGGACTTATAGTTTTCTGCTACCAAAAGATAAAACTTCATCTTATCGTTCGGTTAGTTAATTTTAATTTGGTCGAAATTAAAGGTGTCGGAAGATTGGACTAATATATATATATATATATATGAAATTTCCTATAATTCCTATAATATTTAAAAAAAATCGCTGGGAGCCCTGATTTATAATATTAAGGTTTTGTCAAATTTACAAACGAGCCACAGAAAATTATTAGAGAAAAATATTTTAACGTGCAGAAATTTCAGATTTGGGCTACTTAAGGCAAATATATATGCATAGGAATGGTCAGAGAATAACTGATTTTTTTGGAATAATTTTTAAATTTTTAAACTGTTTCTAAGATATAATCTTATACTTTAGTTGTGACGTCAGTCTTAGCACGTTCTTGGATATACCTTTCTTTGTTGAATAGTTGAAGGTAATCAGGGTTGGCTAGTTAAAACCACGCTGGTGTAAGCCAAGTTATTTTTTAAGAAAAACCAATCGTTTTTTAATCATTTGTTATTTTTTAATTAACTAAACATTATTCCAAAATGCTTGTTCATTTTCTTACCGGCATGGTTACATTTCTAAAACCTTTACAATGCATTTTCAATTCCTTCCTATAAATTCCTTAGGTTTTTTCATGTAGTATAACCCGAAAATATTCCGTCGTCGTGTACCCTTTATCCCATATTTCACTTCATTTATCTACTGTTTTCCGATAAGAATCCTTATTTTTGCATACGGTTTTTCCGATATTTTCCTTTAATTCGTTTGAAAATTTCCTATTTTTCGAGGCATTTACCCTGCATTTATACAAAATCAAATTGTGTATGGTTTAATCTAGGCATATTTTGTATAACTAATATTAATTTATAGTTGATTGGTAATATCATAAGTGTATAATATTTTACACAAGTGTGACACTTCATATTCTTCACATGCAAACGTTTTACTGAGAGCTATTCACAGACTGCATTACGGGCTTCGTCGCCTTTTTGCGTCCGCTTGCTAACGCGTCACACGTAGCCTTTCACAGCGCCACACTAGGGGAGATTTTCTTCTGGTGATGACGTCACTAGCTCTCAGTAAAATATTCCCCAAAGTGGAAACTTATGGAACAATATTATAGACTTATGGTAATATGTATGCACGGTTAAACAAAAGCGAAAAATATAATAAAAGTAAAATAAAGCAGTGTTCACAAAAACCTGATTTAAACCAAAAAACACCGGTTTTTTCGGTTTTTATTAGAAAAGGTTTTTCCCCCAACCCTCATGGTAATTAATTAACGCACTAAAGAAAAGCTTAAAATCTAGTGAACATGGTCACTCCCCCTAAGTAGAAATAAATGTTCTTGTTCCTACAATCTCCCAAAAAGTCGATTTTTCTCGATATGTTAGTAGCCCCCTCCGTTGACAGATGGCGTTGATACGCAATCGTCAGTCGTGGGTGGCATTTCGGGGAACGCCTCTGCCTTGCGTCTGTATGCTGGGCAATTAAATGGAGCTCCGGCGTCGGACGTGTCCGTAAAAGTGTCAAAATCGGGAGTGGGGAAATCACCGCCCTTTACTCCCGATAGATGCCAGCACTAACCCATAAAGCCGCCGTCTCGGGCTTAGCGTCACCCCGAATGAATGACAAACTTGACGACCTAATCCCTGACTCCTAGATAGGATAAACGGTTTTTCCCCCGCCGCTCTCCCCATTGGCAATTTTATCTTTTCTAAAAACGAAAACGAAAGTTTCTATTAAGCTGAAAAATGGTTTGTCCTCTTATCGTTGCTATCGGTGTAGTAGATTCAAGTTCTACGCTTCATAGTAGAGAAAGTACACTCTGTTTGAAAAGTCTTCGACAGCTGAAATTTTTGCCCTCTTTTTAATTCTGCTAGAAAACTATAATAGATAGTTCGATGAAACCAATTGCAACTTTTATTTTTTTTCCAATATCTTTCGTTATTTATTGGTTTCGTCCGCCAAAAATTAATAGTTTGGCCGGAACCGTCGAAACTCATTTTTGACAACTTTTTAAATATTGGTTCTACGGCACTGACTCGCGCGATTTTGAATTCACAATGGTCGATTCATATTTAGAAAGTGGAAAAATTATCCCTCTACAACCAACGGTTGAGAAGTTATAGCGTTTCCAAACTCTCCTCGAAACTAGGAAACACCTAAAATGCATCAAGCGATTATAAATAACGCAACTTCGACGACAATTTGGAAACGCGATAACTTCTCAACCGTTGGTTGTAGAGGGATAATTTTTCCACTTTCTAAATATGAACCGACCATTGTGAATTCAAAAACGCGTGAGTCAGTGCCGTAGAACCAATATTTAAACAGTTGTCAAAAATGAGTTTCGACGGTTCCCGCCAAACTATTAATTTTTGGCGGACGAAACCGATAAATAACGAAAGATATTGGAAAATAAATAAAAGTTGCAATTGGTTTCATCGAACTATCTATTATAGTTTTCTAGCAGAATTAAAAAGAGGGCAAAAATTTCAGCTGTCGAAGACTTTTCAAACAGAGTGTACTTAAGTAGATAATGTACAAACGCGGCGTAGTAGTTTAAATACTAAAGTAGAAAAAGTACTACGCTTTGTAGTAGAAAATGCACTACGCTTTGTAGTAGACAATACTGTAGTAGAGCATGTACTACGCTTTGTAGTAGACAATACTGTAGTAGAGCATGTACTACGCTTTGTAGTAGAGAATGTACTACGCTTTGTAGTACAGACAATACTGTAGTAGAGAATGTACTACGCTTTGTAGTACAGACAATACTGTAGTAGAGAATGTACTACGCTTTGTAGTACAGACAATACTGTAGTAGAGAATGTACTACGCTTTGTAGTACAGACAATACTGTAGTAGAGAATGTACTACGCTTTGTAGTACAGACAATACTGTAGTAGATAATGTGCTACGCTTTGTAGTACAGACAATACTGTAGTAGAGTATGTACTACGCTTTGTAGTACAGACAATACTGTAGTAGAGTATGTACTACGCTTTGTAGTACAGACAATACTGTAGTAGAGTATGTACTACGCTTTGTAGTACAGACAATACTGTAGTAGAGTATGTACTACGCTTTGTAGTACAGACAATACTGTAGTAGAGTATGTACTACGCTTTGTAGTACAGACAATACTGTAGTAGAGAATGTACTACGCTTTGTAGTACAGACAATACTGTAGTAGAGAATGTACTACGCTTTGTAGTACAGACAATACTGTAGTAGAGAATGTACTACGCTTTGTAGTACAGACAATACTGTAGTAGAGAATGTACTACGCTTTGTAGTACAGACAATACTGTAGTAGAGAATGTACTACGCTTTGTAGTACAGACAATACTGTAGTAGAGTATGTACTACGCTTTGTAGTACAGACAATACTGTAGTAGAGTATGTACTACGCTTTGTAGTACAGACAATACTGTAGTAGAGTATGTACTACGCTTTGTAGTACAGACAATACTGTAGTAGAGTATGTACTACGCTTTGTAGTACAGACAATACTGTAGTAGAGTATGTACTACGCTTTGTAGTACAGACAATACTGTAGTAGAGTATGTACTACGCTTTGTAGTACAGACAATACTGTAGTAGAGAATGTACTAGGCTTTGTAGTACAGACAATACTGTAGTAGAGTATGTACTACGCTTTGTAGTACAGACAATACTGTAGTAGAGAATGTACTAGGCTTTGTAGTACAGACAATACTGTAGTAGAGTATGTACTACGCTTTGTAGTACAGACAATACTGTAGTAGAGAATGTACTAGGCTTTGTAGTACAGACAATACTGTAGTAGAGAATGTACTACGCTTTGTAGTACAGACAATACTGTAGTAGAGAATGTACTACTCTTTGTAGTACAGACAATACTGTAGTAGAGAATGTACTACTCTTTGTAGTACAGACAATACTGTAGTAGAGAATGTACTACGCTTTGTAGTACAGACAATACTGTAGTAGAGTATGTACTACGCTTTGTAGTACAGACAATACTGTAGTAGAGTATGTACTACGCTTTGTAGTACAGACAATACTGTAGTAGAGTATGTACTACGCTTTGTAGTACAGACAATACTGTAGTAGAGTATGTACTACGCTTTGTAGTACAGACAATACTGTAGTAGAGTATGTACTACGCTTTGTAGTACAGACAATACTGTAGTAGAGTATGTACTACGCTTTGTAGTACAGACAATACTGTAGTAGAGTATGTACTACGCTTTGTAGTACAGACAATACTGTAGTAGAGTATGTACTACGCTTTGTAGTACAGACAATACTGTAGTAGAGTATGTACTACGCTTTGTAGTACAGACAATACTGTAGTAGAGTATGTACTACGCTTTGTAGTACAGACAATACTGTAGTAGAGTATGTACTACGCTTTGTAGTACAGACAATACTGTAGTAGAGTATGTACTACGCTTTGTAGTACAGACAATACTGTAGTAGAGTATGTACTACGCTTTGTAGTAGAGATAATACTGTAGTAGAAAGTGAACTACGCTTTTTAGTAGAGATAATACTGTAGTAGAAAGTGAACTACGCTTTTTAGTAGAGACAATACTGTTTTTGATAAAAATATTACGTTTTGTGGTAGAGAAAGTGCCATACTAGAAAATGTACATTATCTGCGTAGTAGCTTAAGTATCCTAGCACAAAAGGTACGTACTCTGTGTAGAGTAAGTACCATAGTGAAACATTTACGTACTCTGCGTAATAGAAAAAGTTCCGTAGTAGAAAATGTACCGTAGTAGAAAATGTACATACTCTGCGTAATAGATAATGTGCCATAGTAGGAAAATACTACGTTTTTTTAGTAGAGAAAGTACCATAGTAGAAAAAAACGCTTTGTAGTAGAGAAAGTACCATAGTAGGATAAAACGCTTTGTAGTAAAATATCATTGTTGGAAAATACTACCTTTTGTAGTAGAGAAAGCACCATAGTAGAAAAAAACGCTTTGTGGTAGATAAAGTATCATAGTAGGAAAATACTGCCCTTTGTAGTAGAGAAAGTACTATAGTAGAAAAAACACTACGCTTTGTAGTAGAGAAAGTACTATAGTAGAAAAACGCTTTGTAGTAGAGAAAGTACCATAGTCAAGGGCGTATTTAAGGGGGGGGGTTGGGGGTTCAACCCCCCCCCCCCCCGAAATGCTGATGACTGGGGGGTGCCTAATAAAAATCAGTGAAACTTCCGTCAGCACCCCCCCCCCCTGGAAATTTTCCCTCTGGATACGCCCTTGACCATAGTAGGAAGATACTACGCTGTATAGTAGAAAAAGTATAGTGTTCGTAGTCGAAAAGTACCATACAACGAAACCCTTTTTCCAAAAAGCACTTATTTTTTCTTTGCCCCAATTTTTGGTCTCAAAAGTAGGCTTACAATCAGCGTTGGAACTTGAAAAAGGCTGACTCATCCGAAAGCGAGGCTTAGCTTAGACGACTACCTCTTCAAATCGCAGCCTGTACCCGATTCTAACTAAGCCCCGCTTAACTATACACGGTAGTGAGGGAAAAAGTAAATTTATGAAGGCTCGGCCGGTACAACCTTGTAACTTCTGCTAGTTTTTGGGGGGCCACGCCACCCCTGAGACGTGGCGTTTTCGAGAGTTATAGCCATGTTCCAGCAAAACCCCGCTTAAAACCCCAGGGATTTCAGCCATAGTTTATCTTCCTTGCCACCAGAGGGAGAGAAATATCTTAAGAGCCACACTTTTAACTTGGATTTCCTATTTTTATATATATATATTTCGACCGCTTTAGACTTTTTTAGTTCGATTTCTTACCACTAGATGTCGCCGGCCCTGCTTAGTAAACGAGGCTGTGTCTGATTTGGAGGTTCCTCGTAACGACCAATTTGTTCGGAGAAATCGGTTTAAGTATACAGTTTAGCGTTGCAACAATTCAGGGAAACAGGAAAATCAGGATAAAAATCTAGTTTAAAAGTCATGGAATGGTTAATTTTAAAATGTGTTTAAAGTCGTGGAATTTAAACTAATCTTTAAACATTTTATGAAGGTTATTGTACTATAGCTTTGTGATATATTATATTATAATTATAATTATTATTATTATTTAGTTTCTTAAATGCTATGGTAAATTTTAAAATAAAAATAGTTGAAAGAATCTATACTTATATATAAATACAAGAAATTACTTTGTATTCTGATATAAAATAGTTTTAACTCTACAAATTCGTCCACAGGCAGGGCTGCTACACGTCAGGGAAATCAAGGAAACGTCGGGGAAATTAAAAATGTGCTTATAAAAAATCAGTGAAAGGTCTGGGAATTTTAAGAATTTGCACCAATATGGGTACAGCCCATATATCGGCTATTCGTGGCCAATAATATCGGTGGTTATATCGGCCGATATTAACGAAGTTATCTATTATAACAGTAGTGTATATGATAAAATCTTGGTAAAAGACGGTTCAGTGTATTGTCATACCATTTTATTATCATTTTCATTAAAAAAAGGTTTGTAAGAGCATATCCGAATATTTCTTTTCATTTTTCGTGACACATATTTTTTATCACAAATCGAATATCGTGGTTTTTTATTTGTTTACACTCGTAACCCCCGGTCTTACGAAAAGGTATGATCTAGCTTCTGAAGTCTGGCGTACGTGGCGCGGCAACCAAATAAAATTTGAACAATATTTAGTTAATCGATTATTTTCTCATTTTTAAATGTTTTTCTGAAAATATTTTTCTAATACCGGTATCGGCCAATATCGGCTACGCTTAAGCCGATATTTTCCGATACCGATATTAGAAAATTAGGCCGATGTTACCGATATCGGTGCATCCCTATGAATCAGTTTTATCTTGACATTTTTGTAAGGGTTTTTTAACGGTGAAATAACTTTTGTACAGAAATATAAGTTTATTAAATTTATTAACTTCTGATAAATGTAAAAGTTAAAAACTGTCTAATTTTGACCTTAAAAAGTCAAGTAAAATAACTAGAGTTCGGCGAAACAGATAAATTAACCGCTAAAATTTCGATTAACCATAAAAATTACGATTAACTGTTTATTCGTGGATATTATCCAGACTAAAAAGCAATTTAACATGTAAAAATAATTGATTTTTTCGGATAATTTGTGGATAAATGTGTGTTTTGGATAAAAATAAATAAAGTGATTAATTCTTATCCAAACGCCGAGCTCTAAAAATAACTTAAAATGTACAGGGAAAACAGGAAATAGTCAGGTATTTGAAACTGATAATATTTTGGCAACCCTGATAGGCTCTACCGCACTATCTCAATAATAAGTGTGGCCGTCGTGGATAATTTATGGAAAGGTCCATTTATTAACGTCTAATAAAAGTAAAATGTAATGTAAAAATTGGTCTAAATTTGACCTTTAAGAAAAGGTCAAGGAAAATCTTTAAAAATGGTCCAAGAAAACGGGGAAAAGTTCGGGAATTCGTATCTGAAAATATGACAACCTTCAGTTTTGTTGAAGGCGATTTGCCTTTGAAAATGACGGCTTTCTCAAGATATATTTGCTGGTTCCGTTACTTCAATTAACGTACGCTCGATCCCAGTTGAAAAGTTAACTTATAAAGCCCTCCATTGTCCGGGTTTTGGACGGGAAAATGTTAATTAATTTTTGGCCGCTCTATCTCAGATTAGGGCCGGGATAAAGTTAATGAGATTTTTCTCCTATATGGAATTAAAGTTGAAAAGAGAAGATGGACTTTATTTTTTTAATTAATCCACCGAGTAAAGTTTGTTTAAAAAATCCCTTACCTATATGCTTAAAGAGTAGATTATATATCACCATCTGGTGTAATATTATTAAACCCATTATTAAGGGGTTAAAATAGGGTTTTTAATGTTTTAAACTTTTTATCTATTTAAAATGACTAATATCAGTAAACATACTACAAAACATTAATAGTGTTACATTTCAACCAGTTTAAACTAGTCTAGAGGTTTAGTTTTACTTTTAGATTAGAAAAAATGAGGTGAAAATTCCGCTTTATTTAAATTTTCAAACAATATATTAGACAAATAATGGAATGAAAACGTTTTTAATATTTTTCGGAAAAATACGGAAAATTTTCCGGAAAAAAGGCCTCGGTAATTTTCCGAAAACTTTTCCGAGCGGTAAATTTTCCGACTTACAACACTAGGTTAAAATCACTGACGACTTTCTGATTTTATATTAGGTCTCTAAAAACCTTGCTCGATAACATTGACTATAATTGCTATACTCAAAATTTACCTAAAATAATATTTTTTTTTCCTCAAAATGGCCAAATTAGCATGTAGGTTTCAAACTGAGGATATTTTTTCTAAACAATGTTCAATTCGCGGTAAATGTTTCGAATAAATTATTCACAGCTTATTATATGTACTATGAAATATGTATACATTATTTCAAATACAAAAAAATATTTTGTTATAGCGTTAAATGAAATTTATCCATAGTTCAAAGAAAAAATGTAATTTTTTAACAATCGAAAACTTAAAGGCCGACTACATAATTCTTCGGTTTACTCTGTCTTTCACTGGAAGTAGGCTGACGTGTATTGCAGTAAGCCTACTTCCAGTGAAAGACAAAGTAAACCGAAGATTTATGTAGTCGGCCTTTAAACGCTTTTACCATGATCATTAAATATATCCTTGCAAAATGGTTTCCTAGAAACTCAAAATGGAAAATGCAAAATAGTTTCCTAGAAACTCAAAATGGAAAATGCAAAATAGTTTCCTAGAAACTCAAAATGGAAATTACAAAATTGTTTTTCTAACTTGAACTGGAAAATACAAAATTGTTTTTCTAACTTGAACTGGAAAATACAAAATTGTTTTTCTAACTTGAACTGGAAAATACAAAATTGTTTTTCTAACTTGAACTGGAAAATACAAAATTGTTTTTCTAACTTGAAATGGAAAATACAAAATTGTTTTTCTAACTTGAAATGGAAAATGGAAATTACAAAATTGTTTTTCTAACTTGAAATGGAAAATGGAAATTACAAAATTGTTTTTCTAACTTGAAATGGAAAATGGAAATTACAAAATTGTTTTTCTAACTTGAAATGGAAAATGGAAATTACAAAATTGTTTTTCTAACTTGAAATGGAAAATGGAAATTACAAAATTGTTTTTCTAACTTGAAATGGAAAATGGAAATTACAAAATTGTTTTTCTAACTTGAAATGGAAAATGGAAATTACAAAATTGTTTTTCTAACTTGATTGAAATGGAAAATGGTATTTTTTCAATTTGCATTTTCAAAATACATATTGAACAACCTTAAAAAATCAGGCTATTTGAATCTGGGAATATTGTGGCAACCCTGCAGTTTCTCTTTAGATACCACTCGACTAAGCCACAGCTCACGAAGTTCCCGGCGCGTGGGATGTTTTTCCCATATCTTTTTTCCATCAGAGTAAAAATTTGTTGTATTAATAATCAATTAACCCCGCTGACATACTTATAGCGTAACGTTACTTAAGATTGCACTCCGCGCCTGTAAAAAGCGGTAAAGTTTATCCCACTTGCGCTGGCGCCTGAGATCGAACAAACTACTCCATCAGCCACACTCACAGCCTCCCCTCTCCTCTATTCTCTCTCAGCATCTTCCAACCTCTTAGCATCCCAGTCGCTCTCCATCTTCTCCCTCTTCATTGTAAGAGTACTGTGCATAAATATACCGGCTCAATCTAGATGTTCTTTGCCTCTTTCTAGTCGCTCCAATATAGAGAAGCTTTTTCCCCGTCTTCCCGGAGTATAGAACGTCTCTACAGGGTGATGGATTTACTGACTAAACGGGAACTGGGCTAGTCTGTCGGGAAGTATTTTTATTTTCCTTACTTCACGACTGATTGAGAGGCGACGGTACAGGGTGGCGTTTTTTCCGTCATTGTTAAAACCCTGTCTGGTGAAAGGTTTGTCATAAGTCAGAGTTGGCTGATTTAAATCAACTTGATTTTAATCACGATTTAATTTTAATAAAGTATTTTTGAAAAAGAAAAAACCTCGCCAATTGCTATAATTTCAGTTTAAATATAGTCTTCTCGTACTCCCCCCCTAATTTTGCATTGGATTCTACCTGTGGCTGGGGATTCCGCCGAATTGTTTTTGTTAAGTACCAAAATAGGTTTAAAAAAACAACTTCTATATGATTATTAGCTTAATTTTAATAAATTCAATATACATATTACTCTTTAAAAATTATAAACATATTTGTTTTAGGTAAAATTATGATACTAAATTATATAAAACTTTTTGAAATTTTAATTAAAATGAAATAAAACAAAAAAATCAATAAAAATCCGATTTAAATAAAAAAAATCGATTAATAACCTAATGACGACGGAAATAAATATTTAATATTTTCACATTTTGTTCGTTAATTTTGAAAGGCGGTTAAAATGGTTGAATTATTGAGTTTAACCAGATTTAGTACTAATTAAATTTAACTTATCCGAAAATTTTGTTAAAATTAATTTAAACATTTTTAGCACAATTAAATAACCATATTTGGCACAAATCTTACCATAATTAATTTCTATTCTAGCATTAAAAGAAATTGTTAATTCAATTTTAATTTAACCGTAAATCTGACAAATTAAAAAGGGTTTAATAATAGCACTAAATCTAGTTAACCCTATTTCTGTAATTGTTAAACTCTATTTATTATCAGCTTTGCCATAAGTCTATTTAATTTCTATTATAAATGTGTTGTGTTGATACTGAATATTTAATATTTTAAAATTTCTGTGTAAACTTGGGGGCAGAATTTTTACACACATGGAAAAAAGGTCTATCGACAGAAGTACTGATTATTTTCTCAAATGAAGTTGAGTTAAGCCTGGTTTTGACTTGACGCACTTCATCGGCGGAAACTTAAAAATCGCCGATGGCGTTTATTCGAGGGGGTTGACCTCTATCCGTAATCAGTGTACAAGCCCGTAGCTTTGATTGTACTAAAGTGATTACCTAATCGATTACAAATTTAGCACTACCAAAGGCTGTAATCGGTGTACGGAATTTATCGAAGTGGTTAGCCCCTCGCGTTTACACGATTCCGCGCGATTTCTGTAGTAGCAGATACTGAACGGTTTCGAATAAATAATAATAACACAACATTTTAATGATCCTAGGCTTAATATAATGTATGATTTATCGGATAATTAATGTTTCAAAACTACACTCACGACGGCAGTTCAATGTACCTTCTTTCAAAACAGATTATTATATATTATTAATCAAATTAAAATATTCAATTTAATTTTTAATTAATATACATTACTAAAACTATTTTTTCCATTACTGGTAACTGATAATCAAAAGTTAAATTTGTTGCTAATTCATCGAAGATTTATCACTTAATTTTCCGAAAACCCAAAATATAAAATTTTATGATAATAATTTAAATCACACTTTCGTTTTTCACTAATATTCAAATTAATTTTAATAAAACTAAGATGAAATATTCTTGGAAAAATTACTTCTTTTATAATTAATTTAAATATCGAAATAAGATAACAAATATAATTAGCGTAACTGTATTTATTTTTAAATGCATAAAAATAAATTATAGAAATTTAGTATGGCTATTATTTTGATATAAATTAATTAACGGCGCAATAAAATTTATTTCATTAAAATAAACTCAGCGGAAAAAAAAATAGAAATGAAAATTCCCCATTTTCCGTCGACTGTAAGGTTTTCCGCCCAAAAACCGCCAATTGAAAACCAGGCTTTATATAGTTAAGGGTGTTAGTTAGATGAAATAATACTGATAGCTCTATGTGGAGTGACGTAAAATTGACGTCATACCTTAGTAAATACGCGCTTCTAGCGAGAAAAATATGCAACTAAGAAAAATTCTCGCTCGATGGCTCTACGGCTCAGCACATTTTAAGCCTATATGACTTAGCCTAGAAATGTCTGAAGTTGTCAGTATAAATTTGGCACGTGGGAGAGAAGTAAATGGCACACTTATGTGAAATGTAATTATTAACTTACGGTTTGGCTTTTCGTGCTAAATAAGATATTTTTAGAGTAGAAGAAAAATAACTTTGGCTACCATAAAGAACAGTTATGAAGAGAATTTCATTTCAAAAGGTTGTTTCGTATGTAGTTTGCAGGGTTGGCTTATTTAAATAAACTGATTTTTTTTAAAAATAATTGATTTAAATCATACAGTGTATTATAATGTAACAATAAAACATTAGAAAAATAGTTTCTTAAAAAATTAAAATACGTCTAATTGTATAAAAATCAATAAATTGAAAAAAATCCGCGTTAAATAAAAAAAATCGAAAAGTGGCTAGTAACATAAGTGCAACAAGAGAAACTGAAAAATTTACACTAGAATTAATGTAGATGACAATGTTGTCTATTTTGGGAGCGTATAAGTACCACCAGAAGTAAATAATATATCTTAAGAGAGAAGTGTCCATCTCCCAATCGTTATAATATTATTTACTAGCTGGGAAGCCCGTCCGTCGGCCTGGCCGCAGCTAGAACTAAAATCCCGTGTAGACTGAGTCATGGCATAAACAAAACTTTACCCCCCCCCCCCTACATAGGTGTATGTAGGTTGCAGGATTCACGGCACCTTTCCAGGGGCGAAAATACATGATTTAATTACTTAACTTAACTCGTTACCTTTGAGCCATAAGAATAGCTGTGAGAAATTTGGAGGTCGTAGGTTGAACGGCTCGGATTTCTATAGAGAAACAAACGCGAAACAGACTTAGGAATATAGTATAGATAGATTGAAAAACGTACCTTCCAAGAATGTATTTATTTAGTCTTTAATTAAAAATTAGTTTAGTTGAACTGGAGGAAATTTATATCATGATGCCCTATGTGGGCCAAATACCAACTTTCTTAAAGTATCATATTGGGAGAATCTGGTTTTTAGAACTTTTTACATCGTTAACAGAGTTGCCACACTACCTGGAAAGTAAGGTCATTTGAAAATTGGTGTAGAACTGGGAATTTAAATAAATAGTAAGAACGTCAGGAAAATATCTGGGAATTTCACTTTGGATGGAAATGGAATACATTTTCTAAAATATAGGCTAAATATTTTAAAATTTTGGTTAAAACGTCGTTGAATTTTAGTAAATAGTAAAAACGTAAGGGTAAAGTCGGGGAATTTTAATAAATAGTAAAAACCTTAGGGTAAAGTCAGGAAATTTTGATAAATAGTAAAAACCTTAGGGTAAAGTCAGGAAATTTTGATAAATAGTAAAAACCTCAGGATAAAGTCGGGGAATTTTGATAAATAGTAAAAACCTCAGGATAAAGTCGGGGAATTTTAATAAATAGTAAAAACCTTAGGGTAAAGTCGGGGAATTTTAATAAATAGTAAAAACCTTAGGGTAAAGTCGGGGAATTTTAATAAATAGTAAAAACCTCAGGGTAAAGTCGGGAAATTTTGATAAATAGTAAAAACCTCAGGATAAAGTCGGGGAATTTTAATAAATAGTAAAAACCTCAGGGTAAAGTCGGGAAATTTTGATAAATAGTAAAAACCTCAGGATAAAGTCGGGGAATTTTAATAAATAGTAAAAACCTCAGGGTAAAGTCGGGAAATTTTGATAAATAGTAAAAACCTCAGGATAAAGTCGGGGAATTTTAATAAATAGTAAAAACCTTAGGGTAAAGTCGGGGAATTTTAATAAATAGTAAAAACCTCAGGATAAAGTCGGGGAATTTTAATAAATAGTAAAAACCTCAGGGTAAAGTCGGGAAATTTTGATAAATAGTAAAAACCTCAGGATAAAGTCGGGGAATTTTAATAAATAGTAAAAACCTTAGGGTAAAGTCGGGGAATTTTAATAAATAGTAAAAACCTTAGGGTAAAGTCGGGGAATTTTAATAAACAGTAAAAACCTTAGGGTAAAGTCGGGGAATTTTGATAAATAGTAAAAACCTCAGGGTAAAGTCGGGAAATTTTGATAAATAGTAAAAACCTCAGGATAAAGTCGGGGAATTTTAATAAATAGTAAAAACCTTAGGGTAAAGTCGGGGAATTTTAATAAATAGTAAAAACCTCAGGATAAAGTCGGGGAATTTTAATAAATAGTAAAAACCTTAGGGTAAAGTCGGGGAATTTTAATAAACAGTAAAAACCTTAGGGTAAAGTCGGGGAATTTTGATAAATAGTAAAAACCTCAGGGTAAAGTCGGGAAATTTTGATAAATAGTAAAAACCTCAGGATAAAGTCGGGGAATTTTAATAAATAGTAAAAACCTTAGGGTAAAGTCGGGGAATTTTAATAAATAGTAAAAACCTTAGGGTAAAGTCGGGGAATTTTAATAAACAGTAAAAACCTTAGGGTAAAGTCGGGAAATTTTGATAAATAGTAAAAACCTCAGGATAAAGTCGGGGAATTTTAATAAATAGTAAAAACCTTAGGGTAAAGTCGGGGAATTTTAATAAATAGTAAAAACCTTAGGGTAAAGTCGGGGAATTTTAATAAACAGTAAAAACCTTAGGGTAAAGTCGGGGAATTTTAATAAACAGTAAAAACCTTAGGGTAAAGTCGGGGAATTTTAATAAACAGTATAAACCTTAGGGTAAAGTCGGGGAATTTTAATAAACAGTATAAACCTCAGGGTAAAGTCGGGGTAATTAAATAATTAGTAAAAACCTTAGGGTAAAGTCGGGGAATTTTAATAAACAGTATAAACCTCAGGGTAAAGTCGGGGAAATTAAATAATTAGTAAAAACGTCCGGGTAGAGTCGCGGAATTTTGATAAATAGTAGAAACGTAATGGAAAAGTCGGGGAATTTTGGTAAATAGTAAAAACGTCATAGAAAAGTCGGGGAATTTTAATAAGTAGTGAAATTTGTTAGGGAAAGTCGGGGAATTTTAATAAACAAAAACACGCCTGGGAAAAGTCGGGTAATTTTAATAAACAGTATAAACTCCAGGGAAAGTCGGAATTTTAACAAATAGTAAAAACGTCAGGGAAATGTGGTGGAATTTGGCTAAAATGTCAGGGAAAAGTCATAAAACACTGTGACAACCCTGATGGGAAATTCGCTCCAGTCGCAACGAGCTTGGAGTCTGGCAATGGCCTATATGGATACTTATTTCGTAAGAAATATTATGTATAGCTATTGCCTTCTGGTAGAGCCTAATTCAAGACTCCCTGTATTCGAAATATATGTCGAAATTCAGAACGTTTTGGAAATGCACTTAAAATATTGCTACTCTTTCCCGTTGCCTTCTTCCGACTTTCCTAAGGATATTTAAATTCCCGATTTTGAAAAAAGCTACATTTCTATCGTGTTTGCCCTGGATTAGGAAATCCAAGGCCCACTCGTAAGGGACCCTTTTATTCACTATGTACATAGGTATAGAGCGGCCTCTCCAGTCCTTTTGTAGAACTTCTTCGCGAGTAGTTTTCTGAAAAGGTATTGAAGGCTCTAGAATCAGCTCTTTGACCTTATTCTAAACTCTAAGCCTTGGCTAATACTTTAAAACTCACCGAAAAAAGGATTCAGTTGGGATTTCTCTATGTACCTTTTGTAAAACGGACGATTTTTTCCCGTTATTTGTTTTTGAGGTTTGCTTATTTTTTGTGTTTTGTTTGTTGGACCATTGTTTGCACATAGTTACCCTTTCAAAGTGCGAGTATAAAGTAGGACATCGTTAGTGGATCAAAGATTTGCACGTTTTTGACACTGGGAGCGCTGTTGATTGAGATTTAGGGTGAAATGTACCGCAATTCGGAGCTTTTATCCAAGCTTAGAAGTAGAATTCTCCGAAACTTGGAAAAAAAAACTAATACAGGGTTTTTAAAAACCGGTACAATGCATAAAAGGATGGTGGCAAGCCCTTCATACCATGCGAGCCAACACTTACTATTAACTTTAACCTCGAATCCTCGACCAGCGTGTATGGAAAGGGGAAATCGAAGAGCTGGGTGGAAAACCCCTCTAACCAGTGGAGAGAGAACTTGCAAACTCAACGCGAAACGTGTTTTTCAAACGTGGGGGGGGAGGAAGCCGTCAGTTTAAGGGAAGGGTGGAAACCAATGGGATTCCGGGAAGATTTGATTGACGCTTAAGGGGAGGAGCTTACTGTTAGAGCTTGAGGGGATTGCAGGAGCAACGCTACCATTCGTCTCAACATAGTTTAGTCATTATCTTGAAGTATAATACTTTCTTGATAATAACCCTAATCTTAAAAACACCATAGTGCCTTTAACTTCGGATTATAAGCCAACAGTATAGTAGAATTTCAGTTCTAAAATTAAATCAAATTACATTATCATCTCAAATATCTACGAACAACTACCGCCATCTTACGGCTACCGTGTACGCCTCGAATTTCGAAAATCGCCAAAACCAAACCGGTCTAAATGCCGTAGATTTAAAGGCTTAGGATATAGGTAAATTGAGTGGTTTAGGGCTACAGCTAGGGCGCGGGGTGTGCCCGAATGGGAAATTTCGGTACCATCTGGTACGGCGGAGTGATTGGTTGCGATTCCCGCCGCTTACGTTTAAGGCATTTAGCAATGGCGGCGCTGGCAGCCTGCCTGGCAATCAACATTTATTGTGAGCCAACCTCCCGCCCCCGACGACTCTAATCGTTTCAATATTTCCCCCCGCGGGCGAGCGCGGACCACATACCCCGTCTTCGCTGGCGCCTTTAAAGCCGATTGGACAACCTGCCTTGTCCTTAACCTCCTCGAACCCGCTTGGCTCCTAAGCCTTGTTTCGGTATTTTTCGATTTGTTTAAAATTTTGGATGTTTGCTCGGACACTGAAGGCTAATGTATGCTGTAAACGGGGTTGAAATTCTCGCCGCGTTTTAAATTGGAAAGCGACGCTTTGAATTATTAACTAAATTAAATTTTTAGCAACTAGTTTTGTGGTCGTAAAAAAATGTCTTTTAGCTCGTCGTTTTGTGAAATATTAAATGTGGTTATTGAACCCTTCTCTTTTAGGATGGTCTATAAATTGTTTGGGTATAATGGTAACCGTTGTCGGGTTTCGTCTTCTAGCGTTTGTGAGTTCTGGTGTTCGTTTTGCGGGTTTATGAATAGTGTTTGTTGGATTTTTAATTTATTATGGGTTGTTACTTTTATAGAACCCATTTTTGGTATTACTTATAAATTGCTAAGGCTATAATCGTAACCGTTGTCGGATTTTGACTACCGTTTGCTAATTTTGGTGTTAGTTTTGCGGGTTTATGAATAGTGTTGGATTTTTAATTTATTATGGGTTATTACATTTATAGAACCCATTTTTGGTATTACTTATAAATTGCTAAGGGTATAATCGTAACCGTTGTCGGATTTTGACAACCGTTTGCTAATTCTGGTGTTCGTTTTGCGGGTTTATGAATAGTGTTTGTTGAATTTTTAATTAATTATTGGTTTTTCCATTTATAAAACCATTTTTCGTATTACCTCTAAATTGCTAACGGTATAATCGTAACCGTTTCGCTTTTCGGGCTTGTCAACGATTTTTGAATCCTGGGGTCGTTTCGTTGGTTTATGAATAGTGTTGGTTTGATATTTCAGTTATTATGGGTAGTAACATCTATATAATTTGGTTTGCCTCGAATTTGCAAAGGGTATATTCGTAACCATTTTCAGGTTTGCCGTTGTTAATTATGGGGTCGTTTTCTGAGTATTTAAAGTGTTTATTGGATTTTTAAGTTATTAATGGTTATTACGTTTATAGCATTGTGGGGATGATGATATTATTGTTTCTTCCGTTTATAAAACTTGAGATTACGATATTATGGTTTCTTTCGTGTCGGGATTACAATAATATGGTTTTCCGTTTATAATTCTGTGGGGATTACGATATCATGGTTTCTTTCGTTTATGAAAGTGTCGGGATGGTAATATTATGGTTTTTTTCGTTTATAATACTGAGGGTTATGATATTGTGGTTTCTTCCTTTTATAAAACTGTCGTTTTTATGATATTATGGTTTCTTCCGATTATAAAACTGTGGAGATTATGATATTATGGTTCTTTGCTTTTATAAAACTGAAGAGATTATGATATTATGGTTCTTTGCTTTTATAAAACTGAAGAGATTATGATATTGTGGTTCTTTGCTTTTATAAAACTGAAGAGATTATGATATTATGGTTCTTTGCTTTTATAAAACTGAAGAGATCATGTACTATGGCTTCTTCCATTTATAAAATAACGTTATTATGGTTTCTTCAATTTATAAAATGATTTGTGTCCGTAAAACTAACTCTTAAGAATCATTGTCCTTTTTGAAAGGAAGCTAAATTTACCCCCGCGACGATTTATACCCTATTTCATTTATGAACAATAGCATTATGACGCGTGAGATTTATGGACGAGGGCACTTTGCTAAATTGAATCGTCCGAAATTGGGGAAACACAAATCAAGCGCCGAGTGGCTAACCTGGCCGATTTGGTTTATATCAAGACGGGGGTCGATTTGACCTCCCTTTTATCCGGCATTCGGACCCTCGCATTTGTTAAAAGCGCGGAAATATCTTTCTCCGTCTCCCCCCCCCCCCCACTAAGTTAGCGCCGTCACGAGGGGGCGCTATCGGGAAGCTGTCGTCTGGTCCGTCTGCTAATAGATGGCTCTGGGTTCACGCTCTTTATTATCTAGACGACGCAGCGCGGCCTTTTGATAATTCACTTGTTTTGGTGTCACATTCAGGCTTTCTCAATCCAAAATATCGGAATTTTACTAAAAAAGCAACCGAGCTCATCGAAATAAAGCTGATATTTTTAAGTAAAGATATTTTGAGTTTTTCGTATTTTAATTCAGATTTTATTGCATTAAATTAAAGTGAAATTATGTAATTTAACTTTTCAGAATAGTTTTCTTAATATTTGTACTTAAATTAGTTTAAATTCGAGGAATAAATCGAAAGTTTAACAGAGTTGCCACAGTCAGAGAATTTGAAAATGGATAAAAAAATTAGGGAAACGTCAGGGAATTTACGAACTAGTAGATTAGTCAATTATTAGTATGATAATTTTGAGAACTGGTATAAAAGTCAGGGAAACGTCGGAGAATTTTCGAAATCATTTAAAAGGTCGGGGGGAAATTGGAGGATTTTGAAAACTAGTGAAAAGATCGGGGGAAAATTGGGAAATTTGAGAATTAGTGTAAAGGTCAGGGAAAAGTCGGGGAAATTTAAGAACTAGTAAGAGCGTTAGGGAAAAGTCGGGGAAATTTAAGAACTAGTAAGAGCGTTAGGGAAAAGTCGGGGAAATTTAAGAACTAGTAAGAGCGTTAGGGAAAGGTCGGGGAAATTTAAGAACTAGTAAGAGCGTTAGGGAAAAGTCGGGGAAATTTAAGAACTAGTAAGAGCGTTAGGGAAAAGTCGGGGAAATTTAAGAACTAGTAAGAGCGTTAGGGAAAAGTCGGGGAAATTTAAGAACTAGTAAGAGCGTTAGGGAAAAGTCGGGGAAATTTAAGAACTAGTAAGAGCGTTAGGGAAAAGTCGGGGAAATTTAAGAACTAGTAAGAGCGTTAGGGAAAAGTCGGGGAAATTTAAGAACTAGTAAGAGCGTTAGGGAAAAGTCGGGGAAATTTAAGAACTAGTAAGAGCGTTAGGGAAAAGTCGGGGAAATTTAAGAACTAGTAAGAGCGTTAGGGAAAAGTCGGGGAAATTTAAGAACTAGTAAGAGCGTTAGGGAAAAGTCGGGGAAATTTAAGAACTAGTAAGAGCGTTAGGGAAAAGTCGGGGAAATTTAAGAACTAGTAAGAGCGTTAGGGAAAAGTCGGGGAAATTTAAGAACTAGTAAGAGCGTTAGGGAAAAGTCGGGGAAATTTAAGAACTAGTAAGAGCGTTAGGGAAAAGTCGGGGAAATTTAAGAACTAGTAAGAGCGTTAGGGAAAAGTCGGGGAAATTTAAGAACTAGTAAGAGCGTTAGGGAAAAGTCGGGGAATTTTAAGAAATAGTGAAAATCTTAGGGAATTTTTGTTGGTTGCAAATGGAAAGGTTACAATGTTTGGTTTGTAATGAAAGTCAGGGAACATTGGTAAAGTTAGGCAATTTGAATCTGTTCACGAAAAGAATTTTATTATCCAATTTACAATGTATTTCTAAATTTCCTGATAGAAATCCAATTTAGAGAATGTCCTACTCAGCTATACGAGCAAACAGAATCTCGTAAAACCAAACGGCTGAAAATTCTTGCAGGAATGAGTGACCTGAAGGTACGGAACAAAAATATGGGGTGATGTTTTCTTTACTTCACGGTGGAGAGATGGAAGGGGTTGCCGGACGTCGTCTACCCCTCTCGCGTGACCTCTGACCCGCCACCGGAATGACGCGTTTTTACGGAGAGGGGCACTGAGGGGAGGGGAGGAGGGGGCGAGTGGGTGCCACGCGACACGTCTTGCTGCTCGGGCGATAATGACCACGTGATAAAACGACCGGCAGAGGGCGCAACGTGAAGGGGAGCTGTTTGTTAGGGATCATATCGTCTCGCTCTACGCTTTCTCGCGTTACTCGCTATTAGCGGTGAAAGATACCGAAGCGGGTACAGTTTGCGAGCGGGGGAGAGTGCGCAGATTGCCAGCTAAGGTTTAATTAAGCGGGGCTGTTTGGGGTCATCTGTCATCTGACAGAGAGGGGGGCTTTTGCTCCTGATTGAACGTGATCTATTTTGGGTGTTAGGTGATGAGGTACGATCCTCCCCCCGGATCGGATATTTTGGGATGTTTTCGCCATGCTATTGTGTTTTACAGTAAGGGCGTTTATTGAAATAATATTTGTAATAATTTACTATTTCGTGAATTTTTTTGGAGGAGCTGTTTCCGGAACCACATCTATTTTTGTATTTTCTAAACGCTGGAATGTTTTCGGTTTTATGAAGTTTCTTTTTTTGGGGAATCCCGCGTACGGGGTATTTCTGGAATTCCAAAATTTATTTCGGGGGAAAAAGATGCCGTAATCTAAGAAGCGAATGTAGTTTTCTGGTATAAGCTTAACGCTAAAAATATATTAAGAATTATTTGCCTGGGCGTTACTTTAAGTTCGTATTTCGGTAAACATGATATTTCAGATTTTATTCCAGTGTAATTTGTTACGATTATGGACTTACTGGAATAAAATCTAAAACCATTATGATTTGTTCCGATTATGGACTTAATGGTTTTAGATCTTATTCCAGTATGAATTTTTACGATTATGGACTTAATGGTTATAGATCTTATTCCAGTGTAATTTGTACCGATTATGGACTTCATGGTTTTAGATCTTATTCCAGTATGATTTGTACCGATTAGGGACCTAATCGTTTTAGATCTTATTCCAGTATGAATTTTTACGATTATGGACTTAATGGTTAGATATCTTATTCCAGTATGATTTGTTCCGATTATGGACTTAATGGTTATATATCTTATTCCAGTATGATTTGCTCCGATTATGGACTTAATGGTTATATATCTTATTCCAGTATGATTTTTTACGATTCTGGACTTATCGTTATAGATCTTATTCCAGTATGATTTGTACCGATTATTGGCAAAACAAATTAACCTTATTCCAATATAATTTGCTCCGATGACGAAATTAATAGTTTTAAATGTTGTTCCAGTATGATTTTCTTCGATTAACGACATATTGTTAGACTTCATTCCTGTATGATTTGTTCCAATTATGCACATAATATATTAGACTTTTTTCCAGTATGGTTTGCTTCAATTATGGACATATTTTAGACTTTCTTCCAGTATCATATGATTTGCTCCAATTATAGACATATTTTAGACCGTATTCCTGTATAATTTGCTACAATTATGGACATAATATTTTAGACCTTATTCCAGTATGATTTTCTTCAATTATGGACATATTTTAGACTTGGTTCCATTATATTGGTTCCAATTATGGACATATTTTAGACTTTATTCCAGTATGATTTGCGCCGATTATGGAAGTAATAATTTACACCTTATTCGAGTATGATTTGCTCCAATTATGGACTTAATATTTTAGACCTTATTCCAGTATGATTTGCTCCGATTATGAACATAATATTTTAGACCTTATTCCAGTATGATTTGCTCCGATTATGGACATGTTTTAGACCTTATTCCATTGTAATTGGTTCCAATTATGGACATTATATTTTAGACCTTATTCTACTATTTGTTCTAATTATGAAATAATATATTTGACCTTATGCCAGCACAATTTGTTCTGATTATGGACACATTTTAGTTTTTGGGATTTGAAAGGTTAGAGGTCCTAATAAAAATCTTATTTTTATAAGTCGCCTTAACAAATTGTACAACATTTAAATTTATTTTCGAGTTTTACATTTCTTATAACTTATCCGGCTTATACGTTATTAAGACTTATATGTTATGAGGAAATCGTTATTATTTCCGGCCAATCTTATTATAATTTAACAATTTCTTTCAACACTTATAAATTTCACTATAAAATTAACAAGTTATAACTTGTGCATACTTAGCAAGTTCTTACTAGTTATGTCATACCCAGATTATACGTTATCCGTTATATTACTCGTTATGAGTCGTCAAAAAATCTAGTTGATATTCGAGGAGAAAAAAAAGTCAAGACCGACGATGAAAGATTTCACCCAAATTCCGATAAGCGGGGGGCGAAACCCGCCTTCTAGCGGGAGAAACTAGAAACTAAGCCAGGAGTATTTCCCCGCCCCCTAGCGGAGTGGGGAAGAACCAGTCTTATTATTTCAGAATTTTCTGGCAGAAAGACGCATTTTTCCTCCGGAATATTCTATTCTAGGACAGAGTTTAGGCTTGGCGCTTAGTGGAATTCGGTAACGTACTGCGCGCCCCGCCTTCCGTAACGCTTCGACGAATACGTTTCGAAATTTAACCGTACGTCGAACGCCAGGGAGTTTGATGAAGATCGGTATTTTTTTTGGCCGCGAAAGGCGAAGGAGTTTCCCGGCATTGCAGATAGATGGCGTTAAGATCACGTCTGTGATTAATGTTCCAAGGCAGGAATACAGATTGTTTTTGTAAGATCAAGAGTCCTCTAGTTGTCTTTTTGCTAAACAGAAGTAACGAAGCTTTTTTTTAATTAAAATTTGGTGATTCATTTTTATTTTCATACGTTAAAGGGGTCTAAACCAATTGTTTAATTTGTACCCGTCTATGAAATTATATTTGTATGCACTAGGAATCCACCATATTGCGAATATATTTGGAGAAATGGGTAGAGCGAGCTTAAAATACGTCATGATATTTGATATAATAATGTTTTGAAAATAAATTTCTATTTATTCTGGAATTCGTTCAGAGCAATTTTTTTATTAACCATTTAATTAATTTATACAAACATACTAAACGAACCAACTGAAAACATTTTAACCAATAGATATTTAAAATCGGTTCAGAATAAATTAAAAATCGGTTCAGAATAAATTAAAAATCGGTTCAGAGTAAAATTAAAAATCGGTTCAGAGTAAAATTAAAAATCTGTTCAGAGTAAAATTAAAAATCTGTTCAGAGTAAAATTAAAAATCTGTTCAGAGTAAAATTAAAAATCTGTTCAGAGTAAAATTAAAAATCTGTTCAGAGTAAAATTAAAAATCTGTTCAGAGTAAAATTAAAAATCTGTTCAGAGTAAAATTAAAAATCTGTTCAGAGTAAAATTAAAAATCTGTTCAGAGTAAAATTAAAAATCTGTTCAGAGTAAAATTAAAAATCTGTTCAGAGTAAAATTAAAAATCTGTTCAGAGTAAAATTAAAAATCTGTTCAGAGTAAAATTAAAAATCTGTTCAGAGTAAAATTAAAAATCTGTTCAGAGTAAAATTAAAAATCTGTTCAGAGTAAAATTAAAAATCTGTTCAGAGTAAAATTAAAAATCTGTTCAGAGTAAAATTAAAAATCTGTTCAGAGTAAAATTAAAAATCTGTTCAGAGTAAAATTAAAAATCTGTTCAGAGTAAAATTAAAAATCTGTTCAGAGTAAAATTAAAAATCTGTTCAGAGTAAAATTAAAAATCTGTTCAGAGTAAAATTAAAAATCTGTTCAGAGTAAAATTAAAAATCTGTTCAGAGTAAAATTAAAAATCTGTTCAGAGTAAAATTAAAAATCTGTTCAGAGTAAAATTAAAAATCTGTTCAGAGTAAAATTAAAAATCTGTTCAGAGTAAAATTAAAAATCTGTTCAGAGTAAAATTAAAAATCTGTTCAGAGTAAAATTAAAAATCTGTTCAGAGTAAAATTAAAAATCTGTTCAGAGTAAAATTAAAAATCTGTTCAGAGTAAAATTAAAAATCTGTTCAGAGTAAAATTAAAAATCTGTTCAGAGTAAAATTAAAAATCTGTTCAGAGTAAAATTAAAAATCTGTTCAGAGTAAAATTAAAAATCTGTTCAGAGTAAAATTAAAAATCTGTTCAGAGTAAAATTAAAAATCTGTTCAGAGTAAAATTAAAAATCTGTTCAGAGTAAAATTAAAAATCTGTTCAGAGTAAAATTAAAAATCTGTTCAGAGTAAAATTAAAAATCTGTTCAGAGTAAAATTAAAAATCTGTTCAGAGTAAAATTAAAAATCTGTTCAGAGTAAAATTAAAAATCTGTTCAGAGTAAAATTAAAAATCTGTTCAGAGTAAAATTAAAAATCTGTTCAGAGTAAAATTAAAAATCTGTTCAGAGTAAAATTAAAAATCTGTTCAGAGTAAAATTAAAAATCTGTTCAGAGTAAAATTAAAAATCTGTTCAGAGTAAAATTAAAAATCTGTTCAGAGTAAAATTAAAAATCTGTTCAGAGTAAAATTAAAAATCTGTTCAGAGTAAAATTAAAAATCTGTTCAGAGTAAAATTAAAAATCTGTTCAGAGTAAAATTAAAAATCTGTTCAGAGTAAAATTAAAAATCTGTTCAGAGTAAAATTAAAAATCTGTTCAGAGTAAAATTAAAAATCTGTTCAGAGTAAATTTCCAATTTAGACCCTAAAGTATTTTGTAAAAAAAATTATTTAAAATGGGTGCTTTAAGTCACACTCGTTCTCGTTACTCTTAGCGCGTTGTAGATTCGGTTTTTATACTATTTATATAGTTTCAACACTTCCAAACACGTAACAATTTTTATTTTTCAATTTACTATTTAATTATCGCCTCTGGTTACGTCTGATAAGACATAATTTATTTGAATGAACACAGCGCGATGTTTATAGAGTCCTTACACCCTTACCCCATCTGGTGATTGAAAACGTAACTAAACACCAAAGGGCTAAACCTTAATAAGTTAATACGCGATGTTTATGGACTCTTTACCCCATCTGGTGGCAGAAAACGTTACTAAACATCAAGTCCTTCATATAAATTAAAATTCGTTACCATGGTTGAAATCTAATAATTAAATAAAGTCTTGGAATCATGACTGGTACTTCATGGTATTTTAAAAACATTTATTTTTATTCTTGAAAGTTTTCGCTAGCTTTCGGATAGGAGACCCTTTGTCAAGCCAGGGAGTAGTACTACTACTCCCTGGTCAAGCCTACCGTCCTTACCCCAGTCCCCATCTGGTGGTTGAAAACGTTACTAATGATTCACAGGGTTTACCCTTAATACGTGATGTTTATGTTGTTACCCCATCTGGTGACAAAAAACGTTACTAAACATTCACATTCTCAGAACGAAAATCTCGGATTTAAACCACACCCCTAAGAAGTTTTCCTTAGACATCCTAGTGTTTACGTGTATAATTCCCTATAGATGTAGACGGACGGACTGGACTCAAAAACCGTAGTCTAAAGTAGAGTGCCCACATTCAGTAGATATAAAAAGAAATTTTCTATCAGTCTGGAAAACGTTAAAGCCAATGAAATGGCTTTACTCTGGTACACAATGGAAACCTGAAACCTAGAACTTCGGCCAAAGTCCTTCAACCTTTCAAAAAATCCCATTTTATTTATTTTCCTTTTCGGTAGTAAAGAGAGGGGGAAAAAGAAGGTTTTTATATTAATACAAAAGGGGGAACCCATTTCGATTTAGGGCTCGCTATTTCACTAAATGGAAGTCTTGTTTTCTCAGAAAGCTACCCAGAAAAAATATATATCGTCTTCTTTGATGCTAATTTGAAAGGGAAAAACGTAATGTACCGGCGACTCCGTGCGCGCTTCGATATGGCTCGTTGGGTTTTAGCGCCGTTTTATTACGCGTCCAGGATGCTACGGACATCTATTGACGGAAAGAGGAACTATTTGGGAAAGTTTCGTTCGTCGGTTGAAAGATAGATGGCGATAGTTGTGTCGCGTTTAGAGAGTATTTTGGCGTTGGGTCTTGGGGATTGTGTTCGATCATGAACTAAGAATCTAAGAGGACTCACAGTTGAGGCTTCGAATAGCACGCGTTAATACTGGGAATAGGAAAATCACGGTTAATTTTAGTTCAATGTGGGCACACTTGGCGTCGCTAAAGTAGATTTCTGCCGTAGTTTCACGTTAAATTTTAACAAAATGGCCTTTGGTTTTGGAAATTGGTTCTTTAAAAGTTTAAGTAATGGTAATTAACCACTGTGTTAAGTAAAAATAACCAGTGAGCCGCATATGGCTGAAGTTATTTTTTTAATCAAATTCAGTGGAATCTAATTGAGTTCTAAACTTAAAAACTGGCACGTACTGTCGCCTAAGCCCCGACCAAGCCTCTCGTAGTGATAGTTGAACTGAATTCTTGAAGCGCTTCAAAGCGGCTGGTGTACCTCAGTAAGCCTTCCGATTTAGGCCACTCCTACCTTGTCAAAGTATCGGGAACAGTGAGTCCCCTTAAATTCTTGGTCCATTGTTTTTCTATCATTGGCACCTGTATTATGAAAAGGCCCTGTTATTAGAGATGGCCATGAATCTTTCCGATTCTTTGAAAAAAACGACTTTACTGGAGGGGGTGGTGCCATCTATTAATGGCAAAGGAAGCTGAAACAATAATGTCGTCAGAGAGCCATTGTAGAGTATTATAGTTAGGCAACTTATACTCTATTTAGTAGGCTTTAAACTAAATTATATATCCCATGTAATTTTAAACAATATTTTTACTGTAATTTATGTAATTGACCAATTTACAATCGATCCCAACAACGCGAGTGTGACCTATAAGTACCGCCTATAGAGTAATATCGGCGTGACGTATGTTGACGTCACCCATGCTTTTTCCCACAGATAAAAAACTGCCCTCAAAATGGCGGCCATAGCCCAAAGCTACAGAGCGATACTACTCTATTTGATTGCGACGCTAGCGACATCTATTGAACAAAGAGTTACTACACGTCGAGCCGATGCGTGCTTTGAAGGGCTACAAAGCCTACAAATCGTTTGAATTTCGGGAATAAGGCTTGAAACATGGTTTAGGTAGTTAATCCATGCTTGAAACATAATTTTGATATTTCGTTGTTTTGAAATGTTTAGCTTGAGCTGTTTAAATATTAAAAATGATTAAATCGTTATTAAATCTGATAAAAATCAAATCAGTAGGTTTGACTGTTTCAAGATAAAAAATGATTAAATCTGGTTAAAATTAAATAAGTAGCTTTGGCTGTATAAAGGTAAAAAATGGTTAAAATTAAATCAGTAGCTTTGGCTGTTTCAAGATAAAAAATGGTAAAATCTGGTTAAAATCAAATCAGTAGCTTTGGCTGTATAAAGGTAAAAAATGGTTAAATCTGGTTAAAATCAAATCAGTAGCTTTGGCTGTATAAAGGTAAAAAATGGTTAAATCTGGTTAAAATCAAATCAGTAGCTTTGACTGTATAAAGGTAAAAAATGGTTAAATCTGGTTAAAATCAAATCAGTAGCTTTGGCTGTATAAAGGTAAAAAATGGTTAAATCTGGTTAAAATAAAATCTGTAGCTTTGACTGTTTCAAGATAAAAATGTTTAAATATGGCTAAAATCAAATCAGTAGCTTTGACTGTGTAAAAATAAAAATGATTAATTATGGTTAAAATCAAATCAGTAGCTTTGGCTGTTTCAAGATAACAAATATTAAAATCTGGATAAAATCAAATCAGTAACTTTGACTGTATAAAGGTTAAAAAATGATTAATAATAATTACATTTTTAATCTTTATTTTTACTACACCCCACGGTTAAAACTGTTTATTACTGTAGTTCTATTTTTGGTCCTACAAAACGTTTGATTACAGAAAATTGGCCCTCAAATTATTTTTTGTTTATAAACTGTCCATAAAAAGCTCTTGAGTGAATTAAAATATAAAATTCAGCATTTTTAAAAAAATATTTTGAAGGAAATGTACTTTTCTGTGTTTTAGGAGAAGTTAATTTAAAGGAGCTAAATATCGATAAAATCACGATATTTTATTGATGCGAAAGAAAACATCACTTAAGATTTACTCGCGCAGATAACTGTATTGAATGACGTTAGACTGAACCTTAACGTTGCCTTTTTCCGAGACTGCCACGTAACCCTGTTAAAGGAAACGCAATCTTATCTTTTACGACGCGCCGAATGGTTTCCTTCAGTTATCACCCCGAAGAACAGCGTCAAATCGAATATAAGAACCGACCACGGACTTGTCGAGTTAGTCAGTAACTTATATAATCGGCCCGTCTAGTTTACCTGGAAGCTCCGACGAAGGCGGGCACAATGCTAAGTCTACGGCGTTGCTTTAACGTTAACCATAAACTACAAAACACGGTATCAAATAATCGATAAACGTCGCGAAGTTGCTTTCAAATTCGTAACGGCGAGAACTCCTGTTTGAGCCACGCTGTACCCCGCGTTTCGTATATCCGATTAACGGGTAGCCTTTAGGGCCTATTTATTTTTATTTTGTTTTTTTCGGCGAGAAAGGGGGAAGGAAGTGAAGGGGGAAGAGAGTCGTTCTAACTACAGAGGCCGTGTCATAACAATATCCGTCACCGGCGACCTCTGGTGGGGAATTGGCGAAACACGACCGGGGTTTGGGAGAACGAGAAATTACCGAGAATGAGGGTAACCCAAGGTCCCTCGAGGTCCTCTTCGGCCCTCCCCCGGAAAAAAATAGATAAAATTAGGCGCCGTGCGTCCCTGTCTATTCGTTTCCCCTTTTTCGGTGGTGTCATTGATTTGGCGGCAGCGTAACTTGAAAGTACCGTTTGGAGCGGTGGTTATTTATGCCATGTTGGGATTTGCAGTGACGAGTTAGGTTGACGTTCTGGATTTAGTTTGTGGATTTTATACTAGATGGCGCGATGGGGGGTAGTTTTGATTGTGTGATTTTGGAAAAGGGATCGGCGACGGACGACGGGGCCTGACCACTTGAGAAATTCAAATAAATTGTTCTTGAAATCTAGATATCTAAATGAATTTGAGGAAATACGAGAAATCTCGGGAAATACGAGAAATATTTAAAATAAATGCTGAAATCTGCAAGTAATACTTCCTATATTTTCCTGTATTTTTAATGCCTTCCTATAAATTCCAATATTTTGACCTATTTTCCTATAATTTCCCGGTCTTTTGAAAATGTGAAATTGAAATAACATTTTTGTACGTGTCTTAGAACATTTAGTTAAAACATTGCCGCAAAATCTCGAAATTATTATGTACGGGCTTTGTAAATCTGCAAGAAAAAAATTAACAATATTCTAGGTGATTCGAGTTAAGTAATGTATTTATGTTTCTTATATTTTTCTATAATTCGCCTATTTTATTTCCTATATTTTCCTATAATTAGCTTCTAAAATTCCTATTTTTCCTATAAAATTTTCAAAGCCTTTCCCTGGTCACCCCGGATATACGATACATCTCAGGAAATGCGAAAAATATTTGAAACATTTTCAGTAAATCTAGAAATCCACAAGAAATATGGGAAATCCGGATAAATATTAGAAATATTGGGAAATACGAAGAAGAATTTTCTATATATTTTTTGTAAATTCAGAAATTTACAAGAAATACAAGTATCCGAGGAAATATTTTTAATTCCTCAGTAAATCCCGAATTCCACAATAAATATTGGGAAATCAAGAAATACAGCGGAAATATTTGTAAATCAGATATTTGGTGTAGATTTTTTTTCGAAGTGGCTAGTCAGTCCCCCAGAACCTGGAAGTATTGTTTGCAGCAGAGATGAGCGTTTTTCAGTTTTTTAGTATCAACTCACTGCTCTACTTGAAAAATACCAGCTATATTCTCACCAATTTATATCACTGCTACACTTAATCTAGGCAAATCTAAAATATCATGAATGAACTGCGTCGCTTTAAAAAATTCACTTTATCTGATAGTAACCGCCTTCACTTTGATATTATCGTAGGAAGAACCTTTTCGTTGACTGACTTAACCTGATATCAAAGCTCAAAACCACGTTTCGTTGTATGTTTTGCTTTAAAACGTAGACACCGTTCATTCAATAAACGATTTATTAAAGTAAAATAGAAATATTTTTTAATAGAGTGAATTATCTGTACGGTATTAATTATCGCGGAAACGTTAGGACGTGATTCCTTAGATAACACTCGCTCTTTTTTCCCAAACATAAGGTTTTTTTAGTTTTTCCCTTCCAGATTCGTTTTATAGTTTGAACAAATATTGTAAGTTTAAGGTACATTTGATATCGGTGATATTTGATTGTTAAGAAATATTCTTTCTCGAAGTGTGAATTAGTTTCTTTAAATAGTGAGCTGCTCGTAATCCTTACCGCCAATGTCTAATTTCAAAAGAAGATTGGTTCATTCATATGATGGGTGGATTCCAAATATTGCAGTGAGTAACCTTGGCAAAATGTTCAAGGTCGTTCACGAAAAATATCGTAACCGCAACACAGCATACATAAGCGTAAGGATTACTTATCCGTTTCGATTCAATTCTTCTTAGTCACTAATAAAAGCTGTTGTTCAGGTGTCCAATAACAATCTGTAACATTGAAATTGATAAGCATAAAATTTAATACGAAAAATTGTACCAATTAAAAGAATGAAAAGATATGATAGCAGAGTAAAGTCCCCCCCCCGCCATGTGAACATTATAGAAGAATCTGAAGCTCTAATACTCAATGATTTATTTTACTATTTCCATAGAAAAAAATTGCTAGACAATTCAGTTTTCTTCGGTGTTAACAGAGTCTTTTTGCTGATGCTTATGTCAATAGCAAGCCTGGCTCGTTTCGGTCTTTTCAGTGCCCCACCTACAGAAAATATCCTTTCGCAGGCAGGTGAAGTAGCTGGTGCTGACAAATGCCTTTTGGCAAGTGCAGCAATAGCTGGATATTTCACTTGTTGCTCTCTCCAGTAGGCTAACGGGCACGATTTGCTGTAAATTCCTGTATGTAGTCATGTATTTGTCCTTTAAGAGAACCTGGTTCCAGCCTTGGTTTCTTTTTCCACATTAGGGAAAAATGACTTGATGAAGTTGACGCAAGTGCTTCAATTGGTGCGGGGCCATGCATACGTAGTCAACATTTCAATGGCGACTTTCTGGCGCGGCGTTTTAAACTCGGGGTATATCTCCACCCAAGACGGTGCGCTAAAGTCATCTGTAAATAATAAGATAAATTTTACAAATTATTTCGTTAAATGGCGATTTCGGCAGATTGTGGATCTTGGGCATTATTATTTCTTTGAAAATCCACTACTGATCGATTTATTTGGTAAAATTGGATTAAACCCCAACACGTAGGTTATAAATAATTGTTACCTTCGAAAATAAATAATTTTTGTCTTGGGTCTACCATGGCTGGTATTAAATAAAATGGATCGAGTTTCCATGTCTTTCAAGATATTATTTTTAAAACCTACAAATTTGGTGGTGTTGTTGCTGTAAATAGATTCAAAAGCCTCCAGTAATTTCATGATGACCATGGCGATTTGAGGTCCGTCTCCTTGTAAACACTCAGTCGCTTCTTTCAGCGTAGATAAAATATTTTGTATATCTTTAATTTTAGAAAACAATCCGCGAGTCGCCAAAGAACTATCTTTCATATTGATAGCTTCCATAATCGTCTTCGTAATTGCAGTCTTCATGCCAGGCTTCGAGAGAAGGTTCATTAAAAAATGAGACCTTACGCTTCAGTTTTCTTCTGTTTATAATACCTTAAGGAAACGCTCCATTGCGAAGAATAAAGAATTCCAGCGAGTTTTCACCGGACAAACTAAATCAAGGCCATTTGATTTCAATTTTAAGTTTTCTATCCACTTCGTTGATTTCCGGAAAAACATAATGACACCGTTGACGTAGTCTAACACTGGCTTCCACGACGAGTCTTGTTTAAGGTTGTTTACCACAACCAGCTGCAACGTGTGAGCCACGCAGCCTAGCCTGTTCCAACTGTCATCGCTCCATGCTAAAAATAAATAATTTTAATGATATAAATGAAATATCACGCGTGATGTACTCGCTGCACCCATGGGCCAAATAATGATAAATCCAGGACATGACTCTATGCGAAAAACCCGTCCAACAGCGCTAACACCCGATCACTATTGCCCCCTATGGGGAAAAACGCGCGATCGCGGACCTACGTCATTTTGGGGGCAAATATTTTAGGGACAGTTTTCAAAAATAATACACGTGGTCGTCTTAGTAAATAACCTGGAATATCTATTCACAGTTATCATATATAGTGTGGTTATTAAAGTAAGTACTTATTTTTATACGTACTAAGTTCATAATTAGTATAATATATATAATTATATAATATTAAACATTTAGAATCGTTAAAATTTATCAAAAAATGAGGGGCCAATTATGGCAGGATTTTCGAATTACAGCCGCCACTTATTACCGAATTCCGACTCAGTCAACACTAGATGGCGTTCGGGAAACCGGAAACTTACTTGATTTTGCCCCCATTTTTTTTATTTTTTTCCTCCTTTTCCTCCCTACTAAAATGGCCGCCTGTGTCTTTTAGTGGACGGCCGATTTAGTACGCGGGAAGGTACCAGAGTCATGTCCTGGATTTATCATTATTTGGCCCATGCTGCACCACAGCCTAACAACTATTACTCCTTCTGCGTTGAGTTTGCAAGTTCTCTCTCCACTGGTTTAAGAGGTTTTCCCCCGAGTTCTTCGGTTTCCCCTTCCATAAAAACTTGTCTAGGTTAACGGTAATAGTTAGTGTAGGGAGCTGTTGGCTCGATCTCTTGGCATGCAGGGCTTGCCACCACCCCCCTACGCATTGTAACCCGGCCACCTGAATTAAGGGCTTCAAAAGTTGCATGATGACTTAGGCCTAAGGTGGTGCCTTGGGTATTAGCCTAGCTGATTATTATTATTATTATTATTTTATCATCTAATTCCACTAGATCATCATCTGAATCGCCTTCATCCCAGGGTTCGGAATATAGAGCTTGAAGATTAAAGGCCTTCATCATATTGCTGGCATTGTCAGCGCACACTGTGACAATCTATATCAAGTATTAATTCGGTGAGATTCATATATCACGAGATACGAAAATGGGAAAATCTACCAGAATTTATTGAAGATATTTTACCCCAGTGCCACTCTTTAAATAAAGATGCGCTTTGTCAAAGAACCCCTACAACCTAAGAAATTATCGAGTAGGTAGAAGCGTTAAATATTTAAACCTTTGGCGGGCAACGGAAATACTAAAAGGGGTTGTCTTCTCTATTTGAAAAAAATTACAAATACCTGTGTTGGTGAGACACCTAGATTTTCAAGAATTTCTTCAAGCTTAGACAGTATGTTTTCTCCAGTATGAGACGCGTTGAATTGGGTAAAAGCCAGGGTGCGATGTTCAAGCTGGAATATCTCGTTTATGTACTGGCCTTTGACACCTAGCACCGCTTCTCTCGATCTCGAACTCCAAAGGTCTAGAGTCAGGTGAAGATACGAAACACCACGCAGCGCAATCTTTAGTTTTTGTGTGATGTCTTGGGAAACAAAAGATTTCAAATCTCTCGTAATTGTTCGACGGCTCTGAATGTGAATATGTGGCAGGAACATGCTTATAAAAGCTCTGAAAGCCTTTCCTTCCACGAATCTGAGTGGAAGGCAGTCAACAGCCACTAAATCCACCATACACTGTTTAAAGCATAATTGCTGAGTAGATGTAATTGAAGTATTTTCCCCCTTTTTGGGGGATAAATCGTACGATTTGAGGAAACGATAGCTCTTTTCCAGATTGTGGCTATGCGCTTCTAGAGAAACATCTTTGTGCTTTTTCTATACAATTTCAAAGAAAGTTTTTTGAAACGCTATATAATACTTAGTACGATAATACCGATACGCTAGACAATATATGAGCAGCGGATACTCGGTCTTCAATAGCAATTGAACGTAATTCGTTGACGATTCCGCATCATTTTTGTCGAGCGTGACTGAATAATAATCTTTACGGAAAAAGTCAACCTACCTGTAAGTGCCGTTCAAAGTTTGCTGGTCCATCTCCTCTTTTTTGTTCATTGCAAATCGTGCACTTCAATACTTTGTTGGGACCCGGGACATTAGTACCAGCAATAGGGACTGATCCAGCGTATTCGTAATAGCTATTCAAATTATACTTTCCGAAACACCCCGAATTAAACTTTGCAGTGAAAGACTGGCATTTTATTAATTGGTCACTTTCCCTGGGTTGTTGTAGTTGTGAAATGTCGCCTACCGGCTCTGTTCTTGAACCGGAATCTCCCATCGTTCATGAAAAACTGACGCGAGCTTCTCGGATCTAGCCGCTATTTATCAGTTCGTACGTTTAACGTTAAGCTTTTTTTTAAGACCGAAAAAACAATCCTCAGATGATAATAAATAAAGTGCTGAGAATATTTTTTCATAGTCCCCATGACTATCTAGCGCATTACGTTTTTTCTAATTCAATAAAAGTATTACCGATATTTGTCTTTAAAAAATATTAATCTTAAAAATTCATGTATATATATCATCAGCCCATTTTATCTGCGCAGAAAGTACTTGTTTGAGAAATAACAACGGTATTTTTACCTCTCCGAGGGGACAAAGTCCCCTAGGAGGGGTTATACAACGACCGTGTCTGTCTGTGGGTCTGTGGGTGGGTCTGTGGGTGGGTCTGTGGGTGTGTCTGTCTGTCAGGACTGCGAACGCGTTCGCATTTTCGGTGCAAAGTGTAATCACTGCGTACGCAGTTTCTCAAAGGGTTGGCAAAACCACCGTGCGACGGTGAGCGTTAACGGATGCATTTGCGGTTTGGTTTGGATGGTGTTTTTTCGCTCACCGTCGTGACGGTTTGGTGTATTACGTTTTTGTAATGTTTATGCGTAGGTTGTGAGTGTTGAATTTGTTGTGTTTGTGTTCTGATGGATGTGCATGTTGAGTCTGTTGTGTTTATATGGGCGTTTTCTCTCCAACTTCTTCTTAATGACTTTGGGACGGACCGAGTGCTGAGTGTAATGCTACCTCTCAACGTTCAATGGCAGGGTTTCCACCAGTTGTACACGGTATTCGTCTTAGTATCAATTTGCGATCGCATCGGGCGGGATTTGAACCCGAGACCTCCTGATTGACAGGCGGACGTTCTACCACAGAACCACCGACACTTGTTACGCCTTATTGAAAATTAGACCTTCAGCTTTATCGGAAGCGTATTTAATAGAGTACGAAATTTTGGTTTAATTGAAATAGAATTGAAATTGAAATTATTGCATCGAAGAAATTCTAATTTAGCGTTTCTCTATTGATTAAAAACAAATGCGCCACCCAGGTTTCGAACCCAGACCATTCGGCTTGGCAGTCGAGCGCTCTACCACAGAACCACCGATAGCTGCTTAGATTCACTGAAATTAAGACAGGCATCGTAAGCATAATAGGTAATAAAGTCTTTTTTTATTAATGAATTTATGAAGGCCTAATCTGGTATTTTTTAAAGGTTAAATCTTGTTTTAGCGCAGTCAGCCGAGATTAGAGGGTTAAAGGGTAGACCCTGTGGGTAGTCCACTTTCTTAACGACCTATATATAGTTCTGTTAATTCAAAGGAGATAATTTAACGTTAACTGCTTTAAAAGCTGGCGGTTAGTCAAGTGGCTCTCTGTGCTTTGTTGATGGTAAGGTTTTTGCTTCTTGTAAATACATTTGGTGTGGATATTTGGATATCTACGATTTCTTGGGTGTGCGAGTCATTATATGATATTGGAAATTGGACGGCATTGGTCTTTTTCATGTGGTATGCGTCACAACGTCAACAGGAAGTGAACGAGTTGTCCACTACCAGATATCTACGGTATCTTCATCAAGGGCGAGTGTTGAAATAAAATGAGCGTTAAAGATGCGGCAAGTATTTCGTAAGCGAGTAATTCCAAAAAGCCTCTGTAGATATTTATTTCATTAAAATTTGCGTCGTATTATATTTAACTGATAAACTTGTTCTGTAAAAGGGTTTAATTCAATTGTGCATTGTTATAGTACGTCTAACGTACTGTTGTAACTACTTAACTTATGATATTCTGAATAAATTAAAATTGGTCGTTTCGTCTCAATTATTTTAATTATAATTAAAATTTTATACCGGGCGGGATAGAAATGGGTTAATATTTTTAACAAATAACTCTAAATTGCGGAGATATATCTTTAAGGGTTATCACGAGAAATTAATACCACTAGGGACAATTCTACCGAGGAGAGGTATATTTTGGCTTGCCAACTTGTTTTACTCTGATACCATTTGAAATGTTCACGGCGTGAACAAATTCACTAAAAATAATTCACAGTAGTAATTTATCGGGATGTTCTTTTCATATTAGCCTCACTAAATTTAAATATTCTGGAAATTATTCTTAGATAGATCTAGACTTAAATATCATGTGGTGAAATAATATCGGAGAAAATAGTCGTTAAATATCTTATCTAGAGGCGTTCATTCAAATATATTCTAGTGCATAGTTTCTATGCGAAATTTTAATTTTCTATGAGAAATTTATTTTTCTAGAGTTTTAGGATCTTTTGTGAGCAGATTATGTTCTTAGACCGTGAGTGAACGAAAAGTTCCCATCTCTGCTTAGGCGTTGTTGGTTTTCCAGTGAAACAGTTGGATTGACAGCGGCTAGTTTGTAGATTTGGCGATAGAGTTCGCTGAGAACTTAGTTTCAAGGTTTTAGATTCAAAATGAATTGAGTTGAACCGAACGAGCCTGGTTTTTCGTCTACTTCACCGTTGCCTACGTTATTATATAAGGCCCGTGCACTATAAATTCTTCAATCTTGTTCTGGAATTTTCTGGTTCTCTCGTATCTTAACACCGTTGCCTAGGCAACGGCAAGTTTTCAAAAATCAAGATCAACAACAAAAATGGCGATGCAAACGGTTGCATTATAACGAATTTGGAATGTAACTTACTATTTTATTTAAAATCTTTTTTTAAGAAATTTAATTATCGTAATTTTAAGAAAAAGGATGGTTTAGAGAGCCACCTCTCGTGAATTAGGAGTAAAACCATTTGGCCGTGCCGTTAGGAGGCTTGCACGGGCCTTTATAATAACGTAGGCAACGACCACACAAATAGTATGCATAACAGACTCTAAGGCGAGGGGCGGGTCACTTCCATTTTGGGTGCGTCTTAATCATAGTAAAATGATTAAATCAGGGTAATCAAGATTAAAAAATCTAATCAAGATTAAAAAATCTAATCACGATTAAAAAATCTAATCACGATTTAAACGAGATTTAATCATTCTAATCATGATCTAATATTTTTAATCAGGATTTAATCATTTAAACGATATTTAATCATTCTAATCATGATCTAATCTTTTTAATTAGATTTAATCATTCTAATCATGATCTAATATTTTTAATCAGGATTTAATCATTTAAACGATATTTAATCATTCTAATCATGATCTAATCTTTTTAATTATATTTAATCATTTTAATCACGATTTAATCAATATAATCGGTCGAATAGAGAATTTATCATTAAAATCAAAACTAAAGTACGATTTAATCATACTAATCACGATTTAATTTTTTTAATCAGGATTTAATCATTTTAAACAGATGTAATCAGATTTAATCATTTAATCATGATTAAATCAGATTTAATCATTTAATCATGATTAAATCAGATTTAATCATTTAATCATGATTAAATCAGATTTAAACATTCTAATCATGATTAAACGTGATTTAATCAACTTAATCTTGATTAAATTGAATTTAATCAATTTAATCACGATTAAATCGGATTTAATCTTTTGAGGGGTGCGTCGTTAATCAAGGAAGTTACCTGCCCTTCGCTCTAAGGGAGTTTTTGCTTTGGTCACTACACTGTGGTTCTGAAAAAAATAAATATTTCACTTATTTTTATCCTTTATTTTATTTCACTAATTATTTTTTGTTTCCCTATTTTAGTTACGTTTCGTAGGACTTACAAAGTTTTTAATTTGTGTCTGTTAATCAAAATTAACTCGATTAAAGTTAAAATATCTTAACGAACTTTGCTTAAGCTTTTTCAAAAAAACCGCCGATAAAAATTCCGCCAAAATAAAGGTTTAAAAATAGCGTTCAAAAATACCGTTAGACAAGCCCAATTGTCAGCGCCACGTCGCGACACTAGCGCCATTTCCTCGCGTCGAGCGTAGAGGCTACTCAGTCCGTCCGGGGCCAATTTTGGTAGTCCCAGTTCGTATTAGGGCCCGTAAGAGGCCGAGATCTAATCAAGGGAAGGAGAAGGACCCTAGGCTCCCTGGCCCCTCCAATACAAAACCAGCGCCTAAGGTTCGCCTAACGAACTATAATGGGAAACCCTGATTGACTTTTAGCCTTTTTTTCTTACTTATCTTCTCCTGTCTTGGCCCTTGTCCCTTTTTTTAAGGTCGGGCGCTTCATCGATGGCGCCAGAATTATACTCTGACCACCGAGCGTGGCGCTGAACTCCTACACATTATAGTACAGTTTATAGGGGGAAAATCCTTGCTCGCGGAATTTCGACGAATGTGTTGGCCGTAGTAGCGCGAACAGCGCGTGATCAAAGTTGGCCGTGCTCTGACAAAGGGAGAAATTTTAATTTTCGTAAAATTTATTATTTTGGTTGATACCACTAGCCTTTAAACACGCTAACGCAGTGTTGTGAACAAATTTCATTGGACGAGCCTTTACGCTGCAGGTTTTACGGAAAGGGGTAAGACAATTTACTAATTTTCCCCTTCCGACGGCCGCAGCCGCTAAAGCGTCTAGCCAATGGAAAATGTACACAAGAAAATGCACGACATTTGACGGGTTGCGTTCTCCTTGTGTGGGGGTTCTGTGTTTGTTGCTCCTAGCTGCCAAGGTTAGAGTGATCTTAAAGCAAGTGTCGGCTAACTCGGCTCCATCATTGCCACCTGTATTATGAAAAGGTCCCTGTTATTAGAGGGGAATAAGTGACTTTACTGGAGAGCGTGGTGCCATCTATTAATGGCAAAATTAAAAATAGTCAAATTATAAAGTCGTCAGAGAGCCATTGTAGAGTATTTTAGTTAGACAACTTATACTCTATTTAGTGGACTTTAACCTAAATTATATATCACATATATAATATATTGTTTATTATTGCTGTAATTTATGTTATTGACCAATTTACAAACGATCCAATCAACGTGAGGGGTACCTATAAGTACCGCCTTCTGGATTTCGACGCTAGCGACATCTATTGAAAAAAAGAGTTAATACACGTACAGCCGACACTTGCTTTATATTAAAGGGAATATAACCTCAGGTATTTGGTGTGGAACACCAACGCTTGCAGCATTGGCCGCTCTTGCCTTTGGCATTAGAAATGTTTGGCGCCACTGTGCAGGGAAATTTGAAATATTGAAGGGGTCTTCCATAAAGATGGCTTTGCAGGTTATATTCCCTTTAAGGTATCTGCAAATTGGCTCCCTGGGTATAGAGGGCTTCATCGCTGCACATCTAGTAAGGCTGGAGGTTAAACTTCAAAGCTTTATTTTAGAATTAAATTTAATAATAAATTAAGTATTAAATTTATATTGAACTGAGGACTATGTTAATAATATTCAGCTGGTGATTAATTTCATATTGAGTTAAATATTAAAATATTATTACTGAGCAGGATATAAAGGGAGAGTATATAGATGAATTCATCAGTGTCTGTTCTAGTATTATGAAACACTCACGGTTAAATTTAAAGCGTAATTTTATAACTAAACTGATATTAAATGAAGAATTAAATTCAATTACATTGTATATTGAAATATTACTATGTTTATCTCGCCAAATATTAATTTCCCGAATGCAGATGGCGACTTAAGCGCCATACTATATTTGGCCTTTCGACAATTGTTTACAGGTCCATACGAACGTGCTCCAAGTTTCTATAGTTTGTGTTTTTTTTTTCTTAATTTTTTTCTTATTTAACCGCTAAATTGGAGGAATTGTATTTTGAATTTAAATATTTGATATCACTTCAATTTTAGCTCCGCGACGTTGCTGGGAAGATTGCATTCCAAGTGTAATATTTTGTTGTATTCTTAAAACGCGCGGAAGATGCTTTTAAGACTTTGTAGCTTTGAATAACTTTTGTCGAGTTGCTCGAAATGCCACGAAGATTGGAAATTAGGTACGGCTTAAAATGAAGCTAATGTGATCCGTTGCTACCGATTTTAAAAGGGGGAATATTCCATCGGGAGTTTGTTGTGTTCTCGAAACATAATCCTAGTCTGAATTATTTAAACTAATTATCTTAATGTATATTTGCTTATTAAATTCGGGAAAAGGATCGGAAACATCGCCTAATTCCAAATGCTTTTAACAATAGCAATCTTGACAATTTTAAAAAATGGTTTGCGTAGCTTTAAACATCAATCTTGACAATTTTGAACTTGGGTTTGGTATTTTGAACTTGGGTTCGATGGTATTTTGAACTTGGGTTCGATGGTATTTTGAACTTGGGTTCGATGGTATTTTGAACTTGGGTTCGATGGTATTTTGAACTTGGGTTCGATGGTATTTTGAACTTGGATTCGATGGTATTTTGAACTTGGGTTCGATGGTATTTTGAACTTGGATTCGATGGTATTTTGAACTTGGGTTCGATGGTATTTTGAACTTGGGTTCGATGGTATTTTGAAATTGGATTCGATGGTATTTTGAACTTGGATTCGATGGTATTTTGAACTTGGATTCGATGGTATTTTGAACTTGGATTCGATGGTATTTTGAACTTGGATTCGATGGTATTTTGAACTTGGATTCGATGGTATTTTGAACTTGGATTCGATGGTATTTTGAACTTGGATTCGATGGTATTTTGAACTTGGATTCGATGGTATTTTGAACTTGGATTCGATGGTATTTTGAACTTGGATTCGATGGTATTTTGAACTTGGATTCGATGGTATTTAGAACTTGGGTTCGATGGTATTTAGAACTTGGGGTCGATGGTATTTTGAACTTGGGTTCGATGGTATTCGGAACTCACCCAAACTTATGACTTAAAAGCTATATTCCCGAACCGCATTTTCAACTCTTAAACAACAATGCTCGCAATAATGCAATGTTAACCAAACCTTACCTAAGCCAGTGTGAATTGCCCGGTCTAAAATATCATTCTAACCGTGGTATTTTGGAGACATCTATCTGTAACCTTTAGCACGAACAAATGGAAAACTCGACGAACGTGATTTTTAACCCATATCGTCACATGTATACGATCAAAGAAACTAGATAGAGGAATAGAAATTTCATCCGTTGGTATTTTTGGGCTACTTCCGGTAATGTTGGGAACTAAGCGACCCTTATGCGGAAGTACGTCTTGCAAAATCAGTTGCTTTCGAACGTCGAGATAGTTTCTACGCCTCCTGCAAGCTACAGTGTATTTTCTTTGATGCAATTTAAATATTTTTCAATCAAGTGAAAGTTTTTTGTAAGGATATTCTACTGGCTAATGACAAACAGTGAAGTTGATTATATTGGATTTTAAATCGAAAAAATTGATTTGTTTTAAATTTGTTTTATTTGGATTCAATTTGGATTTTAATATATTCTATTAAATACTATTATTTATTACTATTATATTATATATATTATTTGGTGGTATGTTTCTTAAATTGAAATATATTTTATCTTGTTTGATTATTAACGTTTTATGTCACTTTTCTGAACAAATCGGTTAATAATTTTAGCGAATCGGTAATTTAAACTAAACATTAATTAATCAATTTAATTACTAATTGAAATCTAAATTTTATTTTAGATTTTTCTTAATATACATTACTAGAGAACCTACTAATGTACATTATTCATAAATAAATGATTTTTTGAAAACAATCATTTAAATCAAAGAATACTAATCAGCTAGGCTAATACCCTTGGCACCACCTTAGGCCCAAGTCATCGAGCGACTCTTAATGCCTTTAATTCAGTTTGCCAGTTTACAACGCGTTGGAGGGTGGTGGCAAGCCCTTCATTCCACGCGAGCCAACAGCTCCCTGCACTAACTATTACCGTTAACCTCAACTGATCAATTGATTTAACAAAACTGTTTTCAAGATATTAAAATATTTTAAGCTATTATAGCAACAAATTCACGAGCTTAAAATAAAGATTTTCAAAATCAGAAAAACGCTCGGATTTTAATTCTTTTCTAACTTCCGTATCCCATCTTTAAAGTTGATGACAAGTGGGAAGTGACTTAATGTACGTCATATCTCGTAAACAAAGTTTCATTAAACAGGGTTCGTACACGACCTGGAAAAGTCAGGGAATTTGGAAATGTTTCCAAATGGCCGTGGAATAGTCAGGGAATTTGGAAATGGTCCAAAAAGGAATTGAATTTTAAAATGACCCCAAAAATATCAGGAAAATAATTTTTTTAAATGTATTAAAAATAAATAATCAAGATTTTTCAAGATTTGAACTCTCGTTTATTCTACAAAAATGGTCAGGGAAAATTGGGAAATTTTGTCAGGGAAAAAATGGAAATGCCAGGGAATTTAGTTCCGGAAATTTTGTACGAACCCTGTTGAAGATAATACGTTTATTTCGAAAATTAAAATACGTTAATGTCATACTTATGAGTAATTACGTGACATTTGTAACAACCTATATAGAAAATTAACAGAAAGAACTGCTCCCGGAATGTTGACGGTGCCAACTGCTTGCGCGACCAGTATCAGAGAGTATTTACAAAACCCGAAGTCGAGAGACCCAGAGGTTAGCTATTATTAAGAATCCCGAGTTAGAACTCGCCTCGTCTATAGTATTGTGCATCTGCCAATAATAGTCTAGAAAAATAGCGCGCTAAGGCCTAGCGACGAAGCCTTGGCGGACGCAAAAATCGCGCGTTTCCCCCTCAATAGGTGAGAACCCCGGGCCCCCCGTATTGTCATTTTAGGCTCAGGGACAGAGCGGGGGTGTCATAAAAACGGGGGATAGGGACACCCCGATATCGACCGTTTGGGGCGATATATAGGTGGCGTTGGGAGCGTTTCTCTCCCGCCGTGACGGGGGGGGGGGGCGACTCGGAGTAGGGGGGGATAGCAGCTCCACGCGGGCCTCACAACTTAGCTGTCAGACGGTCTGATAGGTACCGTTTTCCAGGGTCTAGATTTCGCCAGAAACTGTTCTTGGTTTCTTTTAGCGCGTTCGTCTTGGCGCGAGACGCGAGGAACTCGAAACCCAGATTTTCCTTTTTTTTGTCGGGGTGAAATAAAAAGCTTCCTAGTTGGGGAACTAGGTGGAGCCAAGGTCGTATTTTGTTTTCTTGTCGTAAGAGTGCGTGAGTTAGTTGTTTGGTTCTGATTTCGCGTTTGAAGTCGGATTCGCGACCAACTTTCATCATTTGGTTTTACCTGACCAAGACGGCGATGGAGATGAACAACGGGGTTAACGGTGATAGGTAAGGCTCTTTTGACCCGGATACTAGTCGTTCTTTTGGTTTTACTTTGCCTTGGTTTATGGGTTTGAAACATTTATTTCGTTTTGGAGAGGCTTAGTTTTGTTGTGGGGATTTTTTTGGCTGTTGGTTTTTATGTCGATGGATTTTAGGGATGGTACGGAAGCTGAGAGAGAGATTCAGCACTTTTTGGCCAAGTGGGCCCCGTAAGTTTATTTTTGGGGCCCTTTTGAAACGTTTTTGGTGCCTTTTTTTCGCTCGGCTTTTTTTGATTTTCTAAAGCCAGGAAAGTAGTTTTTTAAACTTCTTTGAAACGTTATTGAGCTCATTTTCTAATGTGATTCAGTTTTAATTTTAAATTTCAATGCTTGTATTAAAGTTCAATTGACTTTTAAGGAATTTTAAAGTTAACCCTATACCGTTTTAGTAAATTAAAACAAAAATTGGACTTTTTGTTGGGATTTAGGGACATAATACCTAGCCCGCACTTTGACGTTACCACTGTAGATATTAAGTTTTATTTGCGTTAGTATCGTATACTTTCTACCAAGTTTTCACCATGCCAGGGCCCCCAGGGGTCTTATAATTCCTATAAAATCCTATATGTTAAAAAAATGTCCTATAACATCCTATATTTTTAGCAAAATTGCCATCAAGTCCTATAAAATCCTATAATTTGGATATTTTACCCATTTCAAATCCCGCCACTCAGTGAAATTGCTAGATTTAGCGATAGGACAAATTCCTATACCAAGTCATTCTAGTCTATACTTGTGTTATTGTTAACATGGTTAGCTACTAGTATATTTTTGTGATAAAATGGTTAAATAGTTTATCTTTTTTAAGTGAAAATCAAAGGTTTATTTCTCTAAATATAGATTTTGTTTTTAAATGCATAAAGTTAGTAAATTAAATAGCATATTTAGTCCTATTAAATCCTATAATTTTGTAAAAATAGTCCTTTAAAGTCCTATATTTTTAGAAATATAATCCTATTTTGCCTATAAAAAAATTGTAGATTTGAGTGGGGCCCTTCCATGCCCCTAGCGGAACTGGAAGTCCCGATTTTTCTACCAGGTCATTTAGGGAACAAATCTCGATTTGATGGTAGATAAAGTACCCTATTTTCTTGAAATCCGGGAAAAACATCGGCTCAAAATACTTTTATACTTTTGTTCATGAGCGTAAAAAACAAACTGAAAAATAATTAAAAATAAATAATTAATAAAATTGTCAAACATTTTGGTAAGATTTAATCTGATTCTTATTTTATCGCATTTTTTATAGTGAAATCCTAAATTTCTTTGACAGCACTCTTATTTGAATTTGAGCACCTTGAGTTTAGACAACTATCGTAAATATAATAGCAGCGGACTGAAATATTGTTTCATTTCATATTTATCAACCGCAAAATATTTACTCACAACTTAACACTCAGCATTATGGAATCTTATTTTTCAAAAAACACAAAACACTAAAATTGTTTCCTATTTACTTTTTAAGTAAGTATTGAAGCAATGTTAAATGGGATTAGAAAAAAATTAGTGTTAGAGTATTTGACTTTTGTTATAAACGTTTTTATGGGGAAGATGTTCGTATATAATCCTATTTTTTCAAGAATTTTACCTATAAATCCTTATATATTCTGTGTTAAGTTCCTCTAATGTAAACAAAAAATCGCTGGGTGCCCCGGCTTCGTCATCGTATCGCGTCCATTCGCTCTCGCGTCTTTAGATCGATTTACTCTAACTGATGACGTCACGCTAATAATTCTTCAAATATTTTCCATAATGACATACTTATTATCATATACTTACGGTGCATAGTAACGTAAAATTATTTTTTTTTAAATTTTCGCTTTAAAATTGAAAATAAGAATCGCAGGGCCCCAGAGGTCAAGTGAGTCAGAATTTATCGTTTATTCCCATTCGACCGAAAGAATTTTAAAATGTAGCCCTACTGGCGGGGTGATTTGGTATTTTATTTATAAGGTATGTACTATCGAAGATCCATGTTTTGGTTAGGTTAGAGTTGGTTAAGTTTACTATTTCAGTTTTGGTTCAGTTACTTTTCTTGACTAGGTGAAGATAAAAATATAATTCATGCTCATTCCAAAAGCCAATTTATATAGCAGCGTTCGGTCGAATGGGACACATAAAAGCGTTCGGTCGAATGGGACACATAAAAACCGCCTTCGGTCGAATGGTACTAAAGCGAATTTATATCCCGTTGTACCTAGTAACAGAGACCATACCACCGGAGGTCTATCATCATAGTGCCCTACGCCAGCGTCCCACAGCCCGGACAGGTGACAAATCCAGCATGGGTAGCAGAACCCTACTACTGATGGGCGCACCTTTGACGCGAGCCACTCAACCCAGCAGAAGGTGCAGCAACGGGTGGACCAATCCCCACTTCGCACACAGCAGTGGGATTAAGAGTGGATGCTGTAGCAACTCCAGCCGACACCCTACCTACGGAGGTAAAGAGTCATACCCTTTGGAAAGAGCTCCTAAAGGAGAACGACGAGCACACAGCAGCCCAAGTAACCCGGCACAGCTGGCACCGGAGATCCCGGTGTGACTCCAAAAGGCCGGGAAACAGGACCGCCGTGCCCTCATACGGAGGCCCGCCGCCCCACGGCAGGCTACCCAATCCCCCGAGGTGGCCAGTTTACACGGACACTCTCCGTTAGCCTGAGCCGAAGCTCAGTATCCAGCCCAAACAAGTCGGAGGGAGAGATAGGACCATTTGATCGAAGCTAACAGCTCCCAGTTTGCCACCGCCCTATTGGGTTACAAGAGCCGGACCCCGACGACCCGGTAAAGCCACCAGTTATTGCACACTCTGACCCATTTAGGGCCGGCTCCCAGAGGTTATATAAAATCCTATATTTTTAGCAAAATCCCCAAAAAGTCCTATAAAATCCTATATTTTTGATATTTTGTCCACTAGCTACTAGTATATATTTCTGATAAAATGGTTAAATAGTTTTCGTTTTTCAAGTGAAAATCATAGATTTATTTCACTAAATATAGATTTTGTTTTTAAACACAGAGTTAGTAAATGAAATTGCATATATAGTCCTATAAAATCCTATAATTTTTAAAATACAATACTATAAAGTCGTATATTTTTAGAAATGTACACCTATAAAGTCGTATATTTTTTGAAATGTACACCTATAAAGTCGTATATTTTTTGAAATGTACACCTATAAAGTCGTATATTTTTAGAAATGTACACCTATAAAGTCGTATATTTTTAGAAATGTACACCTATAAAGTCGTATATTTTTAGAAATGTACACCTATAAAGTCGTATATTTTTAGAAATGTACACCTATAAAGTCGTATATTTTTAGAAATGTACACCTATAAAGTCGTATATTTTTAGAAATGTACACCTATAAAGTCGTATATTTTTAGAAATGTACACCTATAAAGTCGTATATTTTTAGAAATGTACACCTATAAAGTCGTTTATTTTTAGAAATGTACACCTATAAAGTCGTATATTTTTAGAAATGTACACCTATAAAGTCGTATATTTTTAGAAATGTACACCTATAAAGTCGTATATTTTTAGAAATGTACACCTATAAAGTCGTATATTTTTAGAAATGTACACCTATAAAGTCCTATATTTTTAGAAATGTACACCTATAAAGTCGTATATTTTTAGAAATGTACACCTATAAAGTCGTATATTTTTTGAAATGTACACCTATAAAGTCGTATATTTTTTGAAATGTACACCTATAAAGTCTTATATTTTTAGAAATGTACACCTATAAAGTCCTATATTTTTAGAAATGTACACCTGTTTTTCCCATAAATTTTTTAAAGATTCGAGTGGAAGCCCTGTAATCGTTATCAAACTTAATTTCTCAATTAAAATCGTAAAACAAAAGAGTTTTCATTCGGAATTTTGAAGTGGATGAAACGTAACAAATGCAGCTCTCGTAAGTGGGTTTCCAGTTAGATTTGAATCCTGTTCGCAGATTTGCCAAGACACAACAGGCTTACTATAAACCCCGCCCGATGTAAACAAACGCCACCTAGTGTCAGTAGCCACCACTATATCGCGAACTTTCGTAAGTTCAAACAAACTGAAGAGGGGGAGCTTCCCCGCATTCCTCGTCCCCCGCTGGAAGTCTTCCCCGTTGCGCTTTTCGTAACGAACAGTTAGTTGATCGCGGCTGAAAAGAGGGTGCCCCTTAAAGAGCGGCTTCGCAGTCACGCTAGCTTGTCATACACGCCAGCCAACACGCGTACAGCGGGACACGCGAAACTCTAATGAAAAGAGCCGCCTATCCCCCCTAGCTAATTTACGAGCGCAGTTGGCGAATTATTTAACGCCAGGGGGAGCTACGCGTTTGGTGGTCATCGGGGAATAACGTTCCGTTTATGATTGGTGTAAAATATCATCTCGTAATGCTGGTAATGAGTTGGGGGAATTACGCTATACGATAGAGACGATTTTAAAGGGTTGCCGAAATTGTTTGTATTGATTATCCATCGATTTTAACGCGATTTGGGGGAGTTATCTTTATCGGATATCCGTCGTTGACGGAAACGCCCAAGAATTAAAATCTATTCTGACGGAGTGTTGAACAATAGCTCAATTAATTTAAATGGAAATCCATTACTGACGCGATAAAATTTATTTTAATTGACCAAATGGTTGGTATAGTTTGCGTGGACGAAACTAGCGAAAATAATTTTATTTGTAAATTTGGTGACAGCATTATGACAGGGCTCTTACAGTACCTGGTAAACCGGGAAATTTCAAAGTGGGTTTAAGAGTCACGACATATTACTAAATAAAATAACAGGGAAGAGTTGGGGAATTTTAATAACAAACGATCCAGGGAAGAGTCGGGGAATTTTAATAACAAACTATCCAGGGAAGAGTAGGGGGATTTTAATAACAAACTATCCAGGGAAGAGTAGGGGGATTTTAATAACAAACTATCCAGGGAAGAGTAGGGGGATTTTAATAACAAACTATCCAGGGAAGAGTAGGGGGATTTTAATAACAAACTATCCAGGGAAGAGTAGGGGGATTTTAATAACAAACTATCCAGGGAAGAGTAGGGGGATTTTAATAACAAACTATCCAGGGAAGAGTAGGGGGATTTTAATAACAAACTATCCAGGGAAGAGTAGGGGGATTTTAATAACAAACTATCCAGGGAAGAGTAGGGGGATTTTAATAACAAACTATCCAGGGAAGAGTAGGGGGATTTTAATAACAAACTATCCAGGGAAGAGTAGGGGGATTTTAATAACAAACTATCCAGGGAAGAGTCGGGGAATTTTAATAACAAACTATCCAGGGAAGAGTAGGGGGATTTTAATAACAAACGATCCAGGGAAGAGTTGGGGAATTTTAATAACAAACAGGGTTGCCACGGTACCTGGAAAACCTGGAATTCCTGGAAAAGTCAGGGAATTTGAATATGGGTATAAAAATCAGGGAAAAGTCAGGGAATTTTACAAATTAGTCTAAAAGTCAGGGAAATGTCAGGGAATTTAATTTCGGTTGCAAATAGAAAACTTTTACTAAAATATAGGTTACAAAATACAAAACCTTGTCACAAAATAAGTCGGGGAAAATCTCCGGAGATGGTCACGAAAAACCTGGAAAAGTCAGGGAATTTGATTGTGAAAAAATTGTGGCAATCCTGAACAAACGATCCAGGGCAGAGTCGGGGAATTTTAATAACAAGCAATCCTGTGAAGAGTCGGGGAATTTGTATTTAAAAAAAATCCAGGGAAAATTCGGGGAATTTTAATAGTTTGAAATCCCTTTAAATGACTATGGAAAACCTGGAAAAGTCAGGGAATTTGAATCTGAGAAAACAATGACAACACTGTATAGACAAAACCCTGAACATTTACTTAATCGTAGACATATAGTATGTATTTCTGACGAAGCGTAGCTTCGGATTTCCCTAAGTTTTCGTGGAATTCCTCAGTGGAGAGATACATAAATAATTTATAAGATATTAACGCACCATTTAAAGCTCTCACTTTGAATACTCCGCGCTCCATTGAACGGATTTAATTGAATAAGAGACAATTTTCTACTCAAGTCTTTGTCACCCTTTATATCCGGTGCCACGAAGACATTTGCCAAGGCACCTTACACCTACGCTAGTTTAACAGGACTTCGATTAAACTGCTTTATAAATTGCTCGAAATTACATGTCCCCTTAAACCGAAATCAAATTCCAGCCGGGGATTACCTTCAGTCTATATCCACCTCTATCGCCGATTTCAAGAAGGTATTCAGCTGAACGGAGAATATGTGGGCAGCCTCGTGATACCCGGGATAAAAACCACGCCCCCTTCTTTCCTTTCCTAATCCTTCTCTTTTTTTGCCACGCCCCCTCCGCATTCTCGCGATTTATTTCCCCCTTTTATCACACTCCTCGTTCTTTCCTCACAGTGTCTACCCCCTTTTCTGCCACGCCCCTCCACCATTCCTAGCTTAAAATTCCCCTTTTTCTGCCACGCCCCTCCGCCATTCCTAGCTTAATATTCACCTTTTTCTGCCACGCCCCTCCGCCATTCCTAGCTTAATATTCACCTTTTTCTGCCACGCCCCTCCGCCATTCCTAGCTTAATATTCACCTTTTTCTGCCACGCCCCTCCGCCATTCCTAGCTTAATATTCACCTTTTTCTGCCACGCCCCTCCGCCATTCCTAGCTTAATATTCCCCATTTTCTGCCACGCACCTCCGCCATTCCTAGCTTAATATTTGCCCACCTTTTCTGGCGATAAGCGTGGTAGGTGGGGAATATCTCCCGGGCATCATGAAAACAAAGGCTGCAAATTCTCCGTTAACACGAACGCATCCTTGTCAATTTATTCGGTTGAAATAACGAAACACACGTTTAAGCATTTGCTAGCTTTTTTATTGATTCTTATTTTCCGGTTGAAATAAAGTGCAGAGGGTCACTTAGCCTCGAGGCGAAGAAAAAGATGAATCGAGGTTTTGAAAATAGATGCGTTTCTCCGTGTGTCTTTTGTTGGCAGATCTCTGGACGCGGGCCAAACTGCGCCTGTACCGGACGCCGGGGTAAATGTTACGTAAAGGGATTATCTATTAGCCAGAGAAACGTTCGGATTAACTTGTCTCTGGCGTAGAAGCCCGGCATACGGGGTACGGTTTGTATTAGGCGGGTATTAGTCCCGTGTCGAGCGGAATATGGTCGTCTAGATGCCTTTAATAGTACTGTTGGGACGCTGTGGCTATTGATTTTGGAATTTGATTCTGCTGATATGTCGAATTTTCTAACGTGGCTATATTTATATCTGGTTATTTCTAGTTAGTACTTTTTATATGGGTTCGGTAGCTCTGTTTGGGGTTCTGTGGGCTTATTTGTTTAATATCTTCTTGGTTTATTTTTACGTTATTTTTCGTGATAATAGTTAACTAGGTTAATATTTATATTAATTAATTTTAAGATTTGGGTATATATTGGATTAATATTACTAATAGCAATCGTAAGAATTGTATAAAGATGGTATTAATGTTTCTTCTAGATAATCATCAGAATTGGGTGATCATTGGATTTATATTTCTATTAGATAATCATAAGAATTGAGTTAATAGTGGACTAATATTTCTACTAGATAATCTAAAGAATTGGGTGAACATTGGATTAATATTTCTACTAGGTAATGGTAAGAATTGGGCGAATATTGTACTAATATTTCTACTAGATAATCGTAAGAATTGGGTAAATATTGGACTAATATGTCTGCTACTTAATCGTAGCGAGGGTGTGTGGCAATGCTTGAATGGGGCTCCATCTCGAGAATTGAGTGAACATTGGATTAATGTTTCTTCTAGATAATCATAAGAATTGGGTGAACATTGGATTAATTTTTCTTCTAGATAATCATAAGAATTGGGTGAACATTGTAATAATGTTTCTTCTAGATAATCATAAGAATTGGGTGAACATTGGATTAATTTTTCTTCTAGATAATCATAAGAATTGGGTTAACATTGGATTAATATTTCTATTAGATAATCATAAGAATTGAGTTAATAGTGGACTAATATTTCTACTAGATAATCATAAGAATTGAGTTAATAGTGGACTAACATTTCTACTAGATAATCATAAGAATTGAGTTAATAGTGGACTAATATTTCTACTAGATAATCATAAGATTTGAGTTAATAGTGGACTAAAATTTCTACTAGATAATCATAGGAATTGGGTGGACATTTGATTAATATTCCTACTAGATAATCATAGGAATTGAGTTAATAGTGGACTAATATTTCTACTAGATAATCATAAGAATTGGGCGTATATTGGACTAATAATTCTTCTATATAATCATAAGAAAATGTTGAATATTGGATTAATATTTCTACTAGATAATCATAAGAAAATGTTGAATATTGGATTAATATTTCTACTAGATAATCATAAGAATTGAGTTAATAGTGGACTAATATTTCTACTAGATAATCGTAAGAATTGGGTGAACATTGGATTAATATTTCTACTAGATAATCGTAAGAATTAAGTTAATAGTGGACTAATATTTCTACTGGATAATCTAAAGAATTGGGTGAACATTGGATTAATATTTCTACTAGGTAATGGTAAGAATTGGGCGAATATTGTACTAATATTTCTACTAGATAATCGTAAGAATTGGGTAAATATTGGACTAATATGTCTGCTACTTAATCGTAGCGAGGGTGTGTGGCAATGCTTGAATGGGGCTCCATCTCGAGACCATAAATGTGTAGGCGTTACCCATAATTTACAACAGGTAATAAAGAAACTGCGGGTGCACGCGCACCTCGCCTAGGTAGCCGTTACTATCTGGCAGTTTAGCCGTCAAAGAGCCCGCGAAGGTACCCTTAAAATAAACAATTTCTTTTAGAAGAACATCGCCATAAACAAAAGTTAAGAGCGTCTACTAAGGCTTAGTATAGTACTTTCCTACCATAGACGCTAAGCCTTGGCCATGATATAGCGCGCTCCCAGTTGGCCATTACGCAACCCTGAAAATAGAAATAAGAAAAATGGCCCCGTTATGGCTTCGTTCCACTAGAATACCTCCCCCCTTGGTTTTCAAACAGTGGCGCCATCACTTGAGGTAAAACAAATATTTTTTATACCTGGTATTTTTTCCTCAATCTATCAGGGTTGGCAAAAAACCGGTTTTTTTTTATTTAAAAATCCAGTATGGTAAGTTCGGTTGTAACAGGTGGTTTAAACCGGTTAAAACTATAAATAAAAAATGCTCTAAATGGTGGTAGGACCGAGCGTCTACGGGTTCTACAGATGATTTTAAGACGAAAATGTTCTATGGCATTTTTCCGATTTAGGCCACCATTTCGAAGTTACGAGACGATTGATGTATGGACAACCCCCGAATTAAACTTTGCATTTTAATACCTTAACGTAAATTAGCGGTTTCATTCTAAACATCGGCACGCGGCCGAAATAAAAAATATTTATCGGCGAAGGCAACTTTTAAAGAATGAATAAAATATTTACGCGCTCACTACAAAATAATTTTGTTGGGACGCGAACGCGCTATTTTTTCGTTACCATGGCGATTAACTGATTTGTTTTTATTATAAGTTAAGTAAAGTTTATTTAAACTTATTTCCTAATAGAAATAAATAATTGCCATGGTAACGAAAAATTACATCAATCGTTTCGTAACTTCGAAATGGTGGCCTAAATCGGAAAAATGCCATAGAACATTTTCGTCTTAAAATCATCTGTAGAACCCGTAGACGTTTGGTAGAGAAAAGGGATGTCCTTCTGGTGAATGAGAATTTCATTCTCAATCACCGGAAGGACACAAAGAGCTTGGCTCCCGCCGTTCACCCGCGCCTATCCCGTTCCTCCCCCACCCGCGCCTCTCCTCCCTTGATCACCAGAATTTCCAATCACCAGAATTTCTAATCACCAGAATTTCTATTCACCAGATTCTCCCGTTCACGGGTTGCTTTCCCCCCAACCCCCATTCACTGGATACTTTATCTCTCGTTCACCAGCTCCTTTCCCCCATTGCTTTCACCCCTTCTAATCACCAGTTGCTTTCCCCCATCCCCATTCTCCAGAATTTGTTTTCCTCGCGCAGATATCTGGAGATTAGATTTTTACCCCGTTTGCTTATCGCTTCAGACCTCCTTAATTTCTAATCTCTAGGTAATAATAACAAGTTATTTTCAATTTAATTAATTTCCAATTTTATTTTACTTTTAATTACATGATTGCGTAAAACATCTCAATCACCGGATAGACACAAAGAGCTTGGCTCCCGCCGTTCACCCGCGCCTATCCCGTTCCTCCCCCACCCGCTTTTTCTGCCACGCCCCTCCGCCATTCCTAGCTTAATATTCACCTTTTTCTGCCACGCCCCTCCGCCATTCCTAGCTTAATATTCACCTTTTTCTGCCACGCCCCTCCGCCATTCCTAGCTTAATATTCACCTTTTTCTGCCACGCCCCTCCGCCATTCCTAGCTTAATATTCACCTTTTTCTGCCACGCCCCTCCGCCATTCCTAGCTTAATATTCCCCATTTTCTGCCACGCACCTCCGCCATTCCTAGCTTAATATTTGCCCACCTTTTCTGGCGATAAGCGTGGTAGGTGGGGAATATCTCCCGGGCATCATGAAAACAAAGGCTGCAAATTCTCCGTTAACACGAACGCATCCTTGTCAATTTATTCGGTTGAAATAACGAAACACACGTTTAAGCATTTGCTAGCTTTTTTATTGATTCTTATTTTCCGGTTGAAATAAAGTGCAGAGGGTCACTTAGCCTCGAGGCGAAGAAAAAGATGAATCGAGGTTTTGAAAATAGATGCGTTTCTCCGTGTGTCTTTTGTTGGCAGATCTCTGGACGCGGGCCAAACTGCGCCTGTACCGGACGCCGGGGTAAATGTTACGTAAAGGGATTATCTATTAGCCAGAGAAACGTTCGGATTAACTTGTCTCTGGCGTAGAAGCCCGGCATACGGGGTACGGTTTGTATTAGGCGGGTATTAGTCCCGTGTCGAGCGGAATATGGTCGTCTAGATGCCTTTAATAGTACTGTTGGGACGCTGTGGCTATTGATTTTGGAATTTGATTCTGCTGATATGTCGAATTTTCTAACGTGGCTATATTTATATCTGGTTATTTCTAGTTAGTACTTTTTATATGGGTTCGGTAGCTCTGTTTGGGGTTCTGTGGGCTTATTTGTTTAATATCTTCTTGGTTTATTTTTACGTTATTTTTCGTGATAATAGTTAACTAGGTTAATATTTATATTAATTAATTTTAAGATTTGGGTATATATTGGATTAATATTACTAATAGCAATCGTAAGAATTGTATAAAGATGGTATTAATGTTTCTTCTAGATAATCATCAGAATTGGGTGATCATTGGATTTATATTTCTATTAGATAATCATAAGAATTGAGTTAATAGTGGACTAATATTTCTACTAGATAATCTAAAGAATTGGGTGAACATTGGATTAATATTTCTACTAGGTAATGGTAAGAATTGGGCGAATATTGTACTAATATTTCTACTAGATAATCGTAAGAATTGGGTAAATATTGGACTAATATGTCTGCTACTTAATCGTAGCGAGGGTGTGTGGCAATGCTTGAATGGGGCTCCATCTCGAGAATTGAGTGAACATTGGATTAATGTTTCTTCTAGATAATCATAAGAATTGGGTGAACATTGGATTAATTTTTCTTCTAGATAATCATAAGAATTGGGTGAACATTGTAATAATGTTTCTTCTAGATAATCATAAGAATTGGGTGAACATTGGATTAATTTTTCTTCTAGATAATCATAAGAATTGGGTTAACATTGGATTAATATTTCTATTAGATAATCATAAGAATTGAGTTAATAGTGGACTAATATTTCTACTAGATAATCATAAGAATTGAGTTAATAGTGGACTAACATTTCTACTAGATAATCATAAGAATTGAGTTAATAGTGGACTAATATTTCTACTAGATAATCATAAGATTTGAGTTAATAGTGGACTAAAATTTCTACTAGATAATCATAGGAATTGGGTGGACATTTGATTAATATTCCTACTAGATAATCATAGGAATTGAGTTAATAGTGGACTAATATTTCTACTAGATAATCATAAGAATTGGGCGTATATTGGACTAATAATTCTTCTATATAATCATAAGAAAATGTTGAATATTGGATTAATATTTCTACTAGATAATCATAAGAAAATGTTGAATATTGGATTAATATTTCTACTAGATAATCATAAGAATTGAGTTAATAGTGGACTAATATTTCTACTAGATAATCGTAAGAATTGGGTGAACATTGGATTAATATTTCTACTAGATAATCGTAAGAATTAAGTTAATAGTGGACTAATATTTCTACTGGATAATCTAAAGAATTGGGTGAACATTGGATTAATATTTCTACTAGGTAATGGTAAGAATTGGGCGAATATTGTACTAATATTTCTACTAGATAATCGTAAGAATTGGGTAAATATTGGACTAATATGTCTGCTACTTAATCGTAGCGAGGGTGTGTGGCAATGCTTGAATGGGGCTCCATCTCGAGACCATAAATGTGTAGGCGTTACCCATAATTTACAACAGGTAATAAAGAAACTGCGGGTGCACGCGCACCTCGCCTAGGTAGCCGTTACTATCTGGCAGTTTAGCCGTCAAAGAGCCCGCGAAGGTACCCTTAAAATAAACAATTTCTTTTAGAAGAACATCGCCATAAACAAAAGTTAAGAGCGTCTACTAAGGCTTAGTATAGTACTTTCCTACCATAGACGCTAAGCCTTGGCCATGATATAGCGCGCTCCCAGTTGGCCATTACGCAACCCTGAAAATAGAAATAAGAAAAATGGCCCCGTTATGGCTTCGTTCCACTAGAATACCTCCCCCCTTGGTTTTCAAACAGTGGCGCCATCACTTGAGGTAAAACAAATATTTTTTATACCTGGTATTTTTTCCTCAATCTATCAGGGTTGGCAAAAAACCGGTTTTTTTTTATTTAAAAATCCAGTATGGTAAGTTCGGTTGTAACAGGTGGTTTAAACCGGTTAAAACTATAAATAAAAAATGCTCTAAATGGTGGTAGGACCGAGCGTCTACGGGTTCTACAGATGATTTTAAGACGAAAATGTTCTATGGCATTTTTCCGATTTAGGCCACCATTTCGAAGTTACGAGACGATTGATGTATGGACAACCCCCGAATTAAACTTTGCATTTTAATACCTTAACGTAAATTAGCGGTTTCATTCTAAACATCGGCACGCGGCCGAAATAAAAAATATTTATCGGCGAAGGCAACTTTTAAAGAATGAATAAAATATTTACGCGCTCACTACAAAATAATTTTGTTGGGACGCGAACGCGCTATTTTTTCGTTACCATGGCGATTAACTGATTTGTTTTTATTATAAGTTAAGTAAAGTTTATTTAAACTTATTTCCTAATAGAAATAAATAATTGCCATGGTAACGAAAAATTACATCAATCGTTTCGTAACTTCGAAATGGTGGCCTAAATCGGAAAAATGCCATAGAACATTTTCGTCTTAAAATCATCTGTAGAACCCGTAGACGTTTGGTAGAGAAAAGGGATGTCCTTCTGGTGAATGAGAATTTCATTCTCAATCACCGGAAGGACACAAAGAGCTTGGCTCCCGCCGTTCACCCGCGCCTATCCCGTTCCTCCCCCACCCGCGCCTCTCCTCCCTTGATCACCAGAATTTCCAATCACCAGAATTTCTAATCACCAGAATTTCTATTCACCAGATTCTCCCGTTCACGGGTTGCTTTCCCCCCAACCCCCATTCACTGGATACTTTATCTCTCGTTCACCAGCTCCTTTCCCCCATTGCTTTCACCCCTTCTAATCACCAGTTGCTTTCCCCCATCCCCATTCTCCAGAATTTGTTTTCCTCGCGCAGATATCTGGAGATTAGATTTTTACCCCGTTTGCTTATCGCTTCAGACCTCCTTAATTTCTAATCTCTAGGTAATAATAACAAGTTATTTTCAATTTAATTAATTTCCAATTTTATTTTACTTTTAATTACATGATTGCGTAAAACATCTCAATCACCGGATAGACACAAAGAGCTTGGCTCCCGCCGTTCACCCGCGCCTATCCCGTTCCTCCCCCACCCGCGCCTCTCTCTCAATCACCAGAATTTCTAATCACCAGAATTTCTAATCACCAGAATTTCTATTCACCAGATTCTCCCGTTCACCGGTTGCTTTCCCCCAAACCCCATTCACTGGATACTTTATCTCTCGTTCACCAGCTCCTTTCCCCCATTGCTTTCACCCCTTCTAATCACCAGTTGCTTTCCCCCATCTCTAGGCAATAAAAACAACCATAATTGTTATCTCTCATACTATCGAACCCAATCGCTAGAAATTGGCTTTTTCCCCATTCGCTATAAATCGCAGCAGTTTGCCAGAATTAGTTTTATCTCTCCGAAATAATTAATGTACCCAAAATTGGACCGCCAGTTTATTATTCTTTTTAGGGGAATCTCTATGGGAGTTTAACATTACAATAAAGCTAAAAGGTCCAGTTTGGGGTACATTTGGTCCGAAATGGGGTACATAGGGCCGAAAATGGTGACTTTGGTCGTTTTTGGGGTACATTTGGTCCATTTTGGTCCATTTTTGGGTACATCCCTGCTTTCCCCCATCCCCATTCTCCAAAATTAGTTTTCCTCGCGCAGATATCTGGAGATTAGATTTTTACCCGTTTGCTTATCGCTTCAGAACTCCTTAATTTTCTAATCTCTAGGCAATAAAAACAAGTTATTTACATTTAATTTTTTATTTTAGAACTTTGTTTTACATGTTAGTAGGTACTATCAGATATTCCATTAGATGGTTATCTTGTACATTACACAATTAAAACAAATTAAAGTAGTTAAGTTTACAGGCATTTAAATGGGGTGAAACGATCTCCTGCAACTTAATTTAATTAAAAGTTCTAACTCACGTATTTGTAGTGTTTAGCAGCAGTATCGTCTTCTTCTTCTTCTTCAGGTACAGGTGAGATGTATTTGTCAGCGACCGTAGTTGCTTTTGGCGTCGGTGGAATGTCCCATTCTAGCGAGATGTACTTTTTTTCCGATGGTGAATTATCCCTCGACGGACAGTGTGGAAAGAATCTGGCATGTTCCCATTCTGGTACGTCTCCTGATTCCCATCCTTCTAATACGCCGTGGCATTTGTAACATCGTACTTCATCGCCCCGCTGAATATAGTAGAATCCAGCCTTCGCTAGTTGCTCCTTAGTAACGTGGGGATTTTTCCAGTGACGAAAAGTTTCAAGTCGATACACTTCGATGTCCATAGCTGATCTAGACCAAATACGTTCTATAGTTTCAAATGATACATTCTCTAAGCCTACATTTACCCCTAAGTCTACTAAACCTAATTTTATCAATATGGTTTAATTTCTACGCTAAAATTCTCAATATAAACGCTTTTTTCAATATGCAAATTGTTTTAAATATGTCTAAAAATATAGTCTATTACAAAGAAAAAAATAGTTACTTACTTACTTTACGGGTAGAAATCCATTGTCGAGCTGTAGAAAAGACTGAGCGATCCGTCAGCAGGTCTTTACTCGTCAATGCGCCGTAGAGAAATGACGCATGGAAAATTAATTTATTCCTATCTTGTTGAGAATAATTCATCACGTGATCTAAACTTCAAATAACCCTCAAATTCTATTGGCTGTCTCTCTCTGACAGTTTAAACTGCCTCTAATGATTGACGACACATATTAACCCACTTGAGTATTTGGAAAAAACCCTTTGCTACTCGAAGGAGAGTTTTGGAAATACCACGTTGACGATATCAAAATCGAGCTCTCACTTGAAAATGTTTACGGAAAACAATCCTCTTGGAAAATTGAGTTACGTAGAAGATTGCTAAAAAATGGCTAAGTGTTATGTTTTTTTCAATAACGAGTCTTATTTTTACATTTTAAAGTATTTATTAAGAGTGAAAAATCCCATGACTACACTGACGGCATATCTTAAGTGCCGGTGGAAAAAAATCCATTGCTCAAAGTTCAGTTATCTTATTAAACGTGCGCGTGCACAGAAAAATGAACGAGTCACGTGATAGTAACTTAATTTCTACGCTAATCTTACCCCTACTAGGCCTAATTTCTGTCTAATACATTTCCAATATATATATATATATAAAAGAATGCCTAAAAATTTCATTTTAAATATAATAAAATAGCCTAGCTGATTATTATTATTATTATTATTATAACTTACTTTTCAGCGTGACCTTCAATGACTATTCCCAATGCTAAGACTCTTTATTGAGATAACGAAAACTTTTAGTATACTATTAATACCATTTTGTGAACTACAGTGAAAAAAGTTACAATTTTACGGTAGAAACGTTTTCAAAATACCATTCTCATTTTAAACGCTTTTTCAATAACTTAATTGTCTAAAATATATACTCTACAACAAAAACAAAATAGTAAATTACTTTCTACGCTAATCTTGGCCTATAAATATAATAAAATAGCCTAGCTGATTATTATTATTATTATTATTATAACTTACTTTTCAGCGTGACCTTCAATGACTATTCCCAATGCTAAGACTCTTTATTGAGATAACGAAAACTTTTAGTATACTATTAATACCATTTTGTGAACTACAGTGAAAAAAGTTACAATTTTACGGTAGAAACGTTTTCAAAATACCATTCTCATTTTAAACGCTTTTTCAATAACTTAATTGTCTAAAATATATACTCTACAACAAAAACAAAATAGTAAATTACTTTCTACGCTAATCTTGGCCTAAAAAAAAAAGCAAAATACTAAATTTAATTTTTAACTCTAATTCAGATTCCTACCTGGTAAGCCTAAATTTGATATACTAAGTATAATATGCCTTAAAGTTCAAATACTGTCTAATACAATAAATATTCATGAAAAATTCTTACTTTGTATGTACAATGAACGCTCCAAAAGGCTGAAAATGTAACATGGGACAAGACAGAATTTCTACACAAACCTTTCCGATTGTATCGTCAAATAAAACAAAGTTCAGCTATCTTATCAATGGTACGCGCGCGCTCGCTCGGAAAAATGAACAAGTCACGTGAGAATCGGTACGTCACGAGCCCCTATGCATAAATGTTAGGGCGTCTTACTACCATTAGATCTAATCGCACTAGCACATTCTCGAAAAATAAACCAGTTCTTGGGAATAAGAGACGGTTTTTTTTATCAAAGATAAGCCAATTTATAGTTTATTGTATGAAAATATTAATTAATTCGGAAATATATTCGATGCTTACTGTTTTTTTATAAGAATACGCTGAAATACATTTTCCAATACGTCAAAAATTAAAGCTAGACCTAAAAACCTGTAAAGTGTAAATAGTTAAGACTAAATTTCTAACCCTAACCCATGAAAGTACATTTTCCATAAATCATATCCTAACATGAATGCATTTGTTAAGAATACATGGTTTTTTTTTTAAAAAATACGCTAATTAATTTCGTAAAACAAGCATAGATTTTAGTTAGCCCTTCCTCCAAAATGTCCAATAGAGCTAGTACATTCTCGATAAATATACATGTTCTTGTGGGAATAAGAGACGTTTTTTATCAAAGTAAGCCAAGTTTAAAGCTTATTGTCATTGGTTCCATAACAAAAACCATATTGTAACGTGATAATGGCTGCTCACTAATCCCAATTCCATGTGAAACTCTTCCAGTTTCTTTAAGTTCCTTTTGAGTTACAAAATAGGGTTTTAGAAATAGATTTTTCCTATTTCATTAAATATAAGTATTAAAATTAGAATTGCTTCATTAAATTATGCATTTGTACTGTACTGTACACAATACCTGCATTTGAAATTGTATAACATAAAAACACAGTTTTTAAAAAAAATATATCAAGGTTTTCAATTCAGTTAAAAATAATTAAATTAGTTGTATTGTGTTTATATTTTTAACTTAATTGCATTGATGTTTTAAAAGCAAACCTCGGGCCTAAGAAACAGGCAAAGTGTAAATTGCTAAGACTAAATTTCTAACTCTAATAATGTGTAAATCAATTATACAATTATCTATTCATAAGTGTTAGAGACTTTATTACAATGAAATAAAACCATGTAGAAATGTATATGTTATAAATTTAAGAAAACTCAAACATTCTGTTTTAAATCAACAATTTTATTATTCTTTCTTATCATTTTTTTTATACAACCATTTGTTTTTATATAGATAACCTGAGGACGGCTATAATATGAACATATACCTAAAAAAAATCGGGAATTAAACAAAAACAACCTTAAGTTTACTATTTTTATATATTCACACGTCCTCAATTATGCAAATTTTATATAAACATTTCGACTATACATATTTCATAATTAATATTTACATAAATAATTATTTTTTATATAAAATCGTACAATTCTATCAGAACTTAAACCGGAAGATTCAGGCATATAATTTCCAAAAACACAAACTACATTTGGAGTACTAATATTTATACTCACACAATTATATTTCGTACTAACAATTTCACCATCTTTTAAACTTTCAAATACTGCCAAGTGTTCGTCGCATATTTTTGTACTTCTCAAGGTGTTAAAGAAAAAGTGGTTCACACCAGAGCAAACTTTTTTCAATTGAAAAAGCATTTCACTCCCCGAAACTGTCACTTGCTGACAATGTACAAAATTGGGCTTACGGGATTTCAAGTAATTTAACATCCACGATTTTCCTTCATTTCCATCTTTTCCTATTACAAATATTATTTTTCTGTCTGAGAGAATTAAATGTTCCAATAAACTTTTTTGCCATGGTCTAAGTTCTATATCTTTGTTTATTCGTTTAGGGGTTTTCATTTGTTCCACCCAAGCACTTGTCAAATTTCCAAAGAGATGCGATGGTAGTCCAGATCGAGCAACGGCTTCTGCGCGGACTCGTTGTTTATCAATTTCCGCTTCTACTTTGCCTAAGTTTACTTTGTGTGGGCTTATACTGCAACGTCTAATATGTCGACTCAGTTGTGATTTAAACGATTTATTGCACGTTGTACACGATGTACGTTTACATTTATGGGTTCTTAATCTATAGCTACGTATTCGTTTCTCGCAACTTGGACACTGAATATATTTGTTTCGACCCATTTTGAATATATTCAAAGGAGACAAACACGTACGTTTTACTCGAACCGAGTTTATTCATAAACTGTTATCGATTTTTGTGGGATCTCCGTATATAAAGTATAAAATGTGGGTTCTGAGGGTAGAAATAATATCAGCCCTATTTTGATTTTCTTCCAAATTAAGTGTTTCAGATAACGTTTACTTATTCAACACCTTCATTCCATTTTTTTACATTAATTTGATATAACCTTGTATCTTCCAACAATTCAGTTTTATGCTATGTACAATTCCCTTATTCATTACATCATTCCAAATTTAGCCTAATTCATACACTGGCGTTGATCTTCTGAAATGGATATTCCAATAAAAACCTTTTCTTATATCATCGCTTCTAATTAATCTGAATGTTGTCAATATAAAAAACATCATATGCTTTATTTAAATATAAAGAATAAACACTGGTTAGGTTAAGGTTAGAGTGAAATGGAATAATTAAGTAAATAAGCATAAATTTTAGATCGCCTTTCCTCCAAAATATCTAATAGCTCTAGTACATTCTCGATAAATATACAAGTTCTTGTGAATAAGAGACGTTTTTTATCAAATAATCATAGACTAAAAACTTTGCTCAACGAAAAACTAAATAACGATAAATAATGTACAATTAATTTATTAAATAACGAGAAAATGTCTTATGGTAATAAAAAAAATAAAACAAGCGATTAATTAAAAGTAAATTATTATCAATTTGATGATTGTTTAAGGATATCGATTATGATCAATGTTTGTACTACAGTGTTCATATCCGAAATGAAGTTAAATGAAATAATTTCGTAAACAAGCATAAATGTTAGATCGCCCTTCCTCCAAAATGTCCAATAGAGCTAGTACATTCTCGATAAATATACATGTTCTTGGAGGAATAAGAGACGTTTTTTTTCAAAGTAAGCCAAGTTTAAAGCTTATTGTCATTGGTTCCATAACAAAAACCACATTATAACGTAATAATGGTTACCTCTATCTGTAAACTTATCAAGATAAGAAATGGCATATAACTAGATAATTATGTATTAATTTTTTAATTAGTTAAGAATCATTAATTTTAGTTGGTCTATATTTATTATGCAATAATAAAATATATTTATTTATTTTTCAAATTATTAAGGATATATTTAATCATAGACTAATGTTGACTTATAACCCTAACTTAATAATTTAAGCAATTCTTTCTCTCTCTCTCTCTCTCTCTTAAAGAAATCTTATTGTAATAAGCTTAAAAATTTAGGAATAAACTTATATTATAGGATGAAGAAAAGTCAATAGACATTTATTTGTAAATTATTCGCAATTTTATTTATTTATTTATTTATAAAACGAACTACAGTTCGGTCTCTGGGAGGCTTAGGGTAATGACAGCATCCCATGAAATCGAACTCCACGCACTACTCCTGTCGTCGGCTGCTCTTTAGCCCTCTTCTTCCACAGTACGTACAACGAAGATGGGGCGGGAAATCCGTTATCAGATGCCCGGGGATGTGTTTGGAATAGACATTACCATGACGAAAAATTACACTCCTTTGATAATGCTAGCACTCTCTGCCCCAGCAAAGGAAGAGTCCTCCGCCTCTTACAGTCAATTCTTCTGTACATTCGTCACAATGAAAGCAAATCATAGATTCAGTTGTCGTACCGACGTACTCTTCTCCGGATGCCAATTTTATGGAAATATGGTCCATTTACTATACAAATAGAAAAAATAAAATATAGAAAAAAGGCAAATTTTACATATATGGAAATATGGTCCATTTAATATACAAATAGAAAAAAGGCAAATTTTACATAAATTAATTCAAATTTAAATTCAGGGTATTAATTTTTAATTCTACCATAAATTATACTGCCAAGAAAAAAGAGAGAGATAAAAGTATATTTACCAAGTTTTGTTTCTACGTTTCTAGAGAGACTAGAAGAATGAATAAATTTGGAGAGCAGTATCGGTTTTTATACTAATTCATAAACACATTTCGTAACTTGAGAAATATATTTAAAAAAAGTTTCCAATCATCTCAATACCAGTTTTATTTTTAAATATATTTCTCAAGTTACGAAATGTGTTTATGAATTAGTATAAAAACCGATACTGCTCTCCAAATTTATTCATTCTTCTAGTCTCTCTAGAAACGTAGAAACAAAACTTGGTAAATATACTTTTATCTCTCTCTTTTTTCTTGGCAGTATAATTTATGGTAGAATTAAAAATTAATACCCTGAATTTAAATTTGAATTAATTTATGTAAAATTTGCCTTTTTTCTATTTGTATAGTAAATGGACCATATTTCCATATATGTAAAATTTGCCTTTTTTCTATATTTTATTTTTTCTATTTGTATAGTAAATGGACCATATTTCCATAAAATTGGCATCCGGAGAAGAGTACGTCGGTACGACAACTGAATCTATGATTTGCTTTCATTGTGACGAATGTACAGAAGAATTGACTGTAAGAGGCGGAGGACTCTTCCTTTGCTGGGGCAGAGAGTGCTAGCATTATCAAAGGAGTGTAATTTTTCGTCATGGTAATGTCTATTCCAAACACATCCCCGGGCATCTGATAACGGATTTCCCGCCCCATCTTCGTTGTACGTACTGTGGAAGAAGAGGGCTAAAGAGCAGCCGACGACAGGAGGAGTGCGTGGAGTTCGATTTCATGGGATGCTGTCATTACCCTAAGCCTCCCAGAGACCGAACTGTAGTTCGTTTTATAAATAAATAAATAAATAAAATTGCGAATAATTTACAAATAAATGTCTATTGACTTTTCTTCATCCTATAATATAAGTTTATTCCTAAATTTTTAAGCTTATTACAATAAGATTTCTTTAAGAGAGAGAGAGAGAGAGAGAGAAAGAATTGCTTAAATTATTAAGTTAGGGTTATAAGTCAACATTAGTCTATGATTAAATATATACTTAATAATTTGAAAAATAAATAAATATATTTTATTATTGCATAATAAATATAGACCAACTAAAATTAATGATTCTTAACTAATTAAAAAATTAATACATAATTATCTAGTTATATGCCATTTCTTATCTTGATAAGTTTACAGATAGAGGTAACCATTATTACGTTATAATGTGGTTTTTGTTATGGAACCAATGACAATAAGCTTTAAACTTGGCTTACTTTGAAAAAAAAACGTCTCTTATTCCTCCAAGAACATGTATATTTATCGAGAATGTACTAGCTCTATTGGACATTTTGGAGGAAGGGCGATCTAACATTTATGCTTGTTTACGAAATTATTTCATTTAACTTCATTTCGGATATGAACACTGTAGTACAAACATTGATCATAATCGATATCCTTAAACAATCATCAAATTGATAATAATTTACTTTTAATTAATCGCTTGTTTTATTTTTTTTATTACCATAAGACATTTTCTCGTTATTTAATAAATTAATTGTACATTATTTATCGTTATTTAGTTTTTCGTTGAGCAAAGTTTTTAGTCTATGATTATTTGATAAAAAACGTCTCTTATTCACAAGAACTTGTATATTTATCGAGAATGTACTAGAGCTATTAGATATTTTGGAGGAAAGGCGATCTAAAATTTATGCTTATTTACTTAATTATTCCATTTCACTCTAACCTTAACCTAACCAGTGTTTATTCTTTATATTTAAATAAAGCATATGATGTTTTTTATATTGACAACATTCAGATTAATTAGAAGCGATGATATAAGAAAAGGTTTTTATTGGAATATCCATTTCAGAAGATCAACGCCAGTGTATGAATTAGGCTAAATTTGGAATGATGTAATGAATAAGGGAATTGTACATAGCATAAAACTGAATTGTTGGAAGATACAAGGTTATATCAAATTAATGTAAAAAAAATGGAATGAAGGTGTTGAATAAGTAAACGTTATCTGAAACACTTAATTTGGAAGAAAATCAAAATAGGGCTGATATTATTTCTACCCTCAGAACCCACATTTTATACTTTATATACGGAGATCCCACAAAAATCGATAACAGTTTATGAATAAACTCGGTTCGAGTAAAACGTACGTGTTTGTCTCCTTTGAATATATTCAAAATGGGTCGAAACAAATATATTCAGTGTCCAAGTTGCGAGAAACGAATACGTAGCTATAGATTAAGAACCCATAAATGTAAACGTACATCGTGTACAACGTGCAATAAATCGTTTAAATCACAACTGAGTCGACATATTAGACGTTGCAGTATAAGCCCACACAAAGTAAACTTAGGCAAAGTAGAAGCGGAAATTGATAAACAACGAGTCCGCGCAGAAGCCGTTGCTCGATCTGGACTACCATCGCATCTCTTTGGAAATTTGACAAGTGCTTGGGTGGAACAAATGAAAACCCCTAAACGAATAAACAAAGATATAGAACTTAGACCATGGCAAAAAAGTTTATTGGAACATTTAATTCTCTCAGACAGAAAAATAATATTTGTAATAGGAAAAGATGGAAATGAAGGAAAATCGTGGATGTTAAATTACTTGAAATCCCGTAAGCCCAATTTTGTACATTGTCAGCAAGTGACAGTTTCGGGGAGTGAAATGCTTTTTCAATTGAAAAAAGTTTGCTCTGGTGTGAACCACTTTTTCTTTAACACCTTGAGAAGTACAAAAATATGCGACGAACACTTGGCAGTATTTGAAAGTTTAAAAGATGGTGAAATTGTTAGTACGAAATATAATTGTGTGAGTATAAATATTAGTACTCCAAATGTAGTTTGTGTTTTTGGAAATTATATGCCTGAATCTTCCGGTTTAAGTTCTGATAGAATTGTACGATTTTATATAAAAAATAATTATTTATGTAAATATTAATTATGAAATATGTATAGTCGAAATGTTTATATAAAATTTGCATAATTGAGGACGTGTGAATATATAAAAATAGTAAACTTAAGGTTGTTTTTGTTTAATTCCCGATTTTTTTTAGGTATATGTTCATATTATAGCCGTCCTCAGGTTATCTATATAAAAACAAATGGTTGTATAAAAAAAATGATAAGAAAGAATAATAAAATTGTTGATTTAAAACAGAATGTTTGAGTTTTCTTAAATTTATAACATATACATTTCTACATGGTTTTATTTCATTGTAATAAAGTCTCTAACACTTATGAATAGATAATTGTATAATTGATTTACACATTATTAGAGTTAGAAATTTAGTCTTAGCAATTTACACTTTGCCTGTTTCTTAGGCCCGAGGTTTGCTTTTAAAACATCAATGCAATTAAGTTAAAAATATAAACACAATACAACTAATTTAATTATTTTTAACTGAATTGAAAACCTTGATATATTTTTTTTAAAAACTGTGTTTTTATGTTATACAATTTCAAATGCAGGTATTGTGTACAGTACAGTACAAATGCATAATTTAATGAAGCAATTCTAATTTTAATACTTATATTTAATGAAATAGGAAAAATCTATTTCTAAAACCCTATTTTGTAACTCAAAAGGAACTTAAAGAAACTGGAAGAGTTTCACATGGAATTGGGATTAGTGAGCAGCCATTATCACGTTACAATATGGTTTTTGTTATGGAACCAATGACAATAAGCTTTAAACTTGGCTTACTTTGATAAAAAACGTCTCTTATTCCCACAAGAACATGTATATTTATCGAGAATGTACTAGCTCTATTGGACATTTTGGAGGAAGGGCTAACTAAAATCTATGCTTGTTTTACGAAATTAATTAGCGTATTTTTAAAAAAAAAAACCATGTATTCTTAACAAATGCATTCATGTTAGGATATGATTTATGGAAAATGTACTTTCATGGGTTAGGGTTAGAAATTTAGTCTTAACTATTTACACTTTACAGGTTTTTAGGTCTAGCTTTAATTTTTGACGTATTGGAAAATGTATTTCAGCGTATTCTTATAAAAAAACAGTAAGCATCGAATATATTTCCGAATTAATTAATATTTTCATACAATAAACTATAAATTGGCTTATCTTTGATAAAAAAAACCGTCTCTTATTCCCAAGAACTGGTTTATTTTTCGAGAATGTGCTAGTGCGATTAGATCTAATGGTAGTAAGACGCCCTAACATTTATGCATAGGGGCTCGTGACGTACCGATTCTCACGTGACTTGTTCATTTTTCCGAGCGAGCGCGCGCGTACCATTGATAAGATAGCTGAACTTTGTTTTATTTGACGATACAATCGGAAAGGTTTGTGTAGAAATTCTGTCTTGTCCCATGTTACATTTTCAGCCTTTTGGAGCGTTCATTGTACATACAAAGTAAGAATTTTTCATGAATATTTATTGTATTAGACAGTATTTGAACTTTAAGGCATATTATACTTAGTATATCAAATTTAGGCTTACCAGGTAGGAATCTGAATTAGAGTTAAAAATTAAATTTAGTATTTTGCTTTTTTTTTTAGGCCAAGATTAGCGTAGAAAGTAATTTACTATTTTGTTTTTGTTGTAGAGTATATATTTTAGACAATTAAGTTATTGAAAAAGCGTTTAAAATGAGAATGGTATTTTGAAAACGTTTCTACCGTAAAATTGTAACTTTTTTCACTGTAGTTCACAAAATGGTATTAATAGTATACTAAAAGTTTTCGTTATCTCAATAAAGAGTCTTAGCATTGGGAATAGTCATTGAAGGTCACGCTGAAAAGTAAGTTATAATAATAATAATAATAATAATCAGCTAGGCTATTTTATTATATTTAAAATGAAATTTTTAGGCATTCTTTTATATATATATATATATTGGAAATGTATTAGACAGAAATTAGGCCTAGTAGGGGTAAGATTAGCGTAGAAATTAAGTTACTATCACGTGACTCGTTCATTTTTCTGTGCACGCGCACGTTTAATAAGATAACTGAACTTTGAGCAATGGATTTTTTTCCACCGGCACTTAAGATATGCCGTCAGTGTAGTCATGGGATTTTTCACTCTTAATAAATACTTTAAAATGTAAAAATAAGACTCGTTATTGAAAAAAACATAACACTTAGCCATTTTTTAGCAATCTTCTACGTAACTCAATTTTCCAAGAGGATTGTTTTCCGTAAACATTTTCAAGTGAGAGCTCGATTTTGATATCGTCAACGTGGTATTTCCAAAACTCTCCTTCGAGTAGCAAAGGGTTTTTTCCAAATACTCAAGTGGGTTAATATGTGTCGTCAATCATTAGAGGCAGTTTAAACTGTCAGAGAGAGACAGCCAATAGAATTTGAGGGTTATTTGAAGTTTAGATCACGTGATGAATTATTCTCAACAAGATAGGAATAAATTAATTTTCCATGCGTCATTTCTCTACGGCGCATTGACGAGTAAAGACCTGCTGACGGATCGCTCAGTCTTTTCTACAGCTCGACAATGGATTTCTACCCGTAAAGTAAGTAAGTAACTATTTTTTTCTTTGTAATAGACTATATTTTTAGACATATTTAAAACAATTTGCATATTGAAAAAAGCGTTTATATTGAGAATTTTAGCGTAGAAATTAAACCATATTGATAAAATTAGGTTTAGTAGACTTAGGGGTAAATGTAGGCTTAGAGAATGTATCATTTGAAACTATAGAACGTATTTGGTCTAGATCAGCTATGGACATCGAAGTGTATCGACTTGAAACTTTTCGTCACTGGAAAAATCCCCACGTTACTAAGGAGCAACTAGCGAAGGCTGGATTCTACTATATTCAGCGGGGCGATGAAGTACGATGTTACAAATGCCACGGCGTATTAGAAGGATGGGAATCAGGAGACGTACCAGAATGGGAACATGCCAGATTCTTTCCACACTGTCCGTCGAGGGATAATTCACCATCGGAAAAAAAGTACATCTCGCTAGAATGGGACATTCCACCGACGCCAAAAGCAACTACGGTCGCTGACAAATACATCTCACCTGTACCTGAAGAAGAAGAAGAAGACGATACTGCTGCTAAACACTACAAATACGTGAGTTAGAACTTTTAATTAAATTAAGTTGCAGGAGATCGTTTCACCCCATTTAAATGCCTGTAAACTTAACTACTTTAATTTGTTTTAATTGTGTAATGTACAAGATAACCATCTAATGGAATATCTGATAGTACCTACTAACATGTAAAACAAAGTTCTAAAATAAAAAATTAAATGTAAATAACTTGTTTTTATTGCCTAGAGATTAGAAAATTAAGGAGTTCTGAAGCGATAAGCAAACGGGTAAAAATCTAATCTCCAGATATCTGCGCGAGGAAAACTAATTTTGGAGAATGGGGATGGGGGAAAGCAGGGATGTACCCAAAAATGGACCAAAATGGACCAAATGTACCCCAAAAACGACCAAAGTCACCATTTTCGGCCCTATGTACCCCATTTCGGACCAAATGTACCCCAAACTGGACCTTTTAGCTTTATTGTAATGTTAAACTCCCATAGAGATTCCCCTAAAAAGAATAATAAACTGGCGGTCCAATTTTGGGTACATTAATTATTTCGGAGAGATAAAACTAATTCTGGCAAACTGCTGCGATTTATAGCGAATGGGGAAAAAGCCAATTTCTAGCGATTGGGTTCGATAGTATGAGAGATAACAATTATGGTTGTTTTTATTGCCTAGAGATGGGGGAAAGCAACTGGTGATTAGAAGGGGTGAAAGCAATGGGGGAAAGGAGCTGGTGAACGAGAGATAAAGTATCCAGTGAATGGGGTTTGGGGGAAAGCAACCGGTGAACGGGAGAATCTGGTGAATAGAAATTCTGGTGATTAGAAATTCTGGTGATTAGAAATTCTGGTGATTGAGAGAGAGGCGCGGGTGGGGGAGGAACGGGATAGGCGCGGGTGAACGGCGGGAGCCAAGCTCTTTGTGTCTATCCGGTGATTGAGATGTTTTACGCAATCATGTAATTAAAAGTAAAATAAAATTGGAAATTAATTAAATTGAAAATAACTTGTTATTATTACCTAGAGATTAGAAATTAAGGAGGTCTGAAGCGATAAGCAAACGGGGTAAAAATCTAATCTCCAGATATCTGCGCGAGGAAAACAAATTCTGGAGAATGGGGATGGGGGAAAGCAACTGGTGATTAGAAGGGGTGAAAGCAATGGGGGAAAGGAGCTGGTGAACGAGAGATAAAGTATCCAGTGAATGGGGGTTGGGGGGAAAGCAACCCGTGAACGGGAGAATCTGGTGAATAGAAATTCTGGTGATTAGAAATTCTGGTGATTGGAAATTCTGGTGATCAAGGGAGGAGAGGCGCGGGTGGGGGAGGAACGGGATAGGCGCGGGTGAACGGCGGGAGCCAAGCTCTTTGTGTCCTTCCGGTGATTGAGAATGAAATTCTCATTCACCAGAAGGACATCCCTTTTCTCTTTTGGTCCTACCACCATTTAGGATACACCCTGTATCTAGCCCTCAATACTTCGAAAATGCTCAAATTGCCCGATTTTAAAATTACGTTTTTGCTCGTGACAGTACCTTTACATTGTGATTTATAGCAGACTTATTTATCCGCTTTTATACCCTAACATGGCAGCGAATTTTCACGCGCAAAATTAATTTGAAGATCCCCTAGTTGCGACAAAAAGTGAAGGTTCAGTTTTAGTTTTTTCAATATTTCTAATTAATTTCTCAATTTTTTAATAAAAAAGAGTGGTTTTAACCATGGATTTTATTCGCTGGTTAAACCAGGTTTTTACCAGTCTGGCTGGGTCTTTTAATCCTGCAATCCATCAGTTTTAATATTTCGTATTTGGTGGTAACTTAGGGAGGATTTACGTTAGATTAACGGGATGGGTTGTCTTTTTATTCGGTGCTAGGTTAGCTCGTTATGTTTTTTCTCGCCATCTTGACGGTCTTGCTTATGTTTGCAGTATTTTAGCCGTGTTTTAAATGAAAATAGTTTTGTTCCATTTTTTACAGCAAAAAATTCTATACTTTGTTTCAATTGTAATATGTAAATGGCAGCACCAAATATATGGCATTTCTGCTGCTTTTGTTGTTAAATGTGTATTTATTTTTACCTATTTTGTTTCTTATATATTCCTATCATTATCATCTAAATTTCCCTGCATTTCGCCACCCAATTTCCTATATTTTTCTATAATTCGCCTCTCAATTTCCTACATTTTCCAGTAATTCGCATCAATTTCCTACATTTTCCAGTAATTCGCATCAATTTCCCGTATTTTCCTGTAATTCGACTCATTTTCATACATTTTTTCAGTAATTCGCAAAAATTTACCATATTTTCAGTAATTCGCTCCCCAATTTCTTACGTTTTCCAGTAATTCCGTCAATTTCCTGTAATTCGACTCTCAATTTCCTACATTTTCCAGTAATTCGCGTCGATTTCCCGTATTTTTCGGTATTTAGACTCAATTTCCTACATTTTCCGGTAATTCGCGTCAATTTCCTACGTTTTCCTGTAATTCGCCTCTAAATTTTCCGTATTTTCCAGTAATTCGTCTCTCAATTTTCCGTATTTTCCAGTAATTCGCACCAATTTTCCGTATTTTCCTTTAATTCGACTCTCAATTTCCTATATTTTCCAGTAATTCGTCTCTCAATTTTCCGTATTTTCCAGTAATTCGCACCACGTTGTTACGTTTTCGTGTAATTCGCCTCTAAATTTCCCGTATTTACCTGTAATTCACACCAATTTTCCGTATTTTCCAGTAATTCGCGCCAATTTTCCGTATTTTCCTTTAATTCGACTCTCAATTTCCTATATTCTCCTGTAATTCGACTCTCAATTTCCTAAATTTTCCTGTAATTCTTCTTAACTATTTTCCTATAATATAGTCTTGGTAACCCTGTTCTAACTTCAATTTCAGAGTAATTTAAATTTCTTATTAAAGAAAAAAAAGGGTAGATACGTGATTTTATCTCTGAGAGTTCGGTAGCGCGTCTCCGTTGATCTCGTCTAATCCATCACGGAAATGGGGGGGGGGGGGGGGAGAGTTTGCCATCTAACGGGCAAAACAACAGACAGACACTCCGCTCTCCCATTAAAATCGCGCCAATGCAATGGCCTAAAAGATAACTGCGAGCAAAAGAAGGCTGGAGAGACTTTTCTTTTTTTAGGTGATAGGGGGCGCCGGAATCGCCCATTTTACCTATATCCCCCACTTCTGTCTCCCCCCGTTTATCTTTAAATAGGCGGGAGTGTGCTCCCCATCTGGCGAGGGGGGGGGGGGGTTTCGGGGGCTGTCCCCAATTTCTGCAAGAGAGGGGGGTGGTGGTAAATAGAACAACCAGGGGTCGGGGATATCCCCTTTCTTGTATAGGGAAATGTTTGCTTATTGAAAATGTTTCGTTCCTTGTGTTTGTTCATAAATGGGATTACGTATAATTTATATAAGTTTTTACAGTTTACAAAATTCAGATTTTCTCTTGTGTTGATTCATAAATGAGATTACTTATAATTATTAGAAATTTGAGTGTTACTGTGTTAACATTGTAAGAAATTAGGATTTTGGTTTGTTCATAAATGGGTAAAATTATTTGAATTTCATATTTGAATATTAATGAGTTGTTTCATTAATGGGGAACATTATCCAATTTGGATTTCATATTTTAAAATAAATAAGTTATTTCATAAATGGGTAACATTATTTGAATTTCATATTTTAAAATTAATAATAAGTTATTTCATAAATGGGTTACATTATTTGAATTTCATATTTTAATATTAATAATAAGTTATTTCATAAAAAGGTGGGATTACATTTAATTAATAGAAATTTGAGTATTAACATAATAACCAATCAGATTTTAATACTAATAATAATAAATTGTCATTTAAGTTAAAATCTGATTTGTTATAATGCTAAGTTATTTCATTAATGGGATATAATTGATATTAATTTGAGTGTTGTTATTATTATTATTAAAATCTGATTTTTTATAATGCTAAGTTATTTCTGAACCACATTCATTATATGGTATTATAAGTTTATGTTACTTATGTCATTTATTGAACAGTTGCTTAGAGCTCCAACCTAAATTGGAGACTTTTGAATTATAAATTTAAAAAAATATTGATTCTCATTTAATGTGACTATTCTGTAACTCTTACTTACAAAACCATTTGATTACTCAAATTGTATGACAATTAATATCGGAATTGAAAAATAGTTTAACGAACTCATTAGAAGCTTAATTTAGAGGCTTAAACTAAAAATTAAATACCTTACTCCTATTATATACAATTCTAAATTATGCCTCATACAATTTATGGATTACGTAAATATTATAACTTATACCCTTTACGGATAAGGGATTATTATTAAAAATTAATAATTATTTACGGATTACGTAAATATTATAACTTAAACAATTTGTGGGTTCCGTAAATATTACAAAATATACCATTTATGGGTTACGTAAATATTACAAAATATACCATTTATGGGTTACGTAAATATTACAAAATATACCATTTATGGGTTACGTAAATATTATAAGTTATAATATTGACCTAACCCATAATTTGTATAAATTATAAGAATTACGTAATCCATGAATGGTATAATTTATACCAATTACGGGTTAGGTCAATATTATAACTTATACCATTTATGGGTTAGTCAATATTATAACTTATACCATTTATGGGTTAGTCAATATTATAACTTATACCATTTATGGGTTAGTCAATATTATAACTTACTCGTGACTGGGAAACCCGCCGCCGCCGCCTTCTCCCAAAATAAGGGAGAAAGGTTGAATCGGGAGATATCGCTCCCGTTACAATCCCAAGGGGGGTAAAATTCCGTATAGGAGGGATGAGACTCTCCCTCTCCGCGTGGAGGGGGAAAGGAGAATGTACTCCCCCCGATCTGCGCGTGGAGGATGAACGGGAGAAAGCACTCCTCCCTCTCTCCGCGTGCAGGGGGGGAGGAAGGAGGGGTGCTGCGCAATGAGTTGAAGGGATTTTTCCCGTCTCCCCGCTCTTGGGCTTCCTCTCCATCGTCGAATCCCTTTCATTCCGTTGCTTAGCAACCGTCGAGAGATTGCCGAATTTTCCCACCAGGGCCGAGAGTAGCGTTGTTGGCTTACGGCGCGTGAGTGCCACGCTTCGATAGGTAACGAGGCTTATGTGGCGTCGTGTGACGAGCGTTTATACAGTAGACTTTACCGTATTGTCTAAGGGGTTAGGCCAATTGTCAGGTGAGATTGTAGGGAAGGGAAATATATTTTGCGGTTGTCTTCGAGAAAACTTTGACTCTTTTTGGAGAGAGAGTGAAAAGTTTTGAAAGCGCAAACGACCTATCTTTTGTTTTTCTTAATCTTGTCCTTGTTTACCTTTACTAAACTTCAATGTTAAACTGTCTTAAGTCGATATATAACCCTATTTTAACGCGGCTTATTTTCGTGTATCCGAGAAAGATAGCTTCGTAAAAGCTGTCGTTAATAGGTCGTAAAAGTAAAAGGTTAACACGTGCCGCGTTGTAGAGTAGGCTTTTAGCGCCGTTTTACGGGAACCGTAAGAACTAAAATGGAAGCCGAGGCTTAAGGAAAAGCTTTCTGATATTTTACCCTCTTTTGTTTTTATTCAAAATCGTCGTGTTAGGTCTCGTCTTTTTAACGGCTTGGCGCCCGTTTCCAAATGGCCTTTTTATGGGCACGCGTTGACAAAAAAAGGAGACTAAACTTTTTACTTTTTAGATCTAGTTTAGGGGCAAAAAAAATATTCAAAATGGTATTCATACGCGTTAGGTTTTCAACGTTTTGTTGAATATACCAAGAGTATTTTTTTAAATGTTTTCTATTCAAAGTTATTTTTAAAGGTTAACTTTTAAAGTAATTCTGAAGAATTTTACCAAATATTTCAGGCTCTAGGCGTTTTTCAAATCACATCAGAGCTCAAACTTTACCGCTTGTATTATAACGACTTGTGGTGTAAAATATATAAATTAAAATATTTAGTTGGAAAATTATCAATGCATAAAGTATTTTATATTTTTTTTTCAAATACCCAAAGTTGATTTATGAATTTAACGTTTTACGAATTTATTTAACGTTTTATGAGTTTTTTTTAACGTTTTATGAGTTTTTTTACCGTTTTATGAGTTTTTTTAACGTTTTATGAGTTCATTTAACGTTTTATGCCCAATTTTTGTTCAATTAATAAATAATGAGAGTTAAGTGGTTACGTTCACTTATATTTATTATAATCCGAATTATAAATTTAATTGCGAATTATTCTGAAATTTTCACAAATACATCGTAATATAATAGACGATTGAAATAAATTATTTAAAGATAATGATTTATTTTAAATCAGAAAACCTTCGAAACAATGAAATATCCTTGTAATATTTTTTAAAAATGCGAACTAAGTGTTCTTATTTTGCCAATCGATCCTCTAAGTTCGCGTGAACTTTCTCAGCGACCCCAGAAAATAGGTCTAAAAATGAAACCTCTCTTTTCTACAAAATCATTGGCTAAGCCTTTTTCCAACGGATCGTTCTAAAAATAAAACTTGTTAATTAAAATTGGTGAAACCTTTTTTCTCTAACATCTCCTCCCTCACACATGTGTTTGAGATTAAATACTTCGCTTAAGATGGATAGGCTAGGGAGGAGAGAACAGTCCTTTTACCCTTAAAAATCCCTAGGATCCAGGGTGTAAGACCCGAGGGTTAAGGGGATATTTCGACTCCGCTATAGTCCAAGCCCGAGTTCGTCGTAAATTTTCGGTCTTATTTTGGCGCGGAATGACTTTTAGCGGGGGTTTGGGGTCGGGGAATTTTCTATTTAAGGGAAAAGGACGGAGTGAATTTTCTGGGTGTTTTGTGTCGGAGAAGGAGAGGTTCCTGAGTTATTTCGGGCAGTTATTTGTAACGCCTGGCTAAGGAGCTGTCTCTTTGACTTGATTTTGGACGCTCATGTGGCTTGGGGAGTTGCTTGTATTCAGCCTTGGTTTGTTTCGCGTGTTTGGTCAGTTTTAAGTTCGTCCACATTTCTGGTCAGTTTTAAGTTCGTCCACATTTCTGGTCAGTTTTAAGTTCGTCCACATTTCTGGTCAGTTTTAAGTTCGTCCACATTTCTGGTCAGTTTTAAGTTCGTCCACATTTCTGGTCAGTTTTAAGTTCGTCCACATTTCTGGTCAGTTATAAGTTCGTCCACATTTCTGGTCAGTTATAAGTTCGTCCACATTTCTGGTCAGTTTTAAGTTCGTCCACATTTCTGGTCAGTTATAAGTTCGTCCACATTTCTGGTCAGTTTTAAGTTCGTCCACATTTCTGGTCAGTTATAAGTTCGTCCACATTTCTGGTCAGTTATAAGTTCGTCCACATTTCTGGTCAGTTATAAGTTCGTCCACATTTCTGGTCAGTTTTAAGTTCGTCCACATTTTTGGTCAGTTTTAAGTTCGTCCACATTTTTGGTCAGTTTTAAGTTCGTCCACATTTCTGGTCAGTTTTAAGTTCGTCCACATTTCTGGTCAGTTTTAAGTTCGTCCATATTTCTGGTCAGTTTTAAGTTCGTCCACATTTCTGGTCAGTTTTAAGTTCGTCCACATTTCTGAACAGTTTTAAGTTCGTCCATATTTCTGGTCAGTTTTAAGTTCGTCCACATTTCTGGTCAGATTTATCAGTTTTCCTAGCTCATTAAACGTTAATGAGGCGGTAATTGTATATTAAAATAAGTTCAACTAACAAGGAGACGACTCGAGGTGGTAATCACCGATTTTGTTCAAAGTCGGCTATAATGTACACCTCCATGTAATTTGAAAAACCTGCAAGGGAAAAGTTGCGACAGGCTTTCGTTTTTGACAACATGATTTGGAATTATTTCCATTGAAAATAATATGGGAATCTGAAGGATTTTAAGGGTCCCCCAATTGACCAAATTGCATTTAAACTTGATTAAATTAAATTTTTAAAATCAATTTAAATGTATTTTTAACGGATTTGAAATTTTCAAAATTTTTCATTTTTTAAAAGGTTTCACAGGGGAAACCCTTAAAATCCTTCAGATTCCCATGTTATTTTCAATGGAAAAATCCCAAATCATGTTGTCAAAAACGTTTTCGGTTGCCATGGCAAAACGAAAGCCCGTGGCAACTTTTCCCTTGCAGGTTTTTTAAGGCACATGGAGGTGTACACTATACCCGAGTTTGAACAAAATCGGTGATTATCACCTCGGGTCGTCTCCCTGTAAGTTAAAAACCACTTTTTATTGTACAACAATTTGTTTCTTAGTATAACTTATGCCCACCTCATATCGGGTTTGCTTCTCTAATTCAAGTAGCGTTTCTTACTCTGCCCACTTCAAGTCGGGCTTTAGTGTGCCCAATTTGGAAATCTTGGAATTCATTTTGCGCGTGAAATAGCCCCGCCATATTAGGGTATAAAAGCAGGTAAATAAGCCTGTTATACCTCACAATGTAAAGGTACTGTCACGCGCTAAAACGTAATTTTGAAATCGGTAAATTTAGTTAAGATAGTTTTTGAAATATAATATTTAAAGTTTATATTAATTTTTAAGACCCAAACATCGTAATTTTGCAATGTTTTAAATTATATATTTTTTTATAATATTCAAATTTTCGGGTTTTAGTTTTAAAATGCAATTTCCCGTTGCAAATTCGTAACTCGTAAGTTCTCCTCGTTGTTGTTGTACATTTCACCCGTTTCAATTTCGCAAAGAACGTCAAGATCTCTCTCATTTTCATTTAGATCAAACGTTTTTCTTTAAGTTAACCATAATTACTTTCTTCTCTTTATAAGTTGAATAAACCCGATAGGCTATTTTCGGGCCGCCGTAGAAGCGATAGCAGTGCCAAGTTCAGTTGACTACTAGCGCATACAGACTACTTAGATGTTAGGGGACTGCGTACTGCTGTAGAGTGTAGACGCGGGTCTTTGAAAAAAAATGTCGAATCTATTTGGGCGTGAAATGACATCCTTTCTCCGATGCCGCCACCAAGGCCTATTCCTCCACGTGTGATTCCCGTTTCCCGCCAAATATTGCACGCGTCGTCTGCTACGATATCGTCTCGCCGTCAGCCTTGGAAATAAGGTTTTATTTTAAACTGGTCCTTATGACCAGTGACCCCCTAGCATATGAATTATTAAACTGGTCCTTATGACCAGTGACCCCCTAGCTTAGGAATTATTAAACTGGTCTTATATAAAATGTTCTAATGTCATTTATAAGCCTAAAAAAACCTATACTACATGTTTAGAAGTTAGATTATGTTGGTAACATTAACTTTACACGTATTCAAAATAGTTAACTGTATTTTATGAGTACCACAAGAATAGTACAATATAGTACTATCTCACCTAAGACTACTACCATAGCCTAGAAGACGCTCGTAATTTACCGTATTATCTCTCTTTCTCTAGGCCCCGTAACTCCAGAGTCTCCGGTCCGTTACCGCGTAGCCAGGTAGCCTACCGTACTCGGGGGAAAGCGAGACTAGAGGATTGAGGGTTTGAGGCCAGAGGGGGGTTAGACAGTTCGACTCGTTCGAGAGATGCGAGCGAAGGGACTCTACCTCGAGTCGCTGTACATATAAATCCAGTGAATAGGGAAATCAAAATTGATTGATTATTTGGAATTATTAAACTGGTCACCTTCTGTTTTTTTGTTATTATTTCGAATTAAGAAACTGGACACGGTGACCAGTGACCCCCCAAATTTTGAATAAATAAACTGGTCTGAGCAATTAATTAACTGGTCTTGGACCACCTGACCACCGTTATTTCCAAGGCTGCTCGCCGTATAGCCCCCCCCCCCCCGATCAAAGATTGTCCGTCACGATTTCACGTTTCTCTAGAGATTTGATCAAGATGGCATAATGTCAGTTCGCAAAAATTTGTCATCTCAAGAAATGAAAACTGAAGTATGTTTTTCTACCGTTTAAATCCATCTGAGAAAAGGGGGTTTCTTTTGGCTTGTTCCGGTATTTCGGAGTAGGGTAAGAAGAGTAAGGCTATGACGTCATTCTACTCCGAGATTCTGTGGTGGCGAATAGTTAGTCAGAGTAAAAACGTTTTTTCTAAAATGGCGGCCTGTGACCTTTTTAGCTGATAAATTCTGGCCAGCAGACGAGTAAAAAGAGTAGCCCTAATACTCCGGAACAAGCGAATAGATTATGGGACGGAGTAATTCTCATCCCCGAAACAGGCGAATAAAACGTTTTAGGGTAAAAAGAGTACACTTTTAGTCCGAGAACAGGCGAAAAGAAACCACCTAAGATGTGTTTAGCAGACGACACTAAGTATAAAGGATTTAGTGACGTTTTTAAATGATGACTCGTAATAATTTTACAGGGTTCGTGCAAACCTGGAAAAGATAGAATTAGATAGATAGTCGACAGTAAAGTTAAGGAAATTCTCCTTATTTAGTAAAACCAGGGAAATTTACGACGTCGCGTGAAATACAATTACTTAACATGTTTTAATATGGAGAGGTCAGGGAAGACTTGGAGTTTTAAGAATTTGTTTAAAATGTCAAGGGAAAGTCAGGGAATTTAAATTTATTTGCGAAAATGTGAGTGGTCTAAAAATGTGAGTTTTGTTTGAAACGTAACCCGAAGAATTTATTATTTATAAATTTCTGATAAAACTAAAATATTAATTTATCGAATTTTGACCTTAAGAAGGTCGGATATTTTTTTTTGGAAAATGGAATTTAAATCTGAAAATATGTAACGTCGAAGTCGAAAACCTTTTAAGCTCTTCAAAATATCAACAACAAATAAACTGTAGATAAAAATTGTTTATTCCCAACCCCGAAATCTAAACTTTTCCGACTATTTCGTAGCTTTTGTATAAATATTTTTAAAGTAGACCCTCGACCTTTTTCGAAATTTTATATTTTTCTCCCATAACGTGCAAGAGTATTTTTTAAAGAAAATATGAAAGTCATATGCCATACGGTGATAACTACTTTGTGTTGGTTTTTAAAACTCCTTGGATAAGAGAAAAATTCGGTTTCCTCTTTCTTATAGCATTAGATACGAGAGTTTTCCACGAAACCTCTGAAAATATATTTCTATGAAAGCGCGCGCCAAACACAAATCAATTTATAGATATATTGATTTGCTGGGGTGGCCATTAACGTTTTTCTCTTTAGTTTATTTTATCTATTTTTGCTTGCCAATATACCAATTGATTAATATATACGATATATATTACCTTCTGGAACACGGGCAAAATGTTCCAATTTTTTATTTAATATTTTTAATTTAATGCTGCGTGGTTTGATTTTCTTTAAATTAACATTTGAATTTTAAAAAACAATCTTGGGAAATTATTTGACTTTTTTTAAAGAAAATAATAAATAATTAATATAATATAATAAAAAATAACTGAATATTTCAAAAAATGTTTAGTTTGATATACGCACAGAATATAGGGGTTTTTTAAACTAAAATTAAAGCGGTAGTTTATTGAGTTAAACAGAAGTTAGAGAATTAGTTAAAATTAATTTAAACCAGTATTTGAAATAAAACCAGTCTTTAACCAAATCAAATCTTGTTTTAGCACAATTTCATTTTCAACTGAACTACATATTTTAAACAATTCCATTGGTAGCTAAAACTCATAAATTTTGCCACTAGAGTTCACGAAATCATAGACTAAGGAAGGTTTCACAAGGAACCTTCCTTAGTCTATGACGAAATGCATTATGGGTAGTCGCCGAAAAAAACAAAATTGCACATTTTATAATGATTAAGATGAAATTATTATTTAAGGTTTAAACGATACATTTCATACATAAATTTATGTAAAATTATTCCCTGGAGATTCAGGTAAAGACATTTCAATTTTAAGAAATCGTGCATAATCTCTGGATATGGTCCGGAAAAACCTGGAAAAGTCCGGCTATTCGAATTGACGCGATTGAAATTGACATTTTTGCGTAATCCTAACTGAAATTAAAACATATAAAGAAATAAAATAAGAATTTATTCAGAATTCATGTAGAATTCCGCTCAATACAGTGCCGTAGCACGACAAGGAAAAGGAGGGGGCGAATTAATCCATTAATCCTGTATAGGGGGGTCGTTTTTTATGAAATGGAGTCGGCAGAGGCGGTTCCCGACCTCGGGAATAATGGGAACAGACGTCACTGTGTAAAGAAGAACGTTACCAAGAGCTGACCTGACACTCTTTCCAAGAAGAAAACGTCCTAGACTGCAACCGGCTCCCTCGTCTTACGCTGTAGTATCAACGGAGGTTGACCGGGTGCGGAGGAGAAAACGCCACCTTTAGTTGGTGTTTGTGATTACTAACTCCCTCTGGTGATAAATAAGGGAACCTTAGTCCCGATTCAGCGCGGGGTGGTCATTTATTTTATAGTCAGTCCGGACATATTTCATTTATAGCTATTTCTGATCGGCCATTTTTTCTGAACTATCCAACAAATTGGTCGTTGCTTTATAATGTGGTTTGTGCTAAACCTCAAACCGACTTTTCCCAAAAGGATTCGTAATGTTATTATATGCTGCTATTGAAAATTTATCCTCCTAGGAACGGTGATATTTTGAAGTCATCTGTTGTCAGTATTTATAAGCTTTGGAGGTGATTAGTAAATTATAGGGTTCATACAAACCTGGAGAACCTGGAAAAACTGGAGATATCAGTGAAACAGATTCTTTTCAAAAAATCAGGGAAATTAAATATTTAACCAAAACCTGGATATATCAGGGAAATTCGTTTGAGTCTGGAAGCGCCTTAATAATGATATATATTTTTTTCGATTAAACGAAAACATACGGTGTTTTAGCACCTGGAAATATCGGGGAAATTTCCAGGAGAAAACCTGGAAATATCAGGGAAATTAATTTTCCAAATGTATTAGTATTTACTTAATAATTCGTAAGTAAATATTAGTTTACTAACTTAAAAGGTTTTATTCATTACAAAAATATTAAATATTTTAAGAGCTTTTTAGTGTATTAAATTAGTATTTAATAATTCGTAAAATATGTAATATTTTTGTTATGAATAAGACTTTTTGAAAGCGTGAGGGAATTGACAGCAGTCATTCTCCGCCAGTATATTTAAACACATTCTTGGTTAAAAATACTTTAAAGCCATATTTCGAATTTGGTATTCAACTACTTCGTGACTTGTATTTTCCAATGTTTCGCCAATTCAATTAAGTTACATCTTCTTGTTAAATACGTAGTCTCAAACTATGTCGAAGCCCACAATTTGGAAAACACCACTATTCGTTAAATACGTCATTTCAAATTATGTCGAAGCTCACAACGTGAAAATACAACAACTGGTAAAAACCGTCATTTCAAATTATGTTCCAAGCCCGCAATTTGAAAATACAACTACTTGTTAAATAAGTAATTTCAAGTGATGTCGGCCAACCTACAATTTGAAAATACCACAGCGCTATCCGCATCATTGCGTAAGTTTCAGCTAGCAGCCCATAGACTAGTCTAGGTAGCAGCCCTTATATTTGGGCCAGGAATCTGCCAATGGTCTAGACTTGCTATTTCCAGGAGGCTATCCATACTGGTTCACCTACTAGTTCCACTCCCCCATTTTTCTCGATTTCTGGACGTGTGGCGGGGAAAACGCTCTATTTCTCCCCGCGGATCGACAGCAGCGCCCCCCGTATTCCCTCTTCCGAACGATTTGCTCACCAAAATGGAAGCTTCAATCTACACGAAACTCGACAGGTGATGGGGGAATAAGCGTGCCACCTGACAGTAATTTAGTATTGGAAAAACCGCTTCTCCTATGGGGAAATGGTACCAGCTTGTCTTGATAAAATTTTATTCCTCTGAACTTTTTTTCTTATAGGTATTTGTTTTATATTTAACATCTAGTCCATAGATAGTTGCGGTTGAAATAGATCTTTGAGCCAGAACAAATTAAAACAAAGCTTTACATTTTTGGCGTTCTTTCACTCGTTGGAATTGCCGCCATCTTGGAAAATGGCGACCAATATTAATCAAATTTGTTCTTCTTACCGATGGAACTTGAAATTGTTCGCCAATTCAATACTCGTAATAAATCTTCTATGCTGCTTTGTCGTAAATTGAACCGGAAGTTGAGACTTATCAAAAAGTAACTTATTAAAATCCATTTCCAATTTATCATTTATACATAAATTTTACAAGATGGTGAATGTAAAAAAAATGTCCGAATGATAAGTTACGCATATTTTTATGGATCTGGGCCTCCATTTTCCAAGAGAGAGTAAAGAACGCTCCAAAATCGAAATTTTCAGTTTTGTTTCTTCATAGACTTTCATCCTATAATTCCTATATTTTCCTATAATTCTGAAATGGTCGTAAAAAATCCTATAATTAAATTTTTGTATCATATATTTCCTATATTTTTAACATATTCGGTCAAAATCCAACTGATCAAATTTCGATTCTCGCATAAATTGAAATCATGAAGGAGCAGATTTGAAAAGATTTTAAATTTTATATTTTGATCTGTCTTACATGGTTATGACTCCTTTGAAATACACGAATTAAAACTTGCGTATTTCTATATTTTAACCCTACAGACAGGGCCGTCTTAAGACTTTTTGGGGCCCTGGGCTAAATTATTTCTTAAGACCTTTGCGATCCCCAACGGTCAGCCTTTGTATGTCCGTTGTCTAAATTCAACTACACACAATCAAACCAAAACTTTTATTTTCAAAAGTATAACATAGGGCTACTGAAAATAAGATTTTTAGTTTTTCACTGACAGTGACTCGCTGTTATGTTTTAGAAATTGTTGGTACCGTATGATACGCGATGTGGCGATGAGTCAAATTACTTTAGACGTAACTAAAAGATACATAACATTAAATGAGCATAAATAATATTTAACCAACTAAACCCTTATCCCTAGAGTAGAAGCTTTATGGCTGGCCTTTCCGGGGCCCCAAAACTGGCTAGGGGCCCTGGGCTGTAGCCCACTTAGCCCATGCCTTAAGATGGCCCTGCCTACAGAACTCCTTAAAATCTTTAGTAAATTATTTAACGTGAAATTATCTATTTTTGGGCTTAAAAAAGTCAGGGGAAAATCTTTAAAAATGGTCAGTGGAAAAGCTATGTTAATGTATATCTGAAAATATTGTATTGACATGGAATTTAGTATGGTACGAACTAATTCTCTAACTATATCGTTTCAATGTAAGCAGAATGACGTGAGTCAGGTAAACCTTTTGGTATGACTCATCTAAATTTCATTCCGAAGCTGTCGAGGAAGCCAATGTATTGGAATTTGGCTAATCCAGCAGGAGAGAGGAGCACCACGGCTCCCCTCAGGATAATACATCAGCTTCCCCCACCATCCCGCATCCTCGGGCCGTTTCCGGACTCTTTGCCGCCTTTATTCGTCGCCAGGGAGCGCTACTCTCCTCTCCTCCTTCGTAATGACCGCCCGTCTCATCTTATGCACCCCGAATGCCTTCCCTCTCAACCATCTCATACATAGTTCTGCTGTACAGATCTTTCGTAATTCCAGACTTTTATAACCTCGGGTACTACATAAAAGGGTGCTAAGCCTACCGCCGACTTTTCCAATTGGGTCCTCCACCGCTCTGACTATGATCGCGAAGTTCTACGATGTCAGAGGAACATTTGGAATAATCTGTGACTCATTCGTCCGACATTGCGTAGTTGACCGTGAGATGTTTAGATATCGTGCCAGTTTATTTAATTTTTAAACTCTTAAATTTTTTATTCATTTAAATTAATTATATATATATTTATTACGTTTGGTTTAAATGAGAGGTTGATACTAATTGTTAGTTATCTTGAATACCTGGAAATGTTAGGAGAAAAATTGTGAAAATCTTGAAAACAATGTTCAATGAAAGTGGCAAATTTCAACTCCATGCCCGTCGACGTCCTTAATTTTGCTTCTCGCCAATGCCCGTCGATGTCCGTAATCTTCTTTCTCGCCAATGCCCGTCGCCGTCCTTAATTTTGCTTCTCGCCAATGCCCGTCGACGTCCTTAATTTTGCTTCTCGCCAATGCCCGTCGACGTCCTTAATTTTGCTTCTCGCCAATGCCCGTCGACGTCCTTAATTTTGCTTCTCGCCAATGCCCGTCGACGTCCTTAATTTTGCTTCTCGCCAATGCCCGTCGACGTCCTTAATTTTGCTTCTCGCCAATGCCCGACGACGTCCTTAATTTTGCTTCTCGCCAATGCCCGTCGACGTCCTTAATTTTGCTTCTCGCCAATGCCCGTCGACGTCCTTAATTTTGCTTCTCGCCAATGCCCGTCGATGTCCTTAATCTTCTTTCTCGCCAATGCCCGTCGATGTCCTTAATCTTCTTTCTCGCCAATGCCCGTCGATGTCCTTAATCTTCTTTCTCGCCAATGCCCGTCGATGTCCTTAATTTTGCTTCTCGCCAATGCCCGTCGACGTCCTTAATTTTGCTTCTCGCCAATGCCCGTCGATGTCCTTCATCTTCTTTCTCGCCAATGCCCGTCGATGTCCTTAATTTTGCTTCTCGCCAATGCCCGTCGATGTCCTTCATCTTCTTTCTCGCCAATGCCCGTCGATGTCCTTAATTTTGCTTCTCGCCATTACCCGTCGACTTGAATTTTTATAAAACGTTCTATATTAAAATTCATAATATACATACTTTCGCGTGTATTTCAGAACTTCATTAGAAAAACTCTAAAGTTGTTTATTATCTTTTGGAAATTCCGCAATAATTGTGCTCGGTGCGAATGGGTCTAGTTTATCTAGTCAATCCGAGTTGACAGTAAATCCGCTCCTTTAATAGCCTAATCCCCTCTATTAATAGCGGTGCCAGCTGTGAATTTCCGCCTTTTTTCAAATCCTTCCCCAATCAAAACTGCGGTGAAGGCGAAAGAGATTACATTGTGACTCAACTCGCACCCCGATCTTAAAATGAGTTTTCTAGCTTTGACCCTCGCCCCCCCCCCCCCCTCTAGCGACGTTGGATTGGCTTTCGAGTCTGCAACGTCATCGTTATTTTATATTACCTCCGCCTTTGAGTACTATAAACTCGATAGAATGACTTTGGAAAGCCATTTTCAATTGAATTTCCCAACTTAAGTTGTTAGTGAAGAGAAAACCGTTGACTGCCTTTGATAGGGGATGACTTTTAAAGTTGATGAAAAGCCCGAAATAAATTTTCGATTTGTGCCTCTTTTGAAGTGGTTTTGAGGTCAAAGGTTAAATTGAGGGTGGTAATGGCTTTGTAAACACTTAAGTTGTCGTATTTAAAGTGTGGCCTATTTGTGGTCTACCGGCGCCTGTAAAAGTGTTCCACTTACAATACAGTGGTGTTCTGGGAGATGTCAGCCACCAGGGGCTCAATTTTGTTGTTTTTAAGATGTATTACACAGAACCATATGTAATTAATTAAATTAGTGTACTGAAGGGTTTAATTATTTTGTTTTGTTCTGGGCTTAAATTAATTTGGGAGATCGTATATTTAATTAGATTTAGCTCGTTCGAAACATGACGCCTGCGTCCCAATTTCTGACATTAAACCAAGTTTAATTTGATTCTAAAGTTTGATTGTTAAGTTTAATGAAATTTATTATAACTCAATTTGAAAGGTGCCAGGGGCGACTGATAAACAAAATCTATACTTCATTAGTTTAAAATTTAATCGGAGAGTAAAGAGTCAACTTTTCTGACGTCGACGATCTATCATAGTTCGTAAGGTATTCCTCGCGTCGTAATCTTATTAAATTGGCCTTGTCAGCCCTTGAAGGATATGTTGAACAGAGTTTGCTTTTTGTTTGTGAAGAAAATGATATATTTCTGTAGCCTGTCAATACGGCTTTAATCACTGCTGACTTGATTTTAGGATTCTGTGATTTTCGCCAACTTCGTGTCAACGAATAAACAATTTATCTTTAAATGTTTATCGAAGGTATTTTTACTACAGGCCTGGAAAAAACTGGAAATATCAGGGAATTAGATTGTTGATAGGAAAGTCAGGGAAATTTAAATTCTTACTAAATAAGCAGGGAAATTTAAATTCTTACTAAATAAGCAGGGAAATTTAAATTTTTACTAAATAAGCAGGGAAATTTAAATTTTTACTAAATAAGCAGTGAAATTTACTTCTTTACTAAAAGAAGCAGGGAAATTTAAATTTTTACTAAAAAGCCGGGAAATTTAAATTTTTACTAAAACGCCGGGAAATTTAAATTCTTACTAAAAAGCTGGGATATTTGAATTCTTACTAAAAAGCCGGGATATTTAAATTCTTACTAAAAAGCCGGGATATTTAAATTTTTACTAATAAGCCGGGATATTTAAATTTTTACTAATAAGCCGGGATATTTACGTTTTTACTAAAAACCATAGAAATATCAGTTAATTCGGTTTGCCAATAGTTGTATGAAAATATTGTGATTGCCTAAAACTTAATGTTAAAGGTAATAGTGAGTGTAGTGTTGTCTCGCGTGGCATGAAGGGCTTGCCACCACCCTCCTACGCATTGTAACCCGGCCACCTGAATTAAAGGCTTTAAAAGTCGCTTTATGACTTAGGCCTAAGGTGGTGCCTTTGGTATTAACCTGGCTGTACAAAGCTTTTACTTTGTATTTAGAATTAGTTTTTCTATTGTGCCTAAAATTGAACGTTCGACTATTTTCACAATCCTACCTACAAGATTTGTGTAAATATGGAAAAATTCCAAAATCGCAAATCTTTACTTTTAAATTCGAAATATCATGCTCAACAATAGGTTTAAAACTCGGTTTAAAATAGTTGTTACAATTTTAAATTTAGTCATGAAGTTATTATAACCAACCCTAAAAAGTGAAAGAAACGTAATTCATGATAAAATATCCCCGATTAATAAATTTTCTCATTAACTAACCAAGTAAAAATCACTAAACCGTTTTAAGAACAAAAATCTTTCGAGCTGTACTTAGAAAAAATAATTTTTGAGTTTAAAAGTTAAATCAAAACTCTTTTTATAGTTGGAATAATCTCGATTAAATTTAAGTACTTCTATAAAGAAATTAATTTCGCATTAAAGGGAATATAACCCCAAGTCGTTTTTTATGCTTTTTTGTGTAAGCAATTTTGGCGGGAAGTCACTAAACAGCGCCAAAAATATCTAAAGTCATAGGAGGGAGCGGGAAATGGTCGAAGTTTGGTGTTCCACACCTAAAACCTGAGGTTATATTCCCTTTAATAATATCTCTAAATTTAAATTTTTTATTCCACGTTTTATCGTCCACCCTAGTTAAATCTGTTTTTAAAATAAATTTATTGATGCACCGATATGCGTAGAGCCGATATATCGGCTATTCGTTGCCGATGATATCGTCCGATATTAACAAATTTATCTATCATAACAGTAGTGTATGATAAAATCATTGTAAAAGACAGGTTCAGTACGCTGTCATACCATTTTATTCACATTTTTCATGAAAACAAGTTTGCAAGAGCATATCCGAATATTTTCTTTTTATTTTACGTGATACATATTTTCTAACACAAATCGAATATCGTTGTTTTTTATTTGTTTACACTCGTAACACCCTGTCTAAAAAAGCATGATCTATAGCTTTTGAGATATTTATCATTTTTAAGTTCTTCATAATAATATTTTTCTAATACCGGTATCGACAATATAGGCTTCGCTTAAGCCGATATTGGCCAATACCGATATTAGAAAAATAGGCCGATATTTTTTTAATTTAATATTAAATATATTAATGAATTAATAATTAATTTAATTTCCATTAAATTCTATCAGTTTTTGTTAGATTAATTTTCGATTAAAAGCGCCATTGTAAATATTTAAACTGGCCATAAAACAAGTCGCTGTTACCACCGCGGAACCAATTTCAACAATGTTCTCTCTAAAGTCCGCAAATGGAACATACCTAGAACCGATTTCCTCAGCCTGCAAATCCTCTCTCTCGTAGTCAAACTTGGCAATTGCCGGTTGGAGTTGCACCCTGCCCCTGTTCAAACCATAGTGAGTCCCCCCCAACATTAATTTTGGTTTTCTAGCCAAGTGCACCGTAGGCTAATTTATCAATATTATTTAATAAACTCGGCTCTCGCTTCAATGTTCACGTCCCCCACCTGAGGGGGTATTCCCCAGTCTTTGCAATTATACGAGGGATTTATCCCCTCTCGCGCTTCTCCGCCCCTATTTTAATCCCTCTTTTTGGGGGGAGACTTAGCCCCGCCCTCCTATCCGTCTGCCCGCACCCCCGGAATATCCCCCGACGCGCCAGCACGTGCGACGAATCGATAATCTGTTGCCTCTTCTCTGCATTTTTTTCTATTATCTTTGATAGAAAAAATATATATAAAATCGTCGATTTCTTTAGACTGGGCTATTTTGAATACTGCGGGGGTGTTCTCCTTGTTCTTTGATTTAAACATGGTCTTTTTGTTCGGAGGTTATGGCATCATGGGTTTTTTTTTGGTCTGACTTAAAAGAATGTCATACGGTAGAAATAATTCTGTGCTCTGACCTCTCCATTAAAGGATCCTGGATTCAGTCTTGCCGCTATTTTCTGAATTACCTTTAGAGAATACGGAAAGGTACTTTTTGTACTTTGGCTATAAAAACCGGGTGCCACCTATTTCTGTATATTTTTAATACCAACAAGTTTCAATAGATGGCGCTTAACTCAATATTTTCGCAGAAATGTTTCAATTTTAAATTGAAATGGAGTACAAACATATTTTGGTAACTTTGAGCATGCGAGTCTCAACAGCCAAATTTTGGAAAAAGTCTTATATGAAATATCAAGTCCTATATTTTTAGAAATATAATCCTATCAAGTCCTATATTTTTAGAAATATAATCCTATCAAGTCTTATAAGACTTGATAGGATTATATTTCTAAAAATATAAGACTTGATAGGATTATATTTCTAAAAATATATTTTTAGAAATATAATCCTATCAAGTCTTATATTTTTAGAAATATAATCCTATCAAGTCTTATATTTTTAGAAATATAATCCTATCAAGTCTTATATTTTTAGAAATATAATCCTATCAAGTCTTATATTTTTAGAAATATAATCCTATCAAGTCTTATATTTTTAGAAATATAATCCTATTTCCCTATAAAAGATTTGAGTGGGGGCCCTGCAACGTTGATATCATCAGGGGGAAAAGAACATTTGGTAACCGATGGTTTTACAAAGAGAAAGTTGGTAGGGTAGAAATGAACTATTCCACTAAGATATGATGTCGTGAGGAACACAATTTATTGCTTAGAGGCAATAACGTTTTACGGATTAATGGCCTTAAATGTCAGATAATTTTTAACCATAACCCAATTCGTTATTTATGGAATAACCGAAAATTATTCGAATAAAAACTTATTTTTTGCATATTAAATCGTTTTATAACCGTGAATTATATCCATAAATAAACAGTTAACCGATATTTTTATGAACAAAACGAAAATTTGGCGGTTAATTTATCTGTTCCGCCGAGTTCTAATGGAACCAAAGGATATTTTTTTCAAACAACAAAAACGGTTAACCTCCATCTTCAGCAATATAGATCTGAGATCTCGAAGTCAGCGCTAAATCTTCAGTTCTTCACAGACCCCCTTGATAAATTCTGATAGTAAAAAGTCCATCGGCAGGAATCCATAGCTCTACTTGGAATGCTTATCGCGGCAGATTTCCGTCTCGATGTGGCTGACAGTTTTTTTGACGTCACTATGTTAACTTAACAAAAAACAACGTGAGAGGGGAGCTCGCGCAGAGGGGATTTTATTTCTCGTAGGCGGGGCCAAAGCCGTCAGAGTGATCTTACCATACGCGATACGCCAGGATAAGCATTCCAAGTAGAGGTAGGGATTCCTGCGACTGGTTAAAGGAGTTTTCCCCCGAGCTCTTCAGTTTCCCTGTCCATAAAACCTTGTCGAGGTTAACGGTAATAGTGAGTGTAGGGAGCTGTTGGCTCGCGTGGCATGAAGGACTTGCCACTGCCCTCCTACGCGTTGTAACCCGGCCACCTGAATTAGTAGCTTTAAAAGTCGCTAGATGACTTGGGCCTAAGGTGGTGCCAAGGGTATTAGCCTAGCTGATTATTATTGTTGTTATTATTATCATTAAATTCCCAATGAGGACTTACGTCACTCGAAATGTGGTCCTATCTCTTGATAATGAACTTTATCCATCGGTTGATGTAGAGCTGCTCGAAACAGATGGAAACTGTGACAGTGAAGAGTCCTCCAGACATAGTCGATTGGCAAACCCAGATCTAATGCTCGTGACCAAGTAGACTAGAACTGTGTCTTCCTACTCCACGGAATCTAGGATTGACATTTCCGGTGTTGTTGAGGTCTCGAACGGCGCTGAGAACTGTAATATATGTCGTTTGGTCTTCTCTCTGGATAGCGTGTTCTAAGAAAACTTGCTAACTCACGTTGCGACAAATTCTTTAAAAAAATATGGTATATACCTCCTACTGGTAAAGAAATATAATTTTAAAATCGTAATTTGTTTTTTTTAATTCCTGCGTTAACATCATAAATATAATGGGAAATATTAACAATTTTAGGTGTAATACGTGTTGAGAAAAAAAAATGGTCTATAATTAAAATTTTGCTTAAGTATAGGTTAAAAATTGACCAATTTTGCAGGGTTGCCACACGTCAGGGAATTTTAAAATGGGCATAAAAGTCGGGGAATTTTAAGAATTTGTTGCTGGGAATTAAATTTTATCTCAACTCTTTTTTAAGGAGTCCATTTAAATTTATTAATTTCTGATAAAAGTAAAATATAAAATATTTTCACCTGAAAAAGTCAGGGAATTTGAATCTGAAAATTTTGTGGCAACTCTGTTTTGGCATAAAATAAATAAAATCTCTTTAAAATGGTCAGTGAAAACCGGGAATTTGAATCCGAAAAACCCTGTTTTGACATCAAATAAATTGGGGAACGAACAGAGAATTTATTTTTGAAATAAAAAGTTCCAGACTTTTGAGATAAAAGAAATGTCAGATACAATTTGAAACACCCTGTATTTTATACCCGAGTATTCTACGAAAATATTACTATTGTATAAACTGGTAGGAAACTTTGAGCTTAAACCTTTTATAGTCTTGAAAATCCGGCTTGTAACATTCGTCCAATCAGAAAACTCGAAAAAACTAAAATGAACCGTTTTCGTGGAAATCCCCCGAATTTCATCGAGGCTTAGCGTCGAAATTGAAAACGGCGAGTTTGGTGTAGAAAGTTCCTTAATTCCGAAATACTAGCGTCCTATATCTCGCGAGGAAAAGGTTAGAGAATACTACTATTATTATTATTTTTACGAGGAGAACAGTGGCGCCACTCTGACCCCTAACGGACGAATCGATAGTGACGTCACCGGTTTCCGAAATTGGTTCCCCATTGGCCCGGGTCCAGCAAAAGAGCCAGCTTCTTTTACAGAATGTAGAATAAGAAAAATTGAGTTCTCGGATATGTATGTCGAAATGATGCGCCATGAAAATACAGTTCTCTTCCACAAAAGAGACGGTCTCCAATTCCATTTATCATCCTTGTATCGGCGCGATTAAATGTTTGTATATTTGACCCAAACCAATTCGTGGTCCAGTTCTAAGTTGCTTTTAGTGTTTTGCTATTTAAGAGAAAATTCAAAGATAATTTTTGTAAAAATGAAAAATATTAGATAGTAATGAAAATTTAAAGAAATTTATATTGCAGGGCCCCTAGAGGTCCTATAATTCCTATATTTTTAAAAATGTCCTATAACATCCTATATTTTTATCAAAATCCCCCAAAAGTCCTTTAAAATCCTATAATTTTGATATTTTGCCCATTTCAAATCGAACCACGCAGTGAAATTGCTAGATTTAGCTATAGGATAAATTCCTATACCAAGTCACTCTAGTCTATACTTTGGTTGTTGTTAACATGGTTAGCTACTAGTATATTTTTGTGATGAAATAGTTAAATAGTTTCTATTTTTTTAAGTGAAAATCAAAGATTTATTTATCTAAATATAGATTTTGTTTTTAAATGCATAAAGTTAGTAAATTAAATAGCATATTTAGTCCTATTAAATCCTATAATTTGGTAAAAATAGTCCTATTAAGTCCTATATTTTTTTTTAAATAATCCTATTTTCCCTATAAAGAAAATTGAAGATTTGAGTGGGGGCCCATTATTGTAAATTTAAATCAATTTAATTTTATTTTGTGTTTCATCTAGATAATGTTCAAATTGTAGCTTAAACAATTATTTTCAATAGACGCTTCAATAAGTAATATTTCCGAGAGCCAGGACCCGCGAGTCACACTGTTTATATAGTTCTTGTTAAAATAATGGAAACTTTTCATCTTTACGGCAGCAACAAGCGTTCCCTTTTAACCAGGTAGCTTTTTGGACGTATTAAGGCTTGGCAAAAACACGACGTTCTCTTTATAGATGAAAAGTTTCCATTATTTCCACAAGAACTATATAAACAGTGTGACTCGCGGGTCCTGGCTCTCGGAAATATTACTTTTGGCGATTTCCTGGAAGAATGATTTATTTAAGCGCCTATTGGGTTTAGTTTACCAATGAGATACTTTGTTAAGTAAATGGTGTTTAAAATTAAAATTAATTCCAACAATTTTAGAAATTACCTCACTAAGCAGCGCCAAGGAAGACTGCGGGGAATATTGGACATTTAACGATAAGAATTCTGGAACTTTAATTTATTTTATGCTATTTTTAGCGCGATGTCGGTGCAATGCTTAAAACCTACCCTTCTGGGATTCATTTGGGGACTTTTCGCTATCATATTGTATTTCCGTAGTAATAATGCTATCATATCCTGTACTGGACAAAATAGGCGAATAGCTACTGCGAAATAATCTACCATTTTATAGTGACTCAAAATTAAATATTAGCATTGTATTGTGACTCGAAACTAAATATTAGCATTGTATTGTGACTCGAAACTAAATATTAGCATTCTATTGTGACTCGAAACTAAATATTAGCATTCTATTGTGACTCGAAATTAAATATTAGCATTCTATTGTGACTCGAAATTAAATATTAGCATTCTGTTGTGACTCGAAATTAAATATTGTGCCTAAATAAAATCTACCACTGTATTGTTACTAAATTAAATCTACCACTCTATTGTGACTAAATAAAATCTACCACTGTATTGTGACTAAGTTATCTCTTCCTCTATTTTTACTCGAAATAATATACGGTTCTATTGTGACTAGAAATAATCTATTGCTCTATTGCTCTATTATGGCTATAAATAATCTACTTTTCGATTGTGACTAGAAATAATCTATTGCTCTATTATGGCTATAAATAATCTATTGCTCTATTATGGCTATAAATAATCTATTGCTCTATTATGGCTATAAATAATCTATTGCTCTATTATGGCTATAAATAATTACTTTTCTATTGTGACTAGAAATCATCTACTTTTCTATTGTGACTAGAAATAATCTATTGCTCTATTATGGCTATAAATAATCTATTGCTCTATTATGGCTATAAATAATCTATTGCTCTATTATGGCTATAAATAATCTATTGCTCGATTATGGCTATAAATAATTACTTTTCTATTGTGACTAGAAATCATCTACTTTTCTATTGTGACTAGAAATCATCTACTTTTCTATTGTGACTAGAAATCATCTACTTTTCTATTGTGACTAGAAATCATCTACTTTTCTATTGTGACTAGAAATCATCTACTTTTCTATTGTGACTAGAAATCATCTACTTTTCTATTGTGACTAGAAATCATCTACTTTTCTATTGTGACTAGAAATCATCTACTTTTCTATTGTGACTAGAAATCATCTACTTTTCTATTGTGACTAGAAATCATCTACTTTTCTATTGTGACTAGAAATCATCTACTTTTCTATTGTGACTAGAAATCATCTACTTTTCTATTGTGACTAGAAATCATCTACTTTTCTATTGTGACTAGAAATCTACTTTTCTATTGTGACTAGAAATCATCTACTTTTCTATTGTGACTAGAAATCATCTACTTTTCTATTGTGACTAGAAATCATCTACTTTTCTATTGTGACTAGAAATCATCTACTTTTCTATTGTGACTAGAAATCATCTACTTTTCTATTGTGACTAGAAATCATCTACTTTTCTATTGTGACTAGAAATCATCTACTTTTCTATTGTGACTAGAAATCATCTACTTTTCTATTGTGACTAGAAATCATCTACTTTTCTATTGTGACTAGAAATCATCTACTTTTCTATTGTGACTAGAAATCATCTACTTTTCTATTGTGACTAGAAATCATCTACTTTTCTATTGTGACTAGAAATCATCTACTTTTCTATTGTGACTAGAAATCATCTACTTTTCTATTGTGACTAGAAATCATCTACTTTTCTATTGTGACTAGAAATCATCTACTTTTCTATTGTGACTAGAAATCATCTACTTTTCTATTGTGACTAGAAATCATCTACTTTTCTATTGTGACTAGAAATCATCTACTTTTCTATTGTGACTAGAAATCATCTACTTTTCTATTGTGACTAGAAATCATCTACTTTTCTATTGTGACTAGAAATCATCTACTTTTCTATTGTGACTAGAAATCATCTACTTTTCTATTGTGACTAGAAATCATCTACTTTTCTATTGTGACTAGAAATCATCTACTTTTCTATTGTGACTAGAAATCATCTACTTTTCTATTGTGACTAGAAATCATCTACTTTTCTATTGTGACTAGAAATCATCTACTTTTCTATTGTGACTAGAAATCATCTACTTTTCTATTGTGACTAGAAATCATCTACTTTTCTATTGTGACTAGAAATCATCTACTTTTCTATTGTGACTAGAAATCATCTACTTTTCTATTGTGACTAGAAATCATCTACTTTTCTATTGTGACTAGAAATCATCTACTTTTCTATTGTGACTAGAAATCATCTACTTTTCTATTGTGACTAGAAATCATCTACTTTTCTATTGTGACTAGAAATCATCTACTTTTCTATTGTGACTAGAAATCATCTACTTTTCTATTGTGACTAGAAATCATCTACTTTTCTATTGTGACTAGAAATCATCTACTTTTCTATTGTGACTAGAAATCATCTACTTTTCTATTGTGACTAGAAATCATCTACTTTTCTATTGTGACTAGAAATCATCTACTTTTCTATTGTGACTAGAAATCATCTACTTTTCTATTGTGACTAGAAATCATCTACTTTTCTATTGTGACTAGAAATCATCTACTTTTCTATTGTGACTAGAAATCATCTACTTTTCTATTGTGACTAGAAATCATCTACTTTTCTATTGTGACTAGAAATCATCTACTTTTCTATTGTGACTAGAAATCATCTACTTTTCTATTGTGACTAGAAATCATCTACTTTTCTATTGTGACTAGAAATCATCTACTTTTCTATTGTGACTAGAAATCATCTACTTTTCTATTGTGACTAGAAATCATCTACTTTTCTATTGTGACTAGAAATCATCTACTTTTCTATTGTGACTAGAAATCATCTACTTTTCTATTGTGACTAGAAATCATCTACTTTTCTATTGTGACTAGAAATCATCTACTTTTCTATTGTGACTAGAAATCATCTACTATTCTATTGTGACTAGAAATCATCTACTTTTCTATTGTGACTAGAAATCATCTACTATTCTATTGTGACTAGAAATCATCTACTATTCTATTGTGACTAGAAATCATCTACTATTCTATTGTGACTAGAAATCATCTACTATTCTATTGTGACTAGAAATCATCTACTATTCTATTGTGACTAGAAATCATCTACTATTCTATTGTGACTAGAAATCATCTACTATTCTATTGTGACTAGAAATCATCTACTATTCTATTGTGACTAGAAATCATCTACTATTCTATTGTGACTAGAAATCATCTACTATTCTATTGTGACTAGAAATCATCTACTATTCTATTGTGACTAGAAATCATCTACTATTCTATTGTGACTAGAAATCATCTACTATTCTATTGTGACTAGAAATCATCTACTATTCTATTGTGACTAGAAATCATCTACTATTCTATTGTGACTAGAAATCATCTACTATTCTATTGTGACTAGAATTCTATCATCTACTATTCTATTGTGACTAGAAATCATCTACTATTCTATTGTGACTAGAAATCATCTACTATTCTATTGTGACTAGAAATCATCTACTATTCTATTGTGACTAGAAATCATCTACTATTCTATTGTGACTAGAAATCATCTACTATTCTATTGTGACTAGAAATCATCTACTATTCTATTGTGACTAGAAATCATCTACTATTCTATTGTGACTAGAAATCATCTACTATTCTATTGTGACTAGAAATCATCTACTTTTCTATTGTGACTAGAAATCATCTACTTTTCTATTGTGACTAGAAATCATCTACTATTCTATTGTGACTAGAAATCATCTACTATTCTATTGTGACTAGAAATCATCTACTATTCTATTGTGACTAGAAATAATCTACTATTCTATTGTGACTAGAAATCATCTACTATTCTATTGTGACTAGAAATCATCTACTATTCTATTGTGACTAGAAATCATCTACTATTCTATTGTGACTAGAAATCATCTACTATTCTATTGTGACTAGAAATCATCTACTATTCTATTGTGACTAGAAATCATCTACTATTCTATTGTGACTAGAAATCATCTACTATTCTATTGTGACTAGAAATCATCTACTATTCTATTGTGACTAGAAATCATCTACTATTCTATTGTGACTAGAAATCATCTACTATTCTATTGTGACTAGAAATCATCTACTTTTCTATTGTGACTAGAAATCATCTACTTTTCTATTGTGACTAGAAATCATCTACTTTTCTATTGTGACTAGAAATCATCTACTATTCTATTGTGACTAGAATTCTATCATCTACTATTCTATTGTGACTAGAAATCATCTACTATTCTATTGTGACTAGAAATCATCTACTATTCTATTGTGACTAGAAATCATCTACTATTCTATTGTGACTAGAAATCATCTACTATTCTATTGTGACTAGAAATCATCTACTATTCTATTGTGACTAGAAATCATCTACTATTCTATTGTGACTAGAAATCATCTACTATTCTATTGTGACTAGAAATCATCTACTATTCTATTGTGACTAGAAATAATCTGCTATTTTATTGTCTCGAAGATGGTCTATATATTATATTTAAAATTAAATTTTTCAGCATTGATTTGAATTTGTATCGCTCCTCAGAATTCTCAAAATATCTATTATTAGAAATTAATTTCGACGTACCATCGACGTTGGAGCTGCCAACTAAGAAGAAGACCAAACGGTGATGTCTGGGAATAGAGATCCTCTTGGTCGAAGGTGTTTTCCGCTTCTTTTCGGATGATTTATTTTGTAATTTAAGTAATCTGCCGAGCTGCTTTTGTATCGTATAGTAGTGGAGAATATGGGCCAACCCGGAGACCTCAAATGCCTCTTACGGGACAGAATGGACAAGTTGGCAGTCTCCCCATTTTTTGCAATTCATTTGTCATAACTCGCCGACTCTCTCTCACGCTCCATTTCGTCGAATGAAAAGTTTTCCGCTATTTTTGGGCCCAATGCCGACATCTATTGGCGATTTTTTTTTCCGCTTCATTTTTTTCACTTTCTAGGGGTATAACGTAACCGAGCAATCTACCAAATTGAATTAGATGAGGGGAACTCTTTTTGTGGGTGCGGGGCCCCTACGGATTATATTTTTGAAAATTTCGAAATGGAGGCCCAGATAAAAAATCTGAGATTCTGAATTTTTATGGTTTTTAATTTAGTTACTTCTACTCTTTTGGGTCTTATTCGTATTTCCCGCCAAGTGGAAGATTTTGGTATTATTTAATTATTAATTCGACTTGTTTTTTTAACGAAACTAGCGCCAATAATTTGGCAGAAATGTTAAACTCGTTCGTTTTTTTTAACAAACTGTCCCATTTTATTTACCGTGTACTGAAGCTCGCTAAGAAAATGCTCTAAATTCGGTGGAAAAATAATACTTTTTGGTCCAAACATTAGGGGTGAGGTAATAGTTTTAAGTGGTACAAATCTGAGGTTTGTGATAACAGCTTTTTAATATATGTAGATGCATACTGCGTGAAAACTTGGAACAACTCCTTCCGCGTTGAGTTTGCAAGTTATCTCCCCACTGGTTTAAGGGATTTTCGCACGAGCTCTTCGGTTTCCCCTTCCATAAAAACTTGTTGAGGTTAACGGTAATAGTGAGTGTAGGGAGTTGTTGGCTCGCGTGGCTTGAAGGGCTTGCCACCACCCTCCTACGCATTGTAACCCGGCCACTTGAGTTAATGGCTTCAAAAGTCGCTTGATGACTTTGGTCTAAGTTGGTGCCAAGGGTATTAGCCTAGCTGATTACATCATCCTGTTTGGTCCAAATCTCAGGTCTGGGGTAATATTTTTTAATTTAATTAGATAAATCACACGGTTTTTGGTCCAAATGTTAGATCTGTGGTAATACAGGGCTCGTACAAGACCTGAAAATGGCCCCAATAAATCAGGCAAATAAATCTTTGAAAGGTGTATTAAAAAACCACTCATTTTAGTCCAAATCTTATTTTAAAATAGTGTTGGCACTTTTATAATTTTTTGTCGAAATCGCATTTTTTTATTTTTTGAATTTATTTTATTTTATTTTTTTAAATAGTAAATATCAGCTAGGCTAATACCCAAGGCACAATTTTAGGCCTAAGCCATCGTGCGACGTTTGAAGCCCGTAATTCAGGTGGCCGGGTTACAATGCGTAGGAGGGTGGTGGCAATTAATGTCTCTTTTCCTGTAAAATTAACGGATATTTTACTTTTATCAGTTAGCTAATCTTGAATTAAATGAAATCTTAACTGAATTTAATTAATACTTAATATTTTGGTTTGCTTAGATTTTATATGTATTTTAATTTTTTAAGAAACTATTTTTGTCATTTTTTATTCCTACATTATATCATGATTTAAATTTAATTTAAATAACTCGATTTTGGTCTAAATCACAAGCATATGGTAACGGTTTTAATTTACGCAGACAAATCACCCGGTTTTAGTGGTAGCACATTATTGGTAAAAATAGGCTAGTCACACCTTTTTTGATGTTACAAAGCGTGAAAACCCCGTTTTAAATATCCGTTTAGTTCCGAAACCTTCCGCTTGGTGAAAATATTAATAAGTCCTATTTTATGTTAAGCCTTTTTGCGGGTTTTTAATATATAAGGCTTAAAGGGGGAGTAGAAAAAAATAAAAAACTGTCCGCTAGCACGCGCTACGACTTATTGTCAACGTAACTAGCGCCATCCTCCCCCTGGTGAGATAAATGAAATTCGTTGAATCATAAATATGTTCGTACTCAAACGCGTAGGAATTTAGTAAAAGAGCCCCCAAAAATTTTTCATTTACTTGAAAATTCCGATCTGAAAAATAGTTTGCTGTCGATTTTAATCATTTATTAGTTCCCTGTCCCCCCCCCCCCCCACCCCACTTTGATGGTAGCTTAAACGACCACTGGTGGCGCTGCGAGGTCTCGACGTCAACCGCCGAAAATTATGTAGTGGTTGGAAATAGCTAAGCCTAGGCTTTTACATTGGTGATTAGAAAAGGATTATTCGCGCGTTTTTTTTCCTCCGCCGCACTCACCAATGACGCCATCAACGTTTTTAGCCTTGGGACGACAAATTATTTCCTAGCTACGAAACTAATACAGTTAGCGTTGTATTGCTGTACATTGTACTGGTATTATGTCTAGCCTAATACGGCTTTCCAAAAGTCGTTGGTAGCTGTAGATTTATGTATTAACTGTATTGTATACACTAATTGTCCTTTTATTTAAGTAAATAAAATTTAACAACCTTTTTCAATAATTGAATTTGGTGCAAGTTTTATACACTCCGGCTGAAATGACTACGGCTAAATCGAACTGTATTCTCCGTAATCGGTGTACAGTCTAGCTGAATTGAGTATGGTTAAATCGAAATATAATCACTTTAATCACTGCGTAATCGGTGTACACTCTGGCTGAAATGACTACGGCTAAATCGAACTGTAATCTCCGTAATCGGTGTACAGTCTAGCTGAATTGAGTATGGTTAAATCGAAATATAATCACTTTAATCACTGCGTAATCGGTGTACACTCTGGCTGAAATGACAACGGCTAAATCGAACTGTAATCTCCGTAATCGGTGTGCAGTCTAGCTGAATTGAGTACGGTTAAATCGAAATATAATCACTTTAATCACTGCGTAATCGGTGTACACTCTGGCTGAAATGACTACGGCTAAATCTAACTGTAATCTCCGTAATCGGTGTACAGTCTAGCTGAATTGAGTATGGTTAAATCGAAATATAATCACTTTAATCACTGCGTAATCGGTGTACACTCTGGCTGAAATGACTACGGCTAAATCGAACTGTAATCTCCGTAATCGGTGTACAGTCTAGCTGAATTGAGTACGGTTAAATCGAAATATAATCACTTTAATCACTGCGTAATCGGTGTACACTCTGGCTGAAATGACTACGGCTAAATCTAACTGTAATCTCCGTAATCGGTGTACAGTCTAGCTGAATTGAGTATGGTTAAATCGAAATATAATCACTTTAATCACTGCGTAATCGGTGTACACTCTGGCTGAAATGACAACGGCTAAATCGAACTGTAATCTCCGTAATCGGTGTACAGTCTAGCTGAATTGAGTACGGTTAAATCGAAGTATAATCACCATAATCACTGCGTAATCGGTGTACACTCTGGCTGAAATGACTACGGCTAAATCTAACTGTAATCTCCGTAATCGGTGTACAGTCTAGCTGAATTGAGTATGGTTAAATCGAAATATAATCACTTTAATCACTGCGTAATCGGTGTACACTCTGGCTGAAATGACTACGGCTAAATCGAACTGTAATCTCCGTAATCGGTGTACAGTCTAGCTGAATTGAGTACGGTTAAATCGAAATATAATCACTTTAATCACTGCGTAATCGGTGTACACTCTGGCTGAAATGACTACGGCTAAATCTAACTGTAATCTCCGTAATCGGTGTACAGTCTAGCTGAATTGAGTATGGTTAAATCGAAATATAATCACTTTAATCACTGCGTAATCGGTGTACACTCTGGCTGAAATGACTACGGCTAAATCGAACTGTAATCTCCGTAATCGGTGTACAGTCTAGCTGAATTGAGTATGGTTAAATCGAAATATAATCACTTTAATCACTGCGTAATCGGTGTACACTCTGGCTGAAATGACTACGGCTAAATCGAACTGTAATCTCCGTAATCGGTGTACAGTCTAGCTGAATTGAGTATGGTTAAATCGAAATATAATCACTTTAATCACTGCGTAATCGGTGTACACTCTGGCTGAAATGACAACGGCTAAATCGAACTGTAATCTCCGTAATCGGTGTACAGTCTAACTGAATTGAGTACGGTTAAATCGAAGTATAATCACCATAATCACTGCGTAATCGGTGTACACTCTGGCCGAAATGACTACGGTTAAATCGAAGTATAATCACCATAATCACTGCGTAATCGGTGTACACTCTGGCCGAAATGACTACGGTTAAATCGAAGTATAATCACCATAATCACTGCGTAATCGGTGTACACTCTGGCCGAAATGGCTACGGTTAAATCGAAGTATAATCACCATAATCACTGCGTAATCGGTGTACGCTCTGGCTAATATACCTACTGCAGTAAAATTGACCAGTAATCACGGTAATCCTTAATCACTACTACTAAGATTTTCATTAGATAGCTGCTGAAACGCTAATGGGAAATGTACTAAACACCTTCACTTAAAGAAAATCCTTAAAAATCACTTAGGCGGGCTCTTGACAATTATTACGTATATTACCTCTTGGACTTGGCTTAGCACTTATTTACCTGGCATTCTTATAGAATCTTATTTTTCAGAAAAACCAAAACACTAAAACATTTTTCTTATTTTAATTTTAAAACGCGTTTTTAAGTAAATATTGAAGCAATATTAAATGTGATAGGAAAAAATTAAAATGTTAAAGTATTTGACTTTTGTTATTTGGAATATGTTCCTATATAATCCTATTTTATCAACTTCGCTGGTAGCCCTGCTATAATTATAACCATAAGTAATACAATAAAAATAAGTATGACCTTTTCCCGAGATTCTCCTAAGGCTAATTTTTCTAATGGTAGTTCGTTTTGCCAATGGGCATATAAATCCATTGGGTCTCTAAGGACTGAAAACTGTTTCTAGACTTTAGCCGATAAATCGCCGCTGACAGCCTATATGAAGGATCAGCTGAGGCTTATAGGGAATTGAAACGTTTTCCTTAGTATTTATCGCCACCAAACTAACTTAAGGGTAGTCACTCCACGACAGACTATCAGTCACCGAAATCGTTTCGTGTAATTTATGAAACAACTAAGAAATTACTTGAAAGTATTCCAATTGTTTTTAGCAATGGACTTCGATTTAATTTGGTAAAATATATAAATAATTTTTCCTATATTTTTTTGTCAATATCTACAAATTAACACGAAGAACATATTAGGAAATTGAGGTGCAGCCTCATTGTACAACCATATAGCACTGGAAATTTAAGGTGCGGCCTCATTGAACTACTACAAATAACTTATTAGCAAATTGAGGTGCTGCATCATTGAAATACCACAAATAACTTATTAGCAAATTGAGGTGCTGCATCATTGAACTACCACAAATAACTTATTAGCAAATTGAGGTGCTGCATCATTGAAATACCACAAATAACTTATTAGCAAATTGAGGTGCAGCCTCATTGTACTACGACCAAGAACTTATTAGCAAATTGAGGTGCAGCCTCATTGTACTACCGCAAAGATCGTATTATAAATTTGAGTCGCAGCCTCATTCTATAATTTATTAGCAAATTGAGGTGCAGCCTCATTTTACTACCACGAACCTTTTGAAAATTGAGGTTCAAGCCTCATTGTATTACCTCAAATAACTTATTATCAAATTGAGGTACACGTTCAATGTACCAACGCAAAGAACCTATTAGAAAATTGAGGTGCAGCCTCATTGTATTACCAAGCTGAACTTGTTTTTCGTAATTTTAATATCGAAAAATCCCAAGTTAGCCAAAAAAATCCGCTTACAAAAACGTACTTTATTTCTAAGCTTAACTTTAAGCCTTTTGACGCTCATTTCGTATGCTCTGATTTGTTTCTTTTTCGTAGAACTAAAAAGAAACGCAATTTTAGCTTTAAAATGTCACTCTAAAGTTTTTCGATTTTTTTTGGTCAAAGAAAAAGTGTTTCTGAGTGTTTCACTAAGCCTAATTAATTCTCCATTTTGACAGTGTTCTTGGATTTGTAAAAGGTTGCGAATTTTTCTTTCATTTCCTGTAACGGAAACTAATTTTGTTTTCAGTTGTAAATTTAAGATCTCGAAGACTTTGAAATGCAAAGGCTTAGTTGACAAGTTTTAAAAGAGAAAAGCAAAAAAAAGGGGGAATCTAGGTTTAAATTAGCGTGTCAAGCGAGCTTTTAAGCTTTCTGGAAATTCGCGCCGCACTTTGTTAATTCACTGTTTTGTATACGGGAAAACACATTTTGTCACTTAATTTTCTTGTTTTTCCTTCATTAATTAACTCTTATTGGGAGTTTCGTCCATCAACGGCTAGATGGCGCTATATATGTTTCGTTTTCGGCTAAAATTAGGACAACGTTTTGTCAGTCTCTAGTTAGGCTTAAGGTTGTAATCGCTTTACGTGACTAATTTGCCACGGTTCATAATAACCTGGAAATATCATGGAAACAAAATTCGGGAATTTCGGGGACCTTTGTGAGGCTTGAGAAAGTTTGCTCTTAAGGGGTTGCTTCAATAAAATTAAATTAAAAATATTAGATCAGGGCTGCCACACGTCAGGGAATTTAAAAATGGGCCTAAATAGTTAGGGAAAGGTCCGGCAATTTTAAGAATTTGTAATAAGTCAGGGTTTCATCATTTCAGGGACCTTTGTGAGGCGTCAATAAAATAAAATTAAAAATATTAGGTCAGGGCTTCCACACGTCAGGGAAAAAAGGGAATTTAAAAATGGGCCGAAATAGTTAAAGAAAAGTCAGTGAATTTTAAGAATTTTTAAAAAGTCGGGGAATTCAATTTTACCTGTACACTTTTTGGAGGTAATTTTACTGTAGATCTATGACAAATTCTATGATTATTATTTATTTCCTTGCAAGTTTGGCTAATTTTTTCAACATTGCAATAACCTTTTTACTGAAATATAAGTCCATTTAAATTTATTAATTTCTGATAAAGTGAAAAATAAAATAAGAATTTTGGCGTTTAAGGTAGGGAAAATCTCTTAAAATGGTCAGGATAAACAGGGAATAGTCAGGGAAAATTGTGTGGCAACCCTGTAGGTGGTTAAATGTCAGGGAAATACCCGTAAAAGAACCGGGAAATATCAGGGAAATCGGTTTTTCAAACGTTGTATGAACCTTGATTGCTTGCTTTTTGCGGGTTTATTTTGTGGTTGTGTGGTTAATTAATTGTGCGGAATGTTTTATATTTATTATTTCATTTGCAGGCCACCACCTTCGTTGAGGAGTTTGCCTGTATCTCAGTCCAATCATGGAACCGAAGGGGAGGCTGCACTCTCCATTTTGGCCTTTGGGTGAGTCACGATTTTTGGTGTTTCAGTTCCGCTGGTGACCGGTAGATGTCGATAGTGTCTTTATCTAGTCTCCATAACGTTTTTATTATAAAACCGAGTAATCTACGTATTTTTCGAGGGTTAAGACAATCTGCGAACTCGGTGTACATTGCCGTACCTTTGACAGTGCTAAATGGAACTCGCGAACTCTTAAATATATGTACCTTTAACAGTGCTAAATGCACGAACTCGGTGTACAGATCAGCTTTTCTGAGACTGTCTTACCCATCGATATTTGTTTTGGCATTTTTTTAAAATTAGTATAAATTTTAGTGATACTAAAATATTTTTAATAAGGTTCAACATAATTTCACAGTCGATTGTTTTTTAAATTTAAAAATTATACTAGTAAATAGTAAGAAATATACTATAGAGACAGATACTTCATGGTTTAAAATAAACTTTTATTAAAAAGAATATTGGGGAAGCTAAAAATTATACTACTTTTAAATATTTAAATTTTATACCGTTATTATTTAGGTGGTGGTTCCCATCACTATAGGCAGATGGCGCTCCTGGTTTTAAATAAAATTACATTTGAGTCTTTTTTAGTTCAAAATCCTGAAGGCAGATGGCGCTACTGTACCATAAAATATAAAATGTTCGGTATAATGTTTGTGAAGATAAATACAGGCCATAAAGTAACACAGTTTAAAACGTATAAATTAAATAATAACACCGCCATAAATTAAAACTAAATAATCCTTCATTTAAACAAATCTAATTAAGAATTCCCTCACTCCCAAATTTCATTTTCTGAAAAGCGTAATTACGATGATTTACATTTAAAGGAACCCCTCATTAGGCAAAGCTAATAGAAGCCATTATGTTTTATTCAAAAGAGGAATAGTTTAAATAACTCTCACTAGAGGGCGGCCGCGTCTTTTTCCACTGTTATTATGAATAAATGCCGGACTAACCATCGCCATGGACCAATAATCAAATGGGACTCGCTACTGTATTGTTTTTTGGCTGCTGTATGTTACAAAACGCTTTGAAAGTGGGCGGTAACTACCTCTACGCGAGGCGATTAGGTATCGACTACAGCGACACCGGGTTTGTCCGAAACGAACTAAAATTAGCCTTGTTTTCAGCGATACCCGCCTATTAACGCGTCCTTTTTCGGAAGCTTTAAAACGAGTCAAAGCGACCTCCCGCGGGATTACCGGGTACTTCTCAATTAAAAATACGATCTTAGCGCCATCTGGGAGCTAATTAAGTTTATATGGAAATGGTTCGCTTTTATTCTCTGTTTGAGCAGTGGAAAAATGTACTCTCCGTTGGGGGGGGGGGGGCGTTAGAAATGACTCTTTTTCCCTTTTGTTTCGTATTCGGTGTTGCGTGGAAGCGACAAAAGAGGGCTCGACCTGCCCGTTTTCGAAGTATCTCCGTTTTTCGGCGAAAGATTCACTTTCGTTTTAGGCTTAGCTTTGTTTTTCCCTCGAACAAAAAGCTCCTTGTTTTCCTGACTTACTCGACGGGTGGCCAAGCTTTTTTTGGTCCCTTTTTATCTCTTGCCAAATGGGAGGTTTTATATCACGTGGCGACGTCTAGTGTCTAGTGATATTATTGGAACTTTTTGTTTCGAGTCGTTCTTTTCGCTTCTAAATTGAGTTTTTCCCTTTTTTGGTGGGAGAAAGTGACAAGGCTTAAGGTCTTGTTGTTTCAATTCGAGTAAATTTTTCATTTTATTTTATTTGGCCAATTTTTTGCCACTAACGCTACTTCGTGAACAGGGTTGCCACACGTCAGGGAAATCAGGGAATTTAAAATGGGCCTAAAAAGTCAGGGAATTTTAAGAATTTGTAAAAATTCCGGGAAAATTCAGGGAATTTTAAGAATTTGTAAAAATTCCGGGAAAAGTCAGGGAATTTTAAGACTGTAAAAAGTCAGGGAATTTTAAGACTGTAAAACGTCAGGGAATTTTAAGACTTTGTAAAAAGTCAGGGAATTTTAAGACTTTGTAAAAAGTCAGGGAATTTTAAGACTTTGTAAAAAGTCAGGGAATTTTAAGACTTTGTAAAAAGTCAGGGAATTTTAAGACTCTGTAAAAAGTCAGGGAATTTTAAGACTCTGTAAAAAGTCAGGGAATTTTAAGACTCTGTAAAAAGTCAGGGAATTTTAAGACTCTGTAAAAAGTCAGGGAATTTTAAGACTTTGTAAAAAGTCAGGGATTTTTAAGACTTTGTAAAAAGTCAGGGATTTTTAAGACTTTGTAAAAAGTCAGGGAATTTCAATTTTATCTTTTTGAAGTTAGAAGTAAAATATAAAATAAAACGTTTGGCCAGAAAAAATCACCTATTATAGTCAGGGAAAACGGTGAATAGTCAGGAAATTTCGATCTCAAAATCTTGGCAACCCTGGTTAACTAAGAGTTCAAATCTTAATATTAGGGTGATTTTTGCAATCGATGTAAATAAAATTGAGAAATAAGGAAATTGAGTGGTTAAATGCAACAAAATAATTTTTTCAGGACTTAAGTTTACACTAGTCTTACGTCATTATCTTTGCTCTACAACACTGCCCTTTAAACTGAATAGTTTAAAAAATGCATAAATTAATAAGTGGATACTAAATATTTTCTACCTCTTATGAAACATAAAATTCACTGGCGCTCCAAATTCGAATTTTTGGCAAACACTAATTAGGAGTGTATAGACTTTTGATATTACGTTCGTGAATAAAATGGATAGTAGCTTTAAACGTTTTCTGTTAGCTTTCCAAGACGTCTTGTTAAACTGCGCCTGGATTTTTTAAGACGCACAAATTTAGAGCGTATTTGATAGGCGCTCATCTTGATAGAAAACACTTTATTGTTCTAAGGCGCCAAACATAATAACCCATTCCAGTTGGCGCCTAACTTTCGAGTGCAATTCGATTCATTTGGTTTTCTTAAGGCGCCAAACATTTGAGCGTATTTCGCTAGGCTCCCGACTTTAGAGAGAGATCATTTGGCTTTTCCAAGGCGCCTAACATTCAATTGCAATTCGATAGGCGCCCAACTTTATAGAATGCATTTGGTTGTTCTAAGGCGCCCAACATTCAATTGCAATTCGATAGGCGCCCAACTTTATAGAATGCATTTGGTTGTTCTAAGGCGCCCAACATTCAATTGCAATTCGATAGGCGCCCAACTTTATAGAATGCATTTGGTTGTTCTAAGGCGCCCAACATTCAATTGCAATTCGATAGGCGCCCAACTTTATAGAATGCATTTGGTTGTTCTAAGGCGCCCAACATTCAATTGCAATTCGATAGGCGCCCAACTTTATAGAACGCATTTGGTTGTTCTAAGGCGCCCAACATTCAATTGCAATTCGATAGGCGCCCAACTTTATAGAATGCATTTGGTTGTTCTAAGGCGCCCAACATTCAATTGCAATTCGATAGGCGCCCAACTTTATAGAACGCATTTGGTTGTTCTAAGGCGCCCAACATTCAATTGCAATTCGATAGGCGCCCAACTTTATAGAATGCATTTGGTTGTTCTAAGGCGCCCAACATTCAATTGCAATTCGATAGGCGCCCAACTTTATAGAATGCATTTGGTTGTTCTAAGGCGCCCAACATTCAATTGCAATTCGATAGGCGCCCAACTTTATAGAACGCATTTGGTTGTTCTAAGGCGCCCAACATTCAATTGCAATTCGATAGGCGCCCAACTTTATAGAATGCATTTGGTTGTTCTAAGGCGCCCAACATTCAATTGCAATTCGATAGGCGCCCAACTTTATAGAACGCATTTGGTTGTTCTAAGGCGCCCAACATTCAATTGCAATTCGATAGGCGCCCAACTTTATAGAATGCATTTGGTTGTTCTAAGGCGCCCAACTTTAAAGAATGCATTTGGTTGGTCCAAGGCGCCAACAAAGCTCACTCCGGTAGGCGCCCAACTTTATATAACACATTTAGTTATTCTAAGGCGCCTAACATAGCTCAATCAGGTAGGCGCACAACTTTTTAGAACGCATTTGGTTGTTCCAAGGCGCCTAACTTTCGAGCGCAATTCGGTGGGCCCGCGATGGCGGCCAACTTGATAGAGTTCATTTGGGGCTTTTTAATCTATAAACAATTTCGTGCACTCATTTTTTAAAGTTCATCGTCTTCAAACAATATAATTTTAATAACCGTCTGTGAACCTAATACGCAAACAATAACCTTTTCGCTTGAATTGTTCGAAGACTGAATTATCAACGTAGAAATATCATCGTTGCCTTTTAACAATAGCCGCTTACTCATCCTCGGACTCTCGAACTCGTTCTTTGAACTTGTATCGTTCCGAAATGGAAAGTAACAAATCGGATTCTAGCGCCTTAAACAAAGCTCTCGCAAATATCGGATTCACCCGGAAATATAATCAGGAATTTAATCATTGTAATTGAATCTTAACGCCTTTATAAACCATCATTTGATGTTTTAGTTGCCATTGTTCAAACTAGATGACGCTAGCGTGCCGTTACAACCGCGGGGCAAGAGAGCTCGAAAATGCTGATTTCTTTTGAAACGTTTTCGAACAGATCTCCTCGGCCCTTGCAGCTCGCTTACGCTATCAAATACGTTTTGCGATAAGGAAGAATTATTGTATTATTTTAATAATATGTTTTCATCCCCAATGGTCTTATGAATTTTGAACTCTTTTAACTTTAGGGTTTTGAGCTTCTAAATTTTAATAGTTGGTGAAATATTTTAATAGTTGGTGAAATATTTTAATAGTTGGTGAAATATTTTAATCTTTGGTGAAATATTTTAATCTTTGGTGAAATATTTTAATCTTTGGTGAAATATTTTAATCTTTGGTGAAATATTATAATTTTTATTAGATTTTGTACGGTAATTATAACTCCTTAACTGAGGGTTTTAAATCTTATTACTTTGGGAAATATTTAATTTTCAATTTTTATTAGATGAAATTGATAATTAATTAAATTATATTTTTATTTATTCGCGTAAAACATATCGTAAAATCAATTAAAATTCCAGGAAAGTAACACAAATCAAATCAATCGAGATACCAATAGTTTAGTGAACCGTGTAAAAAAATATAAAAGGATGGAGTAATTATAATATTTTTAAAATAATTTAACGCTATCTTTGAAAAACAAAATTAAAATTATTTTTTAAAGATAAAAGGTGCAACCCGAAGTCAAATACGAGACGAATAAATTGTTTCAATATTACTTACCCATAAATATTTATTTCGTAATCTTGTTTTTTATTTTTCACCCGGAAAAGATTAGTTATGAGGCAAACTTCATTTTTTCTGTAATTTCTACGTTTTATTAAATGTCAACAACCATTTAATGATGTGCCAATTTACCTTCCAAATTTGTGTAAATTATAATTTTAATTATAGATTTTGTTTCCCCAAAAATCTCTGTTTACACTTTTATTTTAGCCTTAAAGATTTTTGTAAATCACCCAACGGGGATTGTTTTATCAATTATATATTTAATGATGAAGATATTTTTTTTCCTCTGGGCGGTTTTCGTTTTGAGGTAAAATTTATAATTGTTACGCTCTGGGAATTAAATATTTACTTCAACCCAATTGTAATAATTATGGGGTAAGTACGGTGGATGGGTCACACGATGCATTTTATATTTCTCGGAGTATATAGTGTTTAATTTTTTTCCAAACACCCTCTTTAAAATTCACTAGTTTAAGAAAAATATTACAAAATGATATAAAATATTTTAGAGTCGTTTGAAAACGCTACTTAATGTTTTCAGTTAATATAAATAATATAAAATATAAATTTGAAAACTAAATTTGTATTAATATTATTATAAATAATGTAATATAAATTTGGTAAGAATTATAGAAGTTAAACTAACATAATATAATATATAATAATTATATAAAAATTAAATTAACAATATAATATTATATTATATAATATAATATTAATTATATAAAATCTAAATAAATATAATATTATATAATATTAATTATTATATAAAAATTAAATTAATATATTATAATTATATAAAAATTAAATTTATATAATTTTATATAATTATATAAAAATTAAATTAATATATTATATAATTATATAAAAATTAAATGAATATAATTTTATATAATTATATAAAAATTAAATTAATATAATTTTATATAATTATATAAAAATTAAATTAATATATAAATTAAAAGCTTATATATTATATATTAATTTTTATATAATTATTAATTACATATTATGTTGTGTTAATTTAATTTCTATATAATTATAGTTTTTATAACTTATTTAATTTAATTGACTATAGTTTCCAGATAATTGGGATCTAGTTAATTGTAATGATTGTTTAAATATATTGGAAATGATGATTGTTTAAATATATTGGAAATGATGATTGTTTAAATATATTAGAAATTATGATTGTTTAACTATATTAGAAATGATGATTGTTTAAATATATTAGAAATGATGATTGTTTAAATATATTGGAAATAATGATTGTTTAAATATATTGGAAATAATGATTGTTTAAATATATTGGAAATAATGATTGTTTAAATATATTGGAAATAATGATTGTTTAAATATATTGGAAATGACGATTGTTTAAATATATTGGAAATGATGATTGTTTAAATATATTGGAAATGATGATTGTTTAAATATATTGGAAATGATGATTGTTTAAATATATTGGAAATGATGATTGTTTAAATATATTGGAAATGATTGTTTAAATATATTGGAAATGATGATTGTTTAAATATATTGGAAATGATGATTGTTTAAATATATTGGAAATGATGATTGTTTAAATATATTGGAAATGATGATTGTTTAAATATATTGGAAATGATGATTGTTTAATTATATTGGAAATGATGATTGTTTAATTATATTGGAAATGATGATTGTTTAATTATATTAGAAATGGTGGGGTGGCGGAGTGGTTAGCGCTTTCGCCTCGCAGCAAGAGGAGCCGGGTTCAATCCCAACTTGTGGCACAGGGTGAAAACTCGGAACAACTCCTTCTGCGTAGAGTTTGCAAGTTCTCTCCCCACTGGTTTAAGGGGTTTTCCCCCGAGGTCGTCGGTTTCCCCTTCCATAAAAACTTATTAAGGTTAACGGTAATAGTTAGTGTAGGGAGCTGTTGGCTCGAACGCGTGGCATGCAGGGCTTGCCACCACCCTCCTACGCATTATAACCCGGCCACCTGAATTAAAGGCTTCAAAAGTCGCTTGATGACTTAGGCCTAAGGTGGTGTCTTGGGTATTAGCCTAGCTGATTATTATTATTATTAATGATGATTGTTTAAATATATTAGAAATAATGATGGTTTAAATATACCTTTAAATGGTATTGAAAAAGTTTTCATTCATTTCTTTTTTAAATTTGAAGTTTGTTTAACAATGACCACGTAATTTATGGATTGTTTACTGGCGCTCGAGAGAGAAAACAACATAAATTTTTAAAGCCCAAATAAGGTTTAAATTTAAACAAGAATCGTCTATATCAACATAATAAATATTAGTAATATATTTAACCAACCATAAGTATCAACTTGCACAATGTAGTCAATACAAATAAACACATAATTTCCCACTGATTATTTTACAAGTAAATAAGCCAGTTACGCCTTGATGGTAAAAATTTCCATTCAAATTATTTCTAATATCCAGATTTTTTACTCTGAAAACAAAATGGAGCTTTAATTATTTAAATTTCCAATTTTTCGGTTTGATCTGAGCGATTGGTAATTATATCGTGAACGATAGCGTGTCCATGTCCCAGAGGTTCGAAGACCTCCTGCATGGGTTCTGTACCGAAGAAACCCCTATACCTTTTGGTTTTGGCTAGCCAATAGTCCTGGTTCCCCCTTTTACAAACCCTCCCTCGCTGGCAAAAACATTAGCCTCATTGAGTTTGGTCATTTATAATTTCTACGGTTGTAAGATTACGTACTCGGTAGACACTCTTAAGCTTTACTTTTTAACGCTAACCGTACACTCTTTGAGGGCTTATTTAGTAATTGCCAGGTTACTATGGACAAAATTATTTTCGGCGGTGTAAATTGATGTTCGAAAGGGTTTAGCTCTGTTTAGATGGTTTTAGAATGGCGATTTTTTCCAAAACTTTTTTAGAAAGAAAAAGATGGATATATTGTCTATAATTGTACTATTTTAATTTTGCAATATGACCTTACTCATTTTAAAAATATTGACATCATTAGTAAAGATAACATTTAAAGTTTTTATTAAGTTCCGGAATTCTAAATACTCGGTCACTTGAATCGTTTTGATTTAAAAAAAAATTGTAAATTTTAATTAAAATCTAAATATTCAAACAAAAAAAATAAAAATTCAATGGAATATTTTAATCGAACTTTCTTTACATTTATCAGTGATTTTTAATCGTATATTTTGGTCAAAACAACCCATATTTTTTACTCGCAATTCAAGTTCTATTGGAAAACGCTTATAAATCGAAACGTTTGAGCGCCCATGTGTTTTAAAATTCACTTTCATTTGGAGGGAATAAATTATCGTAGCATAGAGTATATATGCAAATTACTATCTCTGAATTTTGGGTTTAATATATTTTGTCCCAATCATTCAACTATATCTGTGGATTTAAACGGAATTTGAAATTTCTACGTTTTAAAATATTTTTCTTGTTACGTAAATTTTACTTTTATTTTTTCATGTTTCGTTGGTTAGAAGTATCATTTATAAACACGTTTTGGAAGTTTACGAAATAAATTAGAATCTGTGGGAAGGCTAGGACTGTGACCTTAAATACTTGTCATTTTATTTTTTACTTTATTTTATGGACAGATCGACGGTAAAATTAATTTTGTAGGTTTACATAATACTAAAAAAAGTAAGTGATATATTTAAAGGTTTTTTAAATATTTTGTATCAGAAGTCTGCGATTTACTTGAAAGTTTTTATAAGGGTACCCACGGTACCTTCGAAAACCGGAAATTCCGGGAAAAGTCAGGGAATTTGAATATGGTTCTCAAAGTCAGGGAATTTAATTTTTTTAATACATCTAATTATGTTTATTTTAAATAATAATAAGTTTAATTATTTGTGTTAAATTAATTGATTTATATTAAAAATTGTTATATTACTGTTATAATATTTAATTGAGAATATTAAAATTTATTGTTATAAAATTATATATTAGAATTGTATTAATTTGCTGTTTTTCAATAATATTATTGACCCGCAGATGGTTAGTTAAGCTCCGCCCACAGAATTATAAAAAGAATACATCATGGAAACGTGGAGATAGCTTTTGGTTTCTCGGTAATACACTTTCGGTTATACCAATTATCACAAATAGAAAATATTTATAAGCAACGAAACACCGTGTTAATTAGAAAGTTAATTTGAAATTAAATCGGATGTAACAATAGACATTGTCCGTCGAACTTGTTTGAAATAACGAAATCGCCAAAAGAGGCGTGTTTTGCTGAATAATTGCGAGTTTTTGGAGGGACCACCCCGGCGGTTACGCAACGCGGAAACGCATCGAAATGGCTCCGTTTTTAACAGTGATATAAATATCCTCCGCCTGAGAATTGATAGGACCAGGAAGGCCTCTTCGCCATTAATTCGTGGCACCCCTCGGAAGAGTTCCAACCAGGGTCGCCAGGGTCTGTAGAAAAATCGGCGATTAGAGCAATTGCGCAACGCTTATAAATTTAATTCAAATATTGTTGTCAAACGTTTGTAAAATAAAAAGCATTGTAAAAATTGTCAGACTTAAAATCCAAAGCTAAAATTAAAAGTAAAAATAATTGTAAAACTGTATAGAATTTAAGAAATATAAATGTATGCCAAGTATTATAATCCCTTTGGAAAAAAAAACTAAATAAAATAGTCAACGGCATTTTCAACACGTGGTGCAATATCCCGTGTATTGTGTGAAGGGAGCGAGAATTCTCCGAGGAAAGAGTGGAAAATTTGGGCATTACTAACCTCGGGTCCGCTCGGGGTCTTCTTCCCGTAGCATTATAGAGCCTACGCGCTGTCCTTGGCCGAATTCTCGCACCCCCAATTTCGACCCCTCCTAAAGGGGGATAAACCCTTTGTATCTTAAAAGAGAGAAACTTTTTGAAAAGAAGAAGTACTTCTCCTCCAAATTTTGTAAGGAGCAACAACATTTCTTAGGGCTCATTCTAAACGAGCCACCAATAGTAAAAATAAAGTTTAGTTAGCTATAGAAAAATTGTGTTTCATTTATTCTAATTAGGTCTCGCTTATCGGTGTTTCAGTCCGCCGCAAGCTCTCCCCAAAAATTAGTCTCGGACCCGAACTTAAGCAAGCCGCTTAAGTTCAAACTTTGTGGGAACCCTCAAACTCAAACTCCCCCCAACATTTGGTGCCGAAACCCGGGACTAATTCAAACCTCGCGATAAAAAGTTCGCAGTGCGGGACTCAATATAGAGTAGTGAAAAAGAAATCAAAATGGCAAAAAATAAAGATCAATTAACAAAACAAAAGGACCAAGCTGCAAACCACAACGGAGAGGAGCCTTCGGGATCGGAAACCGATTACACGGACGCTTCCGGAGAAGAGGATGCAAACCCAAAGGAGTCAATGGCTGTCCAACGGCTGAAGACCCAAAGAAAAACGGCAAGGTCGCAAGTAACAAAAATTACTAACGAACTGGAGGCGCTGATGCTGGACCCAAACTCAAGCGTCGTAGAAATCGAAGACAACTTACACCTACTCACGCAAAAGGAATCAGTGCTGAGTCCTCTGGAGAGGAACGTACAAGACGTAACGATCAACCTCAAGGAGCTGCGCAAGGAACTAAAGGATGCTGAAAAATATGCCGACAAAATCACCCTAGCCAAGTCAAGGGCCAACCGAAAACTACGAGCCGCCGCGACGCAAGGGAACAACGCCCCTCAAAACAATAACAATCAACAAACTCTCAACGCAACTGCTAGTGCTTTCGTCATGGGAAACAACGGACAGTTATCAGTGACTAAATTACCCGAACTAAAAATGCCAACCTTCGATGGAGACCTTCTCAAATTCAACGGATTCTGGAGCCGATACAAGGCAGCAGTGGATAACACCAATCTTCCGAAGGTAGAAAAATTCAATTATTTATTGTCTTATTTAACTGGTGAGGCTAGAAATTTGGTATCGAGTTACGAAGCTGATTGTTCAGATAGTTCTTATGATGAGGCTGTAAAATTGTTGAAAGAGACTTATGGGCGTACAGACGCTATGATTCATCACCATCAAAAATTAATGTTAAAATTAGAACCTGTCACTAAAGTAAGGGATATAAAAGCGTTGCGCAATTTGCTCTTGTCGTGCGAATATCATATTCGCAGTTTAAAGGCTCTCGGTAGCGATACTAGCAGTAGCAGTTCGTGTTTGTGCCCCGCTATTTTACAAGCCTTACCCGAAGAAATAAGGCTCGAGTTTAGCCGTACGCGTACGTCGGACGCCGAATGGAACGCAGACACGCTCGTCGCGTTTCTGCGAAAAGAGGTTGAAAGCCGCGAAAGGTGCAGCATGTTAGGCGGAAAAATTGAAAAAGAAAAAAGTGAACCCCAACACCCCGCGAAATCGTCAAAACCGGAGTACCGGAATAACAGTGCCAATCATTATTCTGGTTCCGCGTCAGCTCTTTCAACGCAAGTAGTTTCGCAAGGCGCCCAGGGCGTCTTCTTCTGCATTTTCTGTGAAGTTGACACCCACGGATCGGGAAATTGTTCCACGCATTCAATAAATTCAAAGCGGGAAAAAATTAGCGCGGATGGAAGATGTTTCAATTGTCTCAAAAGAAATCACGGTGTGAGAAATTGTCCATCAAAATATAGAACGTGCCGTATCTGTAAAAAAAATCACAACATGGCTGTGTGTCCGGCAAGCCACGCGAATCTAACCCACCAAAAAACCTTCAAAGGAGCGCCGAAATTCGAAGAAACCGCGAGAACCAAGGAAAAGGCCTCCGCCGAGCTCAAAACCTGCACCTCCGTAACGGTCAACCGGACCGTATTTCTTCAGACGGCGCACGCGATAGCGAGAAACCCCCGCGACTCAACAAACAAAATGTCGCGTGTGAGATGCCTCCTGGACGGCGGAAGCGAAGCCACATTCATTCACGAAAGAATATCGCGTCAACTCAACCTCCCAGTAGTAGGAGTCACTCTGCTTACTATCAACAACTTCGGAAATGAAAACCCAGAGTCCTCGAGAAGAAGGAAGGTATTGCTAACCCTGGAAAACGTCAAAGAAAACGGAAGCAAAATCCAAGTCGTAGCAATCGAGGTTCCTTACCTCTGTCAAGCGGTCACGAATGTAGACTGTGAAGAAATGGAAAAGTTTATCAAAACGAACAACTACCAGCTGGCGGATGAATTCGGTCAAGGACCAAAAACGACCTGCCACGTAGAAGTATTAATAGGAAGCGACTTTTATTGGCAGTTCGTCACAAACAACCTCCAGAGGTTAAGTCCGTCGCTAGTTGCGCAAGAAACTAAGCTAGGATGGACTTTACAAGGACCCATAAACGTCAATCAAACTGGAGTCAACAATTGCGAAATAATCCAAGTACTACGTATCAGTACGGAAGAAAAGAAAGTATCGGACACAATAAAAAACTTTTGGGAACTGGAGTCGCTTGGCATCAGTTCTAACGAAGACCTAGTCCCTACAAACGTCAAAATAGTGGAAGAATTCGAAGCCAGCGCCATCTTTCAAGGAGAACGCTACCAAGTCAAACAACCGTGGCTCACGGGAAAATCAAACCTACCTAACAATTTCAACGTAGCAATCAAACGCCTGAAACCATTAATCAAGAAATTTGAAGAAAACCCGCAATACTACGAAGATTACAAAAGCATTATCAACGAACAGCGAGAAAACGGGATTGTTGAAATAGTAGAGACGCCAGAGAATCCAGGGACGTTTTATCTCCCTCACCAAGGAGTCAAGAGAGAAGCCAGTAGCACCACAAAGCTACGTGTCGTGTACGACGCGTCAGCTCACGCAACAGGAGCGCCTTCACTGAACGATTGCTTGGCCAGTGGGCCGAACTTAAACCCAGAACTTCTTACGCTTTGGCTGCGCTTTCGCAAACACCCTGTAGCCATAACCGCAGATCTAGAAAAGGCCTTTCTCCAAGTGGAGTTGGCACCAGAAGACAGAGATTCCCTAAGATTTCTTTGGGTAATCGAAGAAGACGGCAAAATAAAAAAAGACGAATTCCAGGTTCTTCGGGTCACACGGGCTGCGTTCGGAGTTACCAGCTCACCATTCCTTTTGGCAGCTACAATCAAACTGCATTTGAAAAAATACGACCAAAACAAGGAGGAAGTTATTGCGCTTCTCAATGATGTCTACGTGGATGACTTGGTGACCGGAAATAAAGATGAGAAAAAGGCCTACGAAATGTCCTCAAATGCAAATAAAATCATGAAGGAAGCAGGAATGCGCCTACGAAAGTGGAGCTCAAACTCAAAGGCTTTAGAAAAGAAATGGAGAGAGGACAACAATTTTCCAACCGAAGAAAATTCAACAGAAGCCAACGCCTCGCACAAGGTCTTAGGACTACAATGGGATACAAATCAGGACGTCATCACTTTCGACTTCGCCAATATTTTGGAGGGTCTCAAAAATCCAAAGAAAACCAAACGATTTATTCTAAGTACCGTCGCACAGATCTTTGATCCAATAGGCATCTTAGCACCCTATACCATACGGGCGAAGATCCTTTTTCAAACACTTTGGGCTCTCGAAAAAACTTGGGACGAAGAGCTTCCAATCGAAATTATTAAGGAATTTCAAAAATGGAGCAATGAAATGGTAGAGCTCCAAGAATTAAAATTACGAAGATGCTACTACAACGAGAAAATCAAAGCCCAACACTTACACTGTTTCTGCGATAGTAGTATCAAGGCGTATGGAGCGGTGATATACGTCAGATTTGAAACGGAAAGCGGAAAAATAGGAGTTTCTTTCGTAACAGCAAAAGCAAAAGTGGCGCCACTGAAAAAAAAGCAACCGGAAATGTCACTTCCAAGGTTGGAGTTATTAGCATGCCTGTTAGGAGCGAAGCTGGTCAACCACGTCAGACAAATATTCGATCAAAACAATCTCGAAGTCTACATGTGGAGTGACTCAACAATAGCGCTTCATTGGGTGAAGGATACCCCTAAGACTTGGCTTCCGTTCGTATCCAACAGAGTTGCGGAAATACAAAAGTTAGTGGAGCCGCGTTCTTGGTCACACTGCCCCGGCAGTCAAAACCCAGCCGATCTCCCGTCAAGAGGGGTTGACGTTAAAAAATTGCTGAAAGAAGATATCTGGTTTTTAGGCCCACCGTGGCTGGTATCAGACAAGGAACAATGGCCGAAGAACCCGACCGAGCAGCCATCACAAGACATCCTGGACGTCGAAAGGCGGAAAACGACTGTATTAGCTATCAAAATAAAAAACACCTTGAACATTCAAAATATAATTGCCTTAGAAAATTTCAGCACCTGGAAAAAACCTCTACGAATAACAGCAATGGTACTTAGAGCAGTGGAGAAATTTAAGAAAAACGAAATATCAACGGATCCATTAACCGCCTCGGAACTTTGTAACGCAAGAAACCTTTGGGTAAAATCAACCCAATTGATGGATTTCCCTTCGGAACTGGAAGCCTTGATCCGCGAAGAAAAAATTCCTTCTAACTCAAAAATTCTCACGCTAACGCCAATCTTAGGAACGGACGGACTATTACGCGTAGGTGGGCGCCTACAACAAGCCGACCTTACCTACGAAGAAAAGCACCCGGCGATTCTAGACAAAGCTCAACGACTGGCTTATCTTCTTGCCGAAGAATGTCACGGACAAGTGCTTCACGAGGGAATTCAGGCCACATTCACGCAATTAAGAACGAGGTATTGGATTCCCGCGGGAAAGCAATTAGTAAAAAAAGTGGTCAACAACTGCGCCACGTGCAAAAAATACCGGTCAAAACCCGGTGAAATGCCTTTCGCTCCCCTGCCGGCGGGACGAAGCAACGTAACAGAAGCGTTTACGGTAATTGGAGTGGACTTTTGTGGACCATTGTTTGTCAAGGGTCGAAACCAAGAAAAAGACTTGCACAAAGCTTACATATGCCTTTTCACGTGCGCCGCAGTCAGAGCGGTACATTTGGAGCTAGTTCAAACGCAGTCCACGAGAGACCTTCTACTAGCATTCCGACGATTGATAGCTAAAAGAGGTCTGCCAAGTCAAATAATCTCAGACAACGCCAAGAGCTTCATAAAGGCAAATTCAGAACTCAAGGCCATCTGGCAAAATTTAACTCAACCGGAAATAAGGAATTATTTCGCCAACCACGGAATAACTTGGATTTTCAACGCGGAAAGAGCCCCATGGTGGGGAGGATTTTTCGAAAGGCTTGTCCGCTCAACGAAAACAGCGCTCAAAAAAGGTCTAGGTAAAACTACCCTTGACTTTCCAGAAATGCAGACAGTTTTAGCAGAGGTAGAAGCAGTCATCAATTCAAGACCGCTGACCTATACGTCATCGGACGCAAACGAGCCAGAGCCTCTGACACCTGCCCATCTACTGATCGGGAGAAGATTAACCAGTTTGCCACCACAAAAAATAACAATCGACCCCAAAAATCAAACAAGAGAGGAGATGAAAAGAAGAGAAAGGCATCGTCTCATTTTAATGGAAAGACTCTGCGCGCGATGGAAATCGGAATATTTAATGGCACTGAGATCCGCGCATCACACACCTACAACTAAAACTGAAACTAACTACCAGGTTAACGACGTGGTTTTGGTACACGACGATAAGGTATCGAAACACATGTGGAAAATGGGTGTTATACAAGAACTTCAGATCGGACGCGATGGTAAAGTTAGGTCGTGTCTCGTAAGAACCTCGAACGGAACAGTGTTGAGAAGACCGATCCAACTCTTATACGGATTGGAAATTAGAGATTTACAAGCGCGCGATTAACGTTGTCGAAATGCTGTAGTCGCATTTCGGGCGGGAGTGTAGAAAAATCGGCGATTAGAGCAATTGCGCAACGCTTATAAATTTAATTCAAATATTGTTGTCAAACGTTTGTAAAATAAAAAGCATTGTAAAAATTGTCAGACTTAAAATCCAAAGCTAAAATTAAAAGTAAAAATAATTGTAAAACTGTATAGAATTTAAGAAATATAAATGTATGCCAAGTATTATAATCCCTTTGGAAAAAAAAACTAAATAAAATAGTCAACGGCATTTTCAACACGTGGTGCAATATCCCGTGTATTGTGTGAAGGGAGCGAGAATTCTCCGAGGAAAGAGTGGAAAATTTGGGCATTACTAACCTCGGGTCCGCTCGGGGTCTTCTTCCCGTAGCATTATAGAGCCTACGCGCTGTCCTTGGCCGAATTCTCGCACCCCCAATTTCGACCCCTCCTAAAGGGGGATAAACCCTTTGTATCTTAAAAGAGAGAAACTTTTTGAAAAGAAGAAGTACTTCTCCTCCAAATTTTGTAAGGAGCAACAACATTTCTTAGGGCTCATTCTAAACGAGCCACCAATAGTAAAAATAAAGTTTAGTTAGCTATAGAAAAATTGTGTTTCATTTATTCTAATTAGGTCTCGCTTATCGGTGTTTCAGTCCGCCGCAAGCTCTCCCCAAAAATTAGTCTCGGACCCGAACTTAAGCAAGCCGCTTAAGTTCAAACTTTGTGGGAACCCTCAAACTCAAACTCCCCCCAACAGGGTCGCCGGAACAGATACGAATGCGGTTAACACCCCAAAGTCGCCCCTTTTGACCCCCAGATGGTGTTGAATGAGATAAATTTCCTAACGCCCTGCCACGTGCTTCCAATTACTAAACAACTTATCTCATCCACCTTAATCGTAATATAATTAAAATTATTGGGGTTCGAGGGGATTTCCACTTGGAAAAATAAATTTACAACTGATTTCAGATTTCCAAATATTTCCATTTGTATTTCTTTATTTTTGGATTTTCCGATATTTACTGAGATTTTTGTACGTTTTATTTACAATATTCCCGATATTTTCTGAGATTTTGTTACAATATTCCCGATATTTTCTGAGATTTTGTTACAATATTCCCGATATATTCTGAGATTTTGTTACAATATTTCCGATATTTTCTGAGATTTTGTTACAATATTCCCGATATTTTCTGAGATTTTGTTACAATATTTTCTGACATTTACTGAGGTATTAATACTACATTTTCTATATTTAAGGATTTTTAAACGATATTTCCGATATTTACTGAAATTTTTTTTAATAATATTTACGATATATTATTTTTGGCCATATTTTCGATATTTACCGAGATTTTGTAAAAATATTTCCGATATTTTTTAGATTTACAGAGATTTTTTCTTGCAATATTTCGATGAAAATGATAATAACGTACAATTTATCGGATGAAACAAAACAAGAGACCATGGCAACTGTAACATAAATCCCCCAATCAAATCGACAAATTAACACTTTAATCTCCAGAACAAATATCTTGTTAAAATCTCGTCAAGTAGTGACTTAAGCCCTTAAGAGCTTGTTATTAGAGGGCAGGGTGGCAAGGAAAAGTATAAAATGAACCGTCACTCAGAGAAGAAAAGTACTTCAGTATTTGAAGGCTTAACAATAATAAAATCATGTTTCAACTCTGCAACGGGGAAAAACCGGACAATACAATTTTTTTACTCTTGTCATTTTCAAGACTTCAGGAAATAAAAGTCTAACTTGGTATCTTCGTTGGTCTTAGCTATACTTGATAGAAGTACTTCTTAAAACCATCTTTGACTTTAACCCAACTGTCAGCTAAATCTGGTTTAAAATTATAGCAAGAAAATTTTTATTTCGATAGAATGACCGTGGAGATGATTTTTAACCAGTGATGGGCACCGCTCCTCTCATTGTGAGCGGTTTTTTTATTATGAGCGAAATTGAGCGGCAAATTTGTTTTTTTTTTAAAGTGCGAATTGAAAATGAGAGTAGTGTTTATTTTACCGCTCAAATGAGAGTGAAAAGAGCGCATATTTTGCCGCTCAAATGAGAGTGAAAAGAGAGGAGCACTTTTTTTACCGCTCTCAAAAGCGCTAAAAGAGGAGCGCTTTTGTCACCGCTCTCAAAAGAGCGAAAAGAGAGGAGCGATTTTTTTACCGTTCTCAAAAGAGCTAAAAGAGAGGAATGCTTTTTTACCGCTCTCCAAAGAGCTAAAAGAGAGGAGCGCTTAGTTTACCGCTCAAATAAGAGTGAAAAGATAGGAGCGCTTATTTCACCGCTCAAATGAGAGCGAAAAGAGGAGCCCTTTTTTTTCGCTCAAATTCAAGCAAATAGAGAGGAGCGCTTATTTTACCACTCAAAAATGCGAGAGCGTGAGCGGATATTAAACTAGCGAGTGCGAGCGGTGAGTGAGCTGAGCGGATCTTTGGCGAAAATGCCCAACACTGTTTTTAACGCTACTCTCAATCCACCTCATGTTCTAACAATAAGCTCCTTCCTCATATAAATAAATCAACTCGGCGCGGTTTCTGATTGGTTCCCACCAACTGACGTCCGGGGAAATATTCGACCATAAGGCCCGAAGATATATTCTCAAGATAGTCATTCTCCCTAACTACATACAAATTCTTGATTACGTGATGTAATATTTGTTAGAAACGGTTTTTTTTAATACGATTTTGATTCTGATGTCCAATGTATACAGCCATATACCAAAATAGAATTTAGATAAATGTGTTTTTTTACTTTATGAGCATGAAATTGCTTTTGTATTGTATGAAAGAGAAATTGTAACGGAATTTTGAAAGGAAGGTTATGCATGACAGCTGAATTTCTATTTATACAAATGCGTTTCGTGATTTTCGATATTGAATTTATTGACGAATATTTTTTTGATTGGCTTGTAGAAAATTGAAAGTTACGTTTATGTTGATTGTTTTAAAAGACAAATTTTACCGAATTTAATTTAATACTAATCTGGAAAGTAATTTTCAGTTACTGAAATATATTTTATTTCTTTGATATGAAATCGTTTTATAATTCATTTAAGATATATTCGAACCACCCTAAATAATTCACAGCCTGAAGCATATTTTAACCTTTAGAATTCTTCAACTTCGGTACCAAAAAAAATGTATTATCATGGAAAGTGGGTGAAATTTTTAAAATTTAAAATCGTGATTTGAGAAATTATCGTCAACAAATTTTTGCAATGCGCGAGGGTGTTGCTGAGACTGTTTCTAATGACAGTTTACGTCAAACTCCTATTCGTTATCTGAGATTAAAGTCACGTAAGTCTAAAATATACTATTTTGGAAAAAGTAGTTTTTTTGGGTTTTATGTATGAAATTAAGATTAATAAAAATAAATTCGGGAGAGTGACTATTTGATTTTGTTTTAATCATTCCCTTCATGTGAAAATGAATACATTGTTAACATTATAACTATAGTAACGTAATAAATGAAATACCTATTAAAAACATTATTGATAGGATAAAAATATAATAATATTAATAAATGAAATATGATATGAAAATTTTGCCTATAATAATATTAATAATAACTTAAATATGCTATTAAAATGTTGCCAATAAATAATAAATATAATATTAATAAATATAATGTTATTAATAAATGAAATATTATATTTATTATTGGCAACATTTTCATATCATAATATTAATAAATGAAATATGATATAAAAATGTTGCCAATAATAAATATAATAATATTAATAAATGAAATATGATGTGAAAATTTTGCCAATAATAATATTAATAAATGAAATATGCTATGAAAATGTTGCCAATAATAAATATAATTTTATCAATAACTAAATTATTATAATTATTGGCAATATTTTCGTATAATATTAATAAATGAAGTATGATATGAAAATGTTGCCAATAATAAATAAAATAATATTAATAAATGAAGTGTGATATGAAAATGTTGCCAATAATAAATAAAATAATATTAATAAATGAAGTATGATATGAAAATGTTGCCAATAATAAATAAAATAATAATAATAAATGAAATATTATATGAAAATGTTGCCAATAATAATATTAATAATAAATTAAATACGCTATGAAAATGTTGCCAATAATAATATTAATAATAAATTAAATACGCTATGAAAATGTTGCCAATAATAAATATAATATTAATAAATGAAATATGATATGAAAATGTTGGTAATAATAAATATAATATTAATAAATTAAATATGATATGAAAATGTTGCCAATAATAAATATAATATTAATAAATGAAATATGATATGAAAATGTTGGTAATAATAAATATAATATTAATAAATTAAATATGATATGAAAATGTTGCCAATAATAAATATAATATTAATAAATGAAATATGATATGAAAATGTTGCAAAATAATATAAAAATTAATTAATAAGTCAATCTAATATAAAAACACTGAAACAATTCATATTTCTCCTTTTTTTTTTCAAAAGTAACATTTCGCTCAACTTACTTGAGTTTTTCTCTAACGTAGCGAGCGTAAAATGTGCTTATGGCACCCGAGAGAAAAGTCAAGACTAAAAGGCTCAAATCTCATTGAATAATAAAATCGTGAAGCGAAGAAAAACCATTTTTAAGATTATTTTTCCACGTTTTATTTTTTTGAGAAATCTGTGAAATCTTTGGCGCATTAAGGTCGAAAGATAGAGACAACAATAGAAAAAATAACTGTAACGAGAGAAGCTGGAGTTTTGGAAACTTCATTTTTGTTATTGTTCCGTACATTAAATAGCGGAATGGGTAGGGACACCCTTTCGTTTTTTGGTCATTAGAACAGGGACACACCGAAACATCGACATCGTCCGGAGAAAGATTTTTGGAAATGGACAGAAATCTTTCTTCGGCCAAATAGAAATTTGCTATTTTTATACAAGTCTCATTCCATTTTGTGAACGGTAATTGTTTGCGAAGGGATTTATCAATAGCTCCCATTTTTAAGTCGCTAGATTTAGCAAATCCATTGAGGCTAATCTAACCTCGTTATCGAGTCTACTTTCAAATGGACAGAATTCATTGGCGATACTAGGAATCATTCAAGGCGTAGGCTGGATCAGGCATGGTTCTAGAAAAAAATTTCTTAGGTGGGCCCGTGCTTTAGGAAAAAATAAATTTCAAATCAAAATCAAATCAAATCAAATTCATTGTATTTATATTCCTATTGTTACAATGATATGGGCACCCCCTAGAACCGCGCATGGTCTGAATATTTGGAGACAGACTACATAAAAGCTAATATTAAGTAAAATAAACTTATTCATAATTTACAAGAAATTTATTTTTATTTTAACATATTTCGAGGATTTTATTTTATGCCAAATTTTTTGTTTTTTTTTAAACCTTAATATTGGAGGAAATAATATCAATTGTAGTTTACAAGAAATTTATTCTTTTTATTTTAACTAAATATTTATATTTATTTTATTGCAGTATTTTATTGAAATTTCAAATTATTTTTATAAATAACGAAGAACATTTTTGCATTTTTCCTTAAAAGTATATATTTCGAAAAAATTTAAATTATTCTTAAATTTTATTATTAATAGTAAAGAAACATTTAAATAATGATTTTATTGCTAATAGTAAAGAATCGTTTAAATTAAACTTATTTTAGTCCATCAGTTAAATTAGTTTCAAGAAACGGAAACTTCTTAAATTAAAAATAACCATGAACAAGTAAACTATATGAGATTTAAAAAAAGATTTAATCCCGTCAGTTAAATTAAATTCTTTTAAGTCCATAACTTGACTGAAATTCTTATAAATTTAGATTTAAGTTCGTAGGTCAAATGAAATTAATTTCAATTTAATTCCATAATTTAAATGAAATAATTTTTAATTTCGATTTTAGTTCATCATTTAACTGAGTTTCTTATAAATTTCGATTTAAGTTCGTCAGTTAAATGAAATTCATTTAAATTACGATTTTAGTCCATAATTTAATTGTAAACTTCTTAAATTAAGAATTACCACAAACAAGTAAACAATCGAAGATTTAATGCCGTCAGTTAAATGAAATTCTTTGAAGTCCATCATTTAACTGAAATTCTTATAAATTTCGATTCAAGTTCGTCAGTCAAATGAAATTCTTTTTTCCATAATTGAATTGAAATTCTTTTTATTATCGATTTTAGTCCACAATTTAATTGAAATTCTTTTTAATATCGATTTTAGTCCATAATTTAATTGAAATTCTTTTTATTATCGATTTTAGTCCATAATTTAATGGGAATTCTTTTAAATTACTCAAACCTTGATGGTAAAATATGAATTTTAACGTCATTGTTTCGTGAAGCTATTCTGTAGATACGACCAAACGTGTTCTGCTCAGTCATGTTGAACTCGTTCATTTGACACCAATCCTGTTATAGCGATAGAAAGCGCATTAACAGTTAACGAGTCCTCATTAGCGTCCCCCAATTAAAAACGCCGCTCATTTAGTTAAACACTTTAATTAACGCTAGGTGGAGTTAAAATTCTAGTCTTTTCGACACCTTAATATTTATCACCAGGGTTTTTTTTTTTGGTTGGATAGCCGTCTCCCGCTAGTCTGAGGACACCAACCCGGCGTCGGGTAATTGAAGCCAACTCCTTATATAGCTCATAAGTACCCGAAGGTAGTACCATAAGCGAAAGGGTCGAGACCCTTAGCGAAGATTCCGCGGATACGTAGGTTTGTTACTGATAATTCCCGCGAAATCTTCAAGGCGCTAATTTGGTAAAAGCGGGTTCCGATTCGAACTTGAGTTGTCGTTGGTGTCGCTTCCTCGTAGCGGCGAAGGGACCGGTTAAGTTGCGATTGAGGAGGTTTGCTGTTTAGGCTGATTTCATATTCAACGCGCATTTTCGGTGGGAAGCCATAATTGAATCGTCTTTGTAATATTTTGGGCGGATTTTACCGATTTTTTGTTTTGGGGAATTATTACGGAAACTTTGTTAAAGATGGGTTTAAATGTAAATTTTCAAATATGACTATCATGGCCTTGATTTCGTTCGTTTTGTTTGTCATTTTTCCATAATTCACAATTGTTTCGCTAAGAAACGCCAAAGTGCCAGGGGTCGGATATTCACCAAAAATGTGGATTTCAAGATTTCTTGTTTGATTTCGGATTTCTTAACTTTTGTCCCGATTTCGGGATTTTGCAATTTCTCGATTTCTCGTCGGATTTAGGGATTTCCCGTTGGATTTCTTGACAGATTTCGAGATTTCCCTTCGGATTTCGGGATTTTTTGGACAGTTTTAGGGATTCTTGTCGGATTTCTGGATTTCTTGTCGGGTTTCGAGTTTTTGAATCTGTATTTTAAAGAAATCCATCAGGATTTTAGATTACACTAATTTAGATAACGTTAACTTTATTATACCATATTAAATGTTAACTTAATAAATTCAAACTTAATTCGTGTTAATTAACTAAATTACTTATTCCTTACGTTGATGACTTTGTCAAGCTAATATCAGAAGCTTATAATATATTTTTACAAAAAGTAACCATTTAGGTTCGTAAAATGGAACAAAGTTAAAGCTGACGACTTCTACAACGGTATTAATGTCAGAAGTGTATAAACTATTCTTACTAGAGTAAGCCACAAAAATAAAACATTAAAATCATGCGTTCATTTTTCATTGAAAGGTAGACCGCATCTCGGCTCAACCTTTACCGTGTGTATTAGTCCGGCTAACGATGTTATTAATTAATAGTATTAATAATATTTTTAATTAATATGATATATTTTGTGGCGCACTAGTTTCTCTTTCAAACAGCGTTTCCAAATGTCAGGGAAAAGTCGGGGAATTTAAAAATGGGCTTATAAAGTTCCGGGAAAGGTCAGATAATTTTAAGAATTTGTAAAAAGTCAGGGAATTAAGTTTAATCTTGACACTTTTTTAAGGTAATTTTACTCTTAAATCTATGGCAAATTCTGCTACTATTTAGATCCTTCAAAGGTTTTTTTTAACTTTGAAATAACTTTTGTACAGAAATATAAGTTACTAATATTTATTAACTTCTGATAAATGTAAAAGTTAAAAACTATCTAATTTTGGCCTTAAAAAGTCAGGGAAAATAACTAAAAATGGTCAGGAAAAACAGGGAATTTGAATCTGAGAATATTGGGGCAACCCTGTCAAAACGTCTGTAGCAAAGTCAATGGCAGCCTTAACACGGTCGCTTTTTCAAGCAAAATAACATGTGCCATATAAGTAGATTTCAGGATGACCACAAATAATTTTTCCTATATTATTCTATAATTACACTATTTGTCTATATTTATGGATTTTTCGTACTTTATTTGTTGCAATTACATCTTCTGATATCAAAATCTAAAAAGAATTTCGTTGAAAATTGTCGCGGTTGTCGCATATTCAAACCAAAGAATTTTCAGTTTTCAAGTATTTGAAACCGATATTTTACTGTAATTTGTAATTTTAATGGAATTTATTCTTTATTTTCCAAAAATAGTACATATTTTCTATTTTTCCTATAAGATTTTTTGAGTTTTCAGTGTCAGGGTTATCTGATTTAAATCAAGTGATTTTTATAAAAAATTCATTGATCACTTATTTAAATCAATGTATTTAAATTTAAATTCAAAGAAAATGCAATAAAATTTTATAATTAATTAAATTTAAACTATAGTTAACGTTATTGCTGCTTACAAATTATTTATCAATTAGTCAAAAAAAGGGTATAAAACTTTAAAAAATCAATAAAACCTTAAAAAATAAATAGTATCAATTAAAAGATCAATAGTATCAATAAAAAAATTAAAAATCTTATTTTTTAAGAAAATCAAAAAAATCAACAACCCTGTTCTGTGGTCACTTCTCTTATAAGACGTATTATTCACTTCTGCTCTAACGTATTTTAAAACTAACATAATCGTTATTAAGCATTGCAAAAAAAACTTTGTTCAAATCTTCTTCCTTCAGATTAAAAACCAAGAATTCGTTTTATCGAATCTTGGAATAATTTATAAATTCGTCTATAATTATCCGTATGTCGAGTTTACATTCGGAGGGCGGATACAGATTTCGTTTCAATATAATTAAGTTACCGATGATTTATTTGTTTTTTTTTCGCATTTGTGAAAAATAACGCAAAGAATATAATTATTCCTGTTGCAACTGGCGGAGTTCAAAATTCTCCAGGTTCATACGTATTTTGTAGGAAGGAATTATCTCGTTGAAAAATGGACTTTGTTTTTGGTAATATTGGCTGTCACTCCGCGCAACTCCCCAGAGTAACAAAATGAACGACTTACGGTTTTATCGTTGTTTGCTATCTCAATTCTTTAAAGGAGTTGCGAGAGAAAGAGAGAAAGCTACATTTATTATTGGAGAAATTATATGTATCGGGAGGGTTGATTTTATTTTTTACCTTATCTTCGATTCAAATTGGGGATTTACGATATACAGATGTTTAGAAGTGTTGTTCTGCTTGACTTGTGTGTCTGTTCGTCATGCTATTTTACGAAATTATTTACACTTTCTAAGTGGGGTGGCGGAGTGGTTAGCACTTTCGCCTCGCAGCAAGAGGAGCCGGGTTCGATCCCAGCTTGTGGCACTGGGTGAAAACTCGGAACAACTCCTTCCGCGTTGAGTTTGCAAGTTCTCTCCCCACTGGTTTAAGGGGTTTTCCCCCGAGTTCTTCGGTTTCCCCTTCCATAAAAACTTGTCGAGGTTAACGGTAATAGTTAGTGTAGGGAGCTGTTGGCTCGATCGCGTGGCATGCAGGGCTTGCCACCACCCTCCTACGCATTGTAACCCGGCCACCTGAATTAATGGCTTCAAAAGTCGCTTGATGACTTAGGCCTAAGGTGGTGCCTTGGGTATTAGCCTAGCTGATTATTATTATTATTATTAAAATTAGTTTTTTATTAACATTTAAAATAGTTAAGTTGATTTACGAAAGTTATCAAAAATCTCGAAATTCGGGTTCTATAAATATAAACATTTTGATAATACTGTACTGATAATCAGTACTAAAATCTCGATCGGAATATCGATAAATCTCGACCGGAATATCGATAAATCTCGATCGGAATATCGATAAATCTCGATCGGAATATCGATAAATCTCGATCGGAATATCGAAAAATCTCGATCGGAATATCGATAAATCTCGATCGGAATATCGATAAATATCGATTGGAATATCGAAAAATATCGATCGATCCGAAACGTTTGAAAAAGCTACGATTTCCAAAATATCAAAGTTTTAAATCCCGGACGTAAAAATACAGAAACTTTATAAATTGAGAATAAACAAAAACAAGTAAAAATTAGGAGAATATAAAAAAAATTCTTTGAAAAATCAAATTGAGAAGTAATTCAGGATATCGCGTGTGGAGAAAAATCCGTGTAGATAAAGAACGAAGCCATTTACGTTCTATCGGGGTCTCCTAACACATAATTCTTCAAAATTCGAGGTTAACAGATAAAATAGAAAATCGTTCCGGCCGGCGGGCACAAAAATGTGCTCGTAAAAGTTACTTTTGCTTCTATCCGCGAAGATCCCCCGTCATTTTCACATCCATTTCTCCGCTACCGATTTCGCTCCAATTTTGACCAAAAATGGCCAATTTTCCTGATCAGATAAATCAGAAAATGTCCACAATATTTGCCGCGATATGTCAAAAACCGTAGCATCTTTCGTGACCCGAATTCGGAAACTCCAAATTGGGAAAAGTTCCGTTCTGGTTTACCGGTTTTAAGTCGGCCTTGAACTACGACCCCGTTGCCGTAAGAGACCCAAATTGAATCAATGTATTTGGCAAAAATTACTTTATTTATATAATATAAATTTACTCTTTAAAGATAATTTTTGGGACAGGGAAAGACTGGTGTATAGATGTTTTTTTGGTCGAAGTAAACGTGGTTAAATATTTTACTTGGACGTGTTTTCGTATTTGTCATTAAAATTAGAATAAAACAAGACTGATAAAAAACTTATTGGGGTAAAAAACAGGGTTAGTACACGACCCGGAATACCTGGAAAACCTGGAAAAGTCAGGGAATTTGAAAATGATTCCCAATGGTCAGGGAATAGTCAGGGAAATTTAAAATGGTCCGAAATAGTAAGGGAATTTTAAAATGACCCCAAAAATAAATCCGGAAAATAATTTTTTGAAAAATGTATTAAAAATACATAATTAACATTTTTCAAGATTTTACCTCAAAACATAAATTTATTCTACAAAAATGGTCAGGGAAATTTGGCAATTTAGTCAGGGAAAACCTGGAAATGTCAGAGAATTTTATTCCGGAAATTTTGTACGAACCCTGAAAAATCGATCTAAATGAGTTACTAAAAACGTTATCACAGCTGATTTTCGAAAACAATTCTGTGATTTCAATTGATTTCTCACAATTGTTTCGGTGTTTTAGTGGATTTCCTTAATTTATGTTCGATATCACTTACTTACTACTACGGCTCATTTACTTGAGTTATTTCCATCTTCGTAAAAGTTACAAAAGACGTTATGTTATAGTTTTTTTAATCAAAATTTATCTAAATTGATTATTTTTGGGAAAAACTTAAGTATTCACCAATATAATTTAAATTGAACCAGAAAGTTACCATTACCTCTCATTCTCCTTTTAAAAATTTCCATTCAATATTTTTTCATCCATTCCCATTCCGTTTAACATACGTTTTGTCATTCCCGCCCATTCCCGTTTCAATTTATCATACGTTTTTCCATTCCCGCCCATTCCCATTCCGTTTGCCATACGTTTTTTCATTCCCGACCATTCCCATTCCGTTTGCCATACGTTTTTCCATTCCCGCCCATTCCCATTCCGTTTGCCATACGTTTTTCCATTCCCGCCCATTCCCATTCCGTTTGCCATACGTTTTTTCATTCCCGACCATGGTAAATGGTAAAAAACCGTTTCCACGCAATTCTCCGCTGTAGTAGAAAGATGTTTTTTGGCCAAGAAACCGCTTACGGGCCCGCCGCGTACCAATAATTTAGCCAAACAAGTGGCGCCAGTTAATCTGTAAATTTCCAAAATCAAATATCGAGCGTATCAATAAAATTATAACTCAACGCTTGTATACCTTCAGGGGCCCATTCTAGGATTTCGCACGTTTTCGTTGATTCTATTTGTCTCTAAGGCGAGCGCGTTTCTTAAATTGGTTTTATATATTTTTAAAAATTGATTAAACTAAATTTCATTTCCTGGTTTTATTTTTATTATTTGGGGTGTCATCTGTATTGGAGGATTATAATGTTCGGTGGTGGTATTTTATGTACGGAAAGATTAAAATTCAAATTGGATGGGTGATATCCTTAATATTATGTTGCGTGGTCGGATAATCAAGGGTTTTTGTTTTTATTTTATTCAAAGAAGGAAGAAATAAGGGCTGATTGAGTCTGAGAAGACCACGAGCCCGGCGAAGATCTGATTAATCAGGGCGAGATAGGTGTAACGGCCACGTGGGCACACCCGTGGCGGAAGTATTCCGACCACCCGTTGGGGGATTGGTGGTCGTCCTCACACGGCCATCCACAAACTCTGCCTCCCAGACGCAACGGATTACAGGAGTATGCTTTTACTCGCGGCGGATAATCAGGGTTGACACTTTCGGATTTTTAAAATAATTTTTTTATTTTATTTTGTTGAATTTGTGTTTTTACACACAATCCTAAGGATTTGTGTGTATTAGTCTCACGTACAGTGTAGCCGATGGCGCCGTGTCACGCATACCTCTTCAACGGTTATAACTAGAAGAGTCAATGATATATCGTTCAAAAGTACTTATATTACCATTGATAGCCTTTCATAAAGTTTTCAAATCGGAGCCCAAGAAGTTGGGAATTTGCCCAATTTACTATTTTCGGTGATTTCCTTTATGTGGTAGATATTTTGTTTAAAATTAAGTCCGATAACGTTAAAAAAAATATTATTGGATAGGTTAGGATTCAGCGGACCTACAACTTCGGTCATATCAGTAAATATTAAATTTAAGTATAGTTTTCAGGGTAATTTACGGGACCCCAGTTTTCGTGGTTTTATATTTCCGCCTAAAAATCTACATATTTAAGTCCGATTTTCATGAAAGTTATATTTTTGAATAGCTGTGGTTTACATATAACCTAGAATTGTAAAAACGTTCCTTAAATTTAATTCTAAGTAAGGTTGCTGTGAATAGCTCAAACAAACTTAACACATTAGGAGGATTGTGTGTATTCTGACCGTCGTACATCTGGTTTTTAAACAGTTTATGGCTAATTGGTTGATTTATATCGCTTATTATAAAATATCTATCTAAAATTTTATTTCAAATTAATTAACATTTAATATTTTAGTATGCCCGGTTTGGCTTTGTATCGGAATTATTTTAGAACTAATTTTTGGCCATTTTCATTAATCCATGGAGCTACAATAAGTTATTTAACGACTAATTGGTTGGTTTATATCGCTTATTTCAAATAAACGAAAATCATATTTAAAATAAATTAACATTTAATATTTTAGTACGCCTGGTTTGGTTTTGTATCGGAATTATTTTAGAACTAATTTTTTGCCATTTTCATAAGTGATTTAAATCCATGATATTCGTTCTCATTATACCGCGCTTTATCTAGTACCACCAAAATGTTTCAAAACCACAGAATAGAAGCCTAGGCCTAAATCAAAATGAATGTTCCCAAAATAAAAGCTCATAAAAGCAACCCCCTGGAGTTTGATATGGCCTTAGAGATCAACTTTTTTAATAAATCAAAATAAAAAGTTAAAATTATTCCTGATCGCCCCGAACTCAAAAATAGAGTATACAAGGTGTTTCAAAAAGTGATGCAACATTTTTAAGGAGTTGTAGGGGTTTAGTTGAGAAGTATGCCTGTTTTCCCCCATTTTCCTACGATGAGTTAAGAGCGCCAGAGAGCTTCAAAGTGTGGCCTACTAGCCCCTGCAAGTAGGCTGCAACGAGCGCAAAACCAAGCGGCAGGTATATGCGAACATTAAGGTTTGGGTTCATGTGATTGTTAAAAAAAGGACTGTAAACAGCGTAAAAAAGTAAACTTAAAAAGTATTTAAAGTCCCTGCTGCTTGGCTTTGCGCTTATTGCAGCCTACTTCCAGGTACTAGTAGGCTACACTTTGAAGCTCTCTGGCGCTCTTTTCACTCATCGTTCGAAAATGGGAACAAAACAGGCATACTTAATAATAATAATAATAATAATAATAGAGGCTGGCGTTTGGATAAGAATTAATCACGTCATATTTTTTTATCCACAACCGACGATTATCCGAAAAATAAAATAATTTTTTGCATGTTAAATCGCTTTCCATCCATAAACAGTTAACCGCAATTTTTATGGTTAGTCGATATTTTGGCAATTAATTTATCTGTTTTGCCCACCTCTAAATAATATTAATAATCAGCTAGGCACCACCTTAGGCCTAAGTCATCAAGCGACTTTTAAAGCCGTCAATTCAGATGGCCGGGTTACAACTCCTTAAAATTTTTGCATCACCTTTTGAAACACCCTGTATGGTGTACCAGAATAGAAAAGACTCGTGGTGCAAATGTTTCTTCTACGTAAGAAAGTAACGACAACCCAAAACACGTTTTGAGTGACAGTGCGCTGAAATCAAAAGGAACCGCCGTCCAAATATGTTTTGCTTGGCTGCCAATCCAGGTCGGGGTTCCTCCAGGATCAGTACCGGCCTCTCCAACAGTGAAAAATCGCTCCCTTAGAAAGGATCTAGCCAGGATGTTTTGATCTGTATTCCGACATCGGTGTTGCCCATATTTCAGATTCAATTATTTTCCACTAAGGCCATTGTGATTGTACGACTTCAAATCGCGTCTTTTGGAGGCTCTCCCGAGTTCAGAGTCTTATATTGAAGTATTTTTGAAAGGTACCATAAAGATAGAACACTCAACGGCGTTTGAAAACTGATTCTGATAAAATTTCAAAATGTTTAGACGCACTAGCAATTAAAATTCAAACGCTGTTAAATCAAGTTGATTTTTTGTTAAATATTCGATTTAAATCCTGTAATTTTCGATTTAAATCCTGTAATTTTCGATTTAAATCCTGTGATATTCGATTTAAATCTGGTAATTTTCGATTTAAATCTGGTAATATTCGATTTAAATCCGGTAATATTTTATTTAAATCCGGTAATATTTGATTTAAATCCTGTAATATTTGATTTAAATCCTGTAATATTTGATTTAAATCCTGTAATATTTGATTTAAATCCTGTAATATTTGATTTAAATCCTGTAATATTTGATTTAAATCCTGTAATATTCGATTTAAATCCGGTAATATTCGATTTAAATCCGGTAATATTTAATGTAAAGGCATTAAAAGTCACTAGATGACTTAGGACTAGGGTTTTGCCTTAGGTGTTATCCTAGTTGATTATTATTTTAGAATATATTGTATTTTAATGGAAGAATGAAAAATTGCGAAATAATAGGTTCTAAAACAATTTTAGTACAAAGCGAATCTAATTTATGAAATAGTACTTAAATTTAATTCAGAATTCGTTTACTTCAAGATACTGATAGAAGCAAATTATACTAGAAAAAATTTATTAATTGTTTAAAAATCCATAAATTCCTTTAATTCTATGAATAGCAAATATAAAAGACCAGTGATATGATTTTTATTAAAATAAAAAGTGGAAATCTCAGGGTTTATTTTCGTTATTCAACAATCATATTTTAGACGTTCGATTGTACAAGCTTAAATTCTACTAATTTTCAAAAATGAAAAATGCTAATAATAAGAAATCAAACTAGTAAAAAAAACAAAATACAATATTAAGAAATGAAAATAGTGAAAAATAATAAAACACAAAGAAATAAGAAATGAAAATAGTAAAAAAAAAACAAAATACAATAATAAGAAATGAAAATAGGAAAAAATACAAAAAATAAGAAATGAAATATAGTAAAAAGTAACAAAATACAATAAATAAGAAATGGAAACAGTAAAAAATAACAAAATACATAAAATAAGAAATGAAAATAGAAAAAATAACAAAATACAAAAATAAGACAGAAATATGGTAAAAAATATAAAATACTACTTATAAAATAAAAAATATAAAATAATAGTAAAATAAAAATAATAAAAATATCCCAATACAAATAATAAAATAAATAAAAATAAAAAATAGTAACCAAATACAAATAATAATAATAAAAATAAAAATAATAAAAATGTCCCAATACAAATAATAAAATAAATAAAAATAAAAAATAGTAACCAAATACAAATAAAAATAATAAAAATATCCCAATACAAATAATAAAATAAATAAAAATAAAAAATAGTAACCAAATACAAATAATAATAATAAAAATAAAAAAGTAATAAAAAATGAAATGTACCAGTACCTTAACGGGGACCTAGGTATGTAAAAGCATGCAAAAAAACCGTGGGAATAATTTGGGAATTTTTTTAATCAAACAAACGCGTGTTATTTCTCTGCGCTAACAAGCGTCATATTCCACGCATTTTAAGAAATATCCCTTTTTTCGCAACCTCCCACAATTGCCGAAAAATTCTCCCCACTGTACTGGGTTAATTACCGGGAAGATTTTGTTGAATAGCGAAGGCTGCTATCAACTCCGCGTAATGTGGCACGCCGGGTCGTGACTCACGAAACCCAGCAGGGGTCGCCACTAGTGTTAAAAGGTGACGTCATACGCTAAAACCTCCTTTTCCTATAATCCACTTATATTTTTCACGAAAGCAGTTTACCAAAATGTTCAAAAATGGTTTATTTTTATCCATCTCGCAATAATGATTTTTTAGCGTATTATCGATTTACGCCGCTAGATGGCGCTTTCGATGAAGGCGGTGTCTAATTTTTCCGAATTTGGTTTATCACGGAACTGAATATTTTTTATAGGTCGCTGGATTGGTGTTATCAGAAATGCCTAATAAATATCTAACGCGCGAAGTATCCATTTAGGCCAGTTAAATTAAGCATGAACCTTCGCGAGACTAACGAGTAAAATGTAATAAAATTTGCGCTGAATAGTAATATTTACTTATCCATTTCTTTAGATGAAATAGATCTAGGAAATCATTAGAGTAACTAATTCTGAAATAACTATTTTATCTTCCAATGCAACGTAAACGTTATAAGAGTGGTTAGCACTTTCGACTTGCAGCAAGAGGAGCCGGGTTTGATTCCAGCTTGTGGCACTGGGTGAAAACATTGAACCACTCCTTCTGCCTAGAGTTGGCAAGTTCTCTCCCCACTGGTTAAAGGGGTTTTCCCCTGAGTTCTTCGGTTTCCCCTTTCCATAAAAATTTGTAGAGGTTAATGGTAACAGCATAAGTAAATAAAATATTACATAAGTGTGACACTTCTTGTTCTTCACACGCAAAAGTTTTACTGAGAGCTATTCGCCAGACAAGCCTGCATTACGGGCTTCGTCGCCGTTTTGCGTTCGCTCGCTATATTTTTAATGCCTTTCTATAATTTCCTTTATTCTAACCTATTTTCCTATAATTTCACGGTCTTTTGAAAACGAAAGAACTTTTTTGTACGTGTCATCATCTACTGTAAATACTGCCATTTTCGAACAAAATCTTGAAATGTACGAGCTTTGTAAATCCGCTAAGTGATCCAATAATGCAAGAAAGCAGTGTACAAAACATTATCAATATTGTAGGTGATTCGAGTCGAAGTATACCGATATGCAACAATTACCTTATTTTTCCCATATTTTTCTTAGCCTATTTAGTTTCTATAATTCGCCTATTTTAGAGTTAGCCTAATCATTTCCTACATTTTCCTAAAATTCGCCTATTTAGTTTCCTATATTTTCCTAAAATTCGCCTATTTAATTTCCTACATTTTCCTAAAATTCGCCTATTTAATTTCCTACATTTTCCTAAAATTCGCCTATTTAGTTTCCTATATTTTCCTAAAATTCGCCTATTTAATTTCCTACATTTTCCTAAAATTCGCCTATTTAATTTCCTACATTTTCCTAAAATTCGCCTATTTAATTTCCTACATTTTCCTAAAATTCGCCTATTTAATTTCCTACATTTTCCTAAAATTCGCCTATTTAATTTCCTACATTTTCCTAAAATTCGCCTATTTAGTTTCCTATATTTTCCTAAAATTCGCCTATTTAATTTCCTACATTTTCCTAAAATTCGCCTATTTAATTTCCTACATTTTCCTAAAATTCGCCTATTTAATTTCCTACATTTTCCTAAAATTCGCCTATTTAATTTCCTACATTTTCCTAAAATTCGCCTATTTAATTTCCTACATTTTCCTAAAATTCGCCTATTTAATTTCCTACATTTTCCTTAAATTCGCCTATTTAATTTCCTACATTTTCCTAAAATTCGCCTATTTAATTTCCTACATTTTCCTAAAATTCGCCTATTTAATTTCCTACATTTTCCTAAAATTCGCCAATTAAATTTCCTACATTTTCCTAAAATTCGCCTATTTAATTTCCTACATTTTCCTAAAATTCGCCTATTTAATTTCCTACATTTTCCTAAAATTCGCCTATTTAATTTCCTACATTTTCCTAAAATTCGCCTATTTAATTTCCTACATTTTCCTAAAATTCGCCTATTTAATTTCCTACATTTTCCTAAAATTCGCCTATTTAATTTCCTACATTTTCCTAAAATTCGCCCCTAAAATTCCTACATTTTCCTAAAATTCGCCCCTAAAATTCCTACATTTTCCTAAAATTCGCCCCTAAAATTCCTACATTTTCCTAAAATTCGCCCCTAAAATTCCTATTTTTCCTCTAAAATTTTCAAAGCTTCTGGTCACCCTGAACTATTCCAGGACAACATTTCAAAAGTTGGGCAAGCGTAAAGACATTTTATAAATTCAAGTATTCTAAGTTGGTGAGGGAGGAAGATGGGCTAATTATCACCTCGTACCTGTTTCAAAATATTTGAAGAAGCTCCCCTCTAAATTTTCTTCCTTTTTTTCAAACTCGATTCCCTGTTTGGTTATTAATATGCAAATTAGTAGGCAGTTTTCTTTGAGATGTAAATTATCTGTTAATGAGACGAATATTATCTCGTTAAGTTCTCACGTCTGATTGGAAAAATTGATTGGGTGAAAATAAAATATAAAAATTTGCGCCTGATTTATGGTAATATTAAAAACCAAAAGAGCATTTTATAGAATCGTTTACTTTTGACTGCTCAAAGCTGAGATGTATCGATTGAAAAGTCAAGTTTGGGATCGAATGATTGAAAAGTAAATCAGTTGTTGGCATTCAATGATTGAAAACTAAGTCAGTTTTTGCTTCCGATCGAATGATTGAAAAGTAAATCAGTTGTTGGCATTCAGTGATTGAAAACTAAGTCAGTTTTTGCTTCGGATCGAATGATTGAAAATTAAGTAAATTTTTGCTTGGCATTCAATGATTAAATAAAAACTAAATTTTTGCTTCGGATCGAATGATTGATAATTAAGTAAATTTTTGCTGGGTATTTGATGATTGATAACTTTATTAGGTTGTTGGCCGTCAATGATTATAAACTAAGTCTGTTTTTGGGAATAATTTAGTTCATCCTTTTTTAATTCAATGCACTTTTTTCATAATCAAATAAAATCGATAAAATTGTATAAAAAATGTTCAAATAAATATTTCGTTTTGTTTCAAAATAGCCTAACTTTGTTTAGTATTTCACCACAATTTTTTTCCCTAAGACTTTTTTCAATTTCGACAACACAACGTTTATTTTATGGATGATCTTGAAATGATATTTCCCATATAACCCTATCTCGTTCATCGTCGTTTTTAATTCAATACTCTACAAAAACATCAAATATTTAATATCATATCAACAAACAATATACGTATAACATTTGTCTCCCTGTTGTACCTTCCGTACCAAATACGGAAAAAATTGACGTTAGTAAAAATAATAGTTTTTAAAGTTATCCGGTCCTCTGAGAGATGGCGATAAAAAACGGGCCCATGATTAATGATTCAAAAAAGGCCTTTCATCTCATCGCCATAAAAGCTATATATACATATATCTAATATAAAAAATTTGTGACCAAGGCTTAAAGGGGATTTTTTTATCGGAAATAAGAGAGACGTAAACTGAAGGAATACACACACATTTTGTCGACTTTAAAAATAAAAGGGTATAAAGAGAAAAAAATATATATTTATATTTCAGGACTTCTCGTAATTTGGAAAAAAAAATATTTTAAAGAAAGTATACGTAATTCGGAAGGGGAAAAAACGAATAAAAAAAACAAAATCCCTATCTCTTAGAGTATCGTATAAAAGTTTAAAATGAAAATTACGACCGTATGTATACGAGAGAATATTTGGAAAAAGATTTTTCTGGAATTTTATTTGCTGGAATAATTACGAGAAGGTGGTGTTTCTTTTTGTAGCCGGGGTTTTATTGTGGGAAGGAAAAAAATTTATGGCTCTAAATTTTTATTTTATTATTTGTTAGCCAGGACGTTTTTACGCGTATTTAAACACACTTGTATTTGCGTTTCTAACTTTTAAAAACCACGGACTTATTTGATCGCTTTGTAGAGTTGAAATGTATGAAAAATAAAATATCAATATAGTAGTTCTTACGTAGTTTGTTAGCCAATATCCTAAGTAACGTGATAGTCATAAGTATGACATTTAATATTGATCGCATTTTAGGACTGAAAAGTATCAAAATATATTTCGTAGTTTGTTATCTAATATCATAAGTAACGTGATAGTCATAAGTATGACACTTAATATTGATCGCATTTTAGGACTGAAAAGTATCAAAATATATTTCGTAGTTTGTTATCTAATATCATAAGTAACGTGATAGTCATAAGTATGACACTTAATATTGATCGCATTTTAGGGCTGAAAAGTATCAAAATATCAATGGTATTATATAGTAGTTCTTAATACTTTGTTATCTAATATCCTAAGTAACGTGGTATTCATAAGTATAACACTTAATATTGATCGCATTTTAGGGCTGAAAAGTATCAAAATATATTTCGTAGTTTGTTATCTAATATCATAAGTAACGTGATAGTCATAAGTATGACACTTAATATTGATCGCATTTTAGGGCTGAAAAGTATCAAAATATCAATGGTATTATATAGTAGTTCTTAATACTTTGTTATCTAATATCCTAAGTAACGTGGTATTCATAAGTATAACACTTAATATTGATCGCATTTTAGGGCTGAAAAGTATCAAAATATATTTCGTAGTTTGTTATCTAATATCATAAGTAACGTGATAGTCATAAGTATGACACTTAATATTGATCGCATTTTAGGGCTGAAAAGTATCAAAATATCAATGGTATTATATAGTAGTTCTTAATACTTTGTTATCTAATATCCTAAGTAACGTGGTATTCATAAGTATAACACTTAATATTGATCGCATTTTAGGGCTGAAAAGTATCAAAATATCAATGGTATTATATAGTAGTTCTTACATACTTTGTTATCTAATATCCTAAGTAACGTGGTATTCATAAGTATGACATTTAATATTGATCGCATTTTAGGACTGAAAAGTATCAAAATATATTACGTAGTTTGTTAGGTAATAGTATAAGTAACGTGATAGTAATAAGTATTACACTTAATTACTTAACATAAATCGCATTTTAGGGCTGAAATGTATTAAAATATCAATGGTATTATTTAGTGGTTCTTACGTAGTTTGTTAGGTAATAGCCTAAGTAACGTGATAGTCATAAGTATGACACTTAATATTGATCCATTTTAGGGCTGAAATGTCTTTAAAATATCAATGGTATTATTTAGTGGCTCTTACGTAGTTTGTTAGCTAATAGCCTAAGTAACGTGATAGTCATAAGTATGACACTTAATATTACATTGGTCGTATCTTAGGGCTGAAATGTATTAAATTAATAAAGGTAGTTTATAGTAATTCTTACGTAGTTTGTTAAGCTAATAGCCTAAGTAACGTGATAGTTATAAGTAAGACAATAAATATTTATCTCATACTGAGTAGTATATTATCGCCCTTGGTAGTAGTATTTTTCGCCTTGGGCATATTTAAGACACTATGCCCAAGGCGAAAAATACTACTACTGTGCTGAGAACTACACCTAGATTGCGTAATAACTCTAAAAATCAGTTCGGTGATAATGTTTTCTAATTTTCATACTTTTTATAATTATGTTCCTTGTGATAATAGTTTGTAGCTAATAATACACTAACTTATAGATGTTTTTATTTAACATAATTAGAAAATATTCAATGAACAAAATGCATAGTTTGATAGATTTAAGTCACAAGTAGTTTTTAGTTAAATAGCTTAATATTATCAATAATGTAGTTATTGCTAGTTAAAGACTACCTGCACTGTCTCCTATTTTCTCGGTGCATCTCCTTATAGAACCTTCTATAGAAATTAATTCCGTTTTTAAAAGTGTGCGTGACTTAATTTATAGCATCACTGAAGTCACATATGCTAGTTAATTTGACGGGCTCGAATGTAAATAAGATTTAATTCGGGTCGCTAATGTACTCATTTAGACTACAGCAGCGCCAACCGTGAAATAATTATTCCCTGGAAGACATGTTTCTTTCATACAGATGGGGTAATTATAGTTCCATCCACTGGTATTTAAAACCATGATACGGTAATCAGAGCAATATATTTCTTAAGGTTTAGTATTCATCGTTCAACGCGACATAACTTGTCCTGGAAATTTGGCTTTTTAATTTCTAGGGTGTAGCCAAAAGTTGCCATACGTCATCATGATCTAGCCAATTTGCCGGTTTGAGTAAAATTTATTTTGTTTGTCTTCTTCTACGTCATACATTCAAGATTTCGTGTTTTCGGGTCAATTGAAAGCGGAAGTTTGTCTGCTAAAATTCACATTTTCTATCTGGAATAACTTATAAAATAATTCATATTTGTATATGAAATTTTGACCGTGTTGACAACTATACATAATCTAATAAAATATTAAATTTTAATTTTTGGGTGCAGGTAGACTTTAAGGGATAATAACTATCAATGCAATGATTCTTGATAATATCTAATAAACTTTGTTTTTTAATGCCCTTTTTAAGTTAACTAAATATCAATATTAGCTTACCACATTAGCCTATATATAAGTAACTTGATCTTTTCTAATTTAAATCAAGCTGCTTTAGCTTATAATCTGCCCCAATTTAAAAAGTTAGGGTCGCAGTCTGCCTTCCAAACGACGCCATTACCGATAAAAGGAATCAGGCGCTATCTACATTTCCCCCGAATCCTCATAAATACTTAAATCTGAGCTGGTTTAGGGCTAAAATCTAATGGTAAATAGAGATATTTTAGCCTAGTAGCGAGAAGGAGCTAAAGATTAATTATATTTTTCTTTTCGTGCCCGGAACGGCCGTGTATCGTTGAAATCGGGCCTCGGCTTAAGCCTTGGCTCGTTTTATTTTTATTAAGATTGCATTTCGAACTTAATGAGGCAACTCGTTATGCGGCTCGCATTCAAATGATGGCCATAGAACCATTTAACGAAAGCTAGCCGAAAAAAATCAAAACTAATTACTGCTTCTAAGGCTTCTTATTCATTTTTTCTTAACCCTCGGTGAAAGGTGATTTACACCACGCACGTAGTTTACCTCTTAAGCCTTGGTTCGTAGTGACCGAGGCTTAGGAATTAAAAGAAACGTTCACGGTTGTTAAATTAAAAGTATCGCCTTTTAAAAGTTCTTAATTGGATATTTTATTTTTCGCTAATTGCTTGAGATTTTTAATTTAACTGAAATTTAGTTCCTTTTTTTAAATTTTTCATTATCGTATTCTCGAACTAGCTGGTACAAAAAAGTTGCAACCCTTTTTTTTGTTGTAGCGTAATGGACAAAAGAATAATAATACAGGAAATATTTTTAACAGGGATGTCAGGGAATTTAAAAATAGACCTAAAAAGTCGGGGAATTTTAAGAATTGTAAAAAGTCGGGGAATTAAATTTTATCTTGACGCTTTTTTAAGGTAATTTTAATCTAGATCTATGACAAATTCTATGATTATCATGTATTTCCTTGAACGTTTTTCAGCATTGCAATAAGCTTATATAAGACCATTTAAATTTATTAATTTCTGATAAAAGTAAAATATAAATTTAAAATTCGGCCTTAAAAAGTCAGGGAAAATCCCTTACAAGGGTCAGGGAATTTGAATTTCATTTTTGTGGCAACTATGTATAATATTTTATGATTATTTTATTGTTTCGGTAGCATCTTTTTTTAGGGTAAATCTCCACTTCCACGAAGTATTATTTCAATTTCCTCCATTACAAAAACAATTGCAAACCCGGTACATTACAGATTCAAATCACTACAAACCTAATTTTCCATTTCTTCGTGTTAGTAGAAGTGGAAAAAATATATTTTCCGTATTAGATAAAAAAAATATACAAGAAACCGTTAGAATAATTTTGTCACCCTAATATTTGGACCCAACTTCGCGAAAAAAGAAATGAAAAGGCGAAGTTCCATTGCCCGAAGCTAGATGGCGGTAAATCTTGATTTCTTGTCGCCCGGTTTTTTATATATAGGCGTCTGTCCCGCCCCCTATACGCGGTTGACATATTAAATCCTCAAAATGCTCCACTTTTTCAGCGTAGTTTCTCTCTAGTGAAAGCGATATACGTAATTACGTACAAAACAGTTTTAATGATGAATTTTAATTATTATTTTCCAGGAGTAACGTTTTTTGTCAGGTGTTAAACGTATTTAATGAGGAAATGATATTATTTTTTGGGCCTAAATTGCCGGTTTAGAAAAATCGTTTATTTCGTGTGTCGATATATTTTGCTTCGTAATGGCGTTTTTTTTCTATGTTACAAATCAGCTTTTTTTCGGGCTTAATAAATCAACAGGAAATGTTATATATTGCCAGATATTGTGGTTTAATTTAATCGATATATCGATAGTACCATAAGTAATGTAAAACACATAAGTATGTCATTAGTTCGACAGTTGTAAAAATATTGTACATTTCAGAGAAAAAATTATTTTAGAAATCTAAAAATCAACTTGAAAATCCCAATGTATCATAAATCGGCTGATATTAATCTAAAAATCAACATTAAAATCCCAAAATCTCCAAAATCGACCTAAATAAATATAAAAATTTCAAAATCTCTAAGATCGGCCTAAATAAATCTAAAATTAACCTAAAAATCGGCCTAAATCAATCTGAAACCAAAATCCAAATTTCAAAAAAAGTGAACACAAAATTCGTGAAAATTCTTTTATTTATTATGGTCTCTCGTAATCGTCTCTTGTACCTTCTAAACTGCCTCTACTTTCCGCGAGATGGCGCGCTCTTAAAAAAACCGCATCACATTCGAGACACGCAAAAAATTAATTTACTACCATCGATACATGTCCCACTTGAGGTAGGTGGTCTGTAGTTCCAAAGACTAGTAACAACTCACGGAGAATACGCCTTTCTATAAAATAAGCTACGTTTGCTGAACTTGTTTTTATGTAGCTCTTTGGTCACGAAATACGTAGAAGTTCAGTTCAGTTTATGCCTATAAACTCCAATGTCATCGAGACGTCACCCGTGACGCATCAGCAACATCTAAACAAATAAGGCCAATGTTACTTCATAGAAAGGCCTACTAGTCCTTAGGATGATAAAATACGCGAAAAAGTAGATTAGTCCATAATTAAAAGGGATAATATAGCTAAATCCTAAACAAATTTGAAGAAATTAAAAAACTTACTAATAACTCGTACCAATAGGTCTTCGAGCACAAAACGCGAAACTCGGATCAAATAGATCTTCGAGTAATAAAATAAATTAAAATTAAATAAAATAGCCAGAAATTCCAACGGTAGACCGGTTTCGTTCTATTTGGAACTCATCAGTACCGTGCGGGAAATCTGGCTGGCGACTGTCAAATCTAAAGGAGAAACTAAGCCTAAACATTAAAAATTTCAAAACGCGTTGCATATAGCAACGGAAAGCCGAAAAAGGGGGGAGTGTGGTGGAGAATAGAATATACGATAAGTTAAGTTAGAAGAAACCACCTATGGACTGTGAGAAGGATGATAAAATACGCGAAAAAGTAGATTAGTCCATAATTAAAAGGGATAATATAGCTAAATCCTAAACAAATTTGAAGAAATTAAAAAACTTACTAATAACTCGTACCTTAGCCAAGTTAAAATTTAGGTTGTCATTGGCGCAACAAACAAATTAGGGTTGTGATAAAGAATGTGATATACTTAGATAATTACGTTACTTATGATGCAGTTAAGTGACACTAGGCAATACTGTTTCGAGTAATGATTAACTTTTTCTCACTATGGCCGACATTGCCCTTTACTACGACCGCCATTTTTCATCACCTAATTGAATAAGTAACATAGTACCAATGACTAATGACAATTAGAAAAAATTATCACAGAGCCCCAGAGTGGCTAAATATGTCCAAGGCGAAATATACTCTACAATATTCTAGTGTTGTAAGTCGGAAAATTTTCCGGAAAATGACCGAGGCCTTTTTTCCGGAGAATTTTCCGTATTTTGCCGAAAAAAATAAAAAAGTTTTAATTCCATGATTAGTCTAATATATGGTTTGCAAATTTAAATAAAGCGGCATTTTCGCCTCATTTTTTCGAATATAAAAGTAAAACCTTCGACTGATTAACAAGGTAACAAAATTAATGTTTTTTTGTATGTTTACTGATATTAGACATTTTACATCAATAAAAAATTAAAAACCCTTAAAAAGTAATTTACGTTTAATTTTTTAATTTTCCCGATTTGCGGAAAACATTTTCCGCATTTTATTTTTCCGGAAAATTAACAACACTATAATATTCTACACTGTTGCAAGTCCAAGTCGGAGCTTTAAAACAATAGAAAGTGTCCTACTTACAGTATTGTTACTTATGCTAATAGTGATTGTAGGTGGTGATTTTGGGAAAATTTCTGCCATGTTCCATCGGTTACCCCTGCAGGCTTGTAATAAAGTATGAAGGACAAATTTTAAATAACTTATATATCGGATATTTACATTTTTAGTGGAATTAACTATTTTATTGTGTTATTTTTTAAACAAACCTTTTTACTTAGTGAAATAAACTATATTTCATTTATGGTGTTAATATTTTTTTGTAATGCTAAATTTAAAAAATGTTATCTTCGTATAGCGTAAATTAGCTATATTAAAAAATGATTAAAATACTTTGCTTGTAACTGGGTTCAGAGGAAATAGTGTTGCCTAGCTAACCAAATATAGCCACGATTAGTTCAAAATGTAAAGCGACGATAGCAGTTTTGCCAGCCATGATTAGTTCAAAACGTCGTTGGGCGCGTAACAAAAGTTTATAACTGAAAAACGAATTTTAAATCCTATCAAAATCCTATCATAAAATATAGTCGTTAGAAATTTAGCAAACCCGGTTTTTACAAAGTCACCACCCAAACTATGGAGAAGTAAAAAACCATTCGCCAAAAACCCTTTCCACCCAAAATATTTTATTCCATTTATATTTTCTAAGGGCACTGCCTCAGTTCCGTCTTTGACTACCTAATTGTTATTGGCGCGGCGATCGCGTTGACGCGCTAAAGAAATATATACCGGGGGAACTCTACAAGCGAAGCTGAGGGGGGGAATAAAACAGGCTTCGAAAAGGCCTAACCCTATAAAAATTTTAGTGTTACTCAACGAAGAGATGTTGCGTTTTTTTTTGGCGCGTCGAGTCTGGGGGGACGCAAAAATAAGATTTTTCCCGAACTTGGGTCGCTTCATATTAAGTTTTCATTCCATGCCCGACTATCGGGCGTTTTGGAACGACTGGATCTTTTCCCGGCGCGCGCGTCTATATTTTGACGCTTGATTTTTGTTATTGTTTGTTCGCCATTTATTTGGATTATTCGCTCGAAGCCGACAATTTGTCGCCATTTACGGGGCTTACCATTTCGTAAAACATCCACGATTTCGCGCGACTGTCATCGGAATTACGGTTTATTTTCAGCTCACGTTCGTTCGGTGTACAAAAAAATAAAACGCGTTCGCGTCGTCTGCTTTCGTTTTTGCGTCTCCTTTTTTGTCAGGTCGCGCGCGCGCGCTCTTCAGCCGATGTAACTTGTTTTGTTTTTACCCGACGTTTCGAAGCCAAGTGTACCAAGGCTTACCGGATTATAATTATTGTTTTAATTGTTATTTTGCCAATTTGGATGTTGTTACGCGAATGTGTTTAATGTGTCGCCATGTTCTCGCTGGAAGAGGACAATCTGATCTTCCAGGAAGCGGTTTTCGTCGCTTCCCGGCATCCATACAAACGGCGTACTGCCAAGATCGGCGGTCAATCGGTTGTCCACGCTAGGGATAAACTTAACGGCCTCCCTGGAAAATATTACCTCAAGGTCAAAGCAGTAACATCTACCCATGTCAGGTAAACATCATTTAGCTTATATTTATTTGGCTTTGTCAGTGGGTCTGTTGATATGACTTATATATAAGATTTATTTAGGATACTATTACTACAAAAAATCGAGTTAACAGTTGTTTACAAACGTTAATTTAGCGTTGTCTAATTTTACTGCTCTGAATATAAATTTGAAATTCCATCTGCTATATTTAGGTTATTTTTAGCCGCTAGGTGACCGAGACTATTTTAAGAAAAGCTATTAATTAATGCGTTATTCCTTCACCATTATGATATCAATTTTTCTAATATTTAGGGTTCCGCAGTGGTATTTAACTGATGGTAAATAACGTTATGGTATAAAATTGAAGTTGTCAATAATAAATTTCCCTAACCTTAAAGATTTAGAACAGAATAATGAAAATAAAGTTCAAGATCTTCTAAAGATGATTTCAAATATTATTACGCAATATTTACCACCATTTCAAAGTGCGCAATATTCGTAAAAAGTGATATTTTTGTGATTTCAACATAGTCACCCTAAAATCACGGGATAGACCGCTTATTTGCAAACTTCACCGCAAAACTGACAACGTTAGGAATATCCCATAAATTTAAAAACGCGCTGCGTCAATGACGCGTGACATTTGTCAGCAAGTTGTCAATTCTAGTAATATAGAAATTGCTAAAAAACAAATAGAAACGCGAACCACTTCGTCTTTACTTCGAGTTCGTGTTTCTTGAAGCCTGAAAAAAAAACATAATGGAATTTGTAGAATTGTGGGTGGGCCCGTCTATTTTTTTGGGAAAGTACATAAACTTCTCGTTGAATTGCGCAATAATGAAAGCGCCGAATCGTGGTTTTCGCAGAAATAGACCCGATTAGGTCCCCGTATTTTTAAACATTTACACTTGGTCAACGCTTGAAAATGAACTTGCACGTTTCTAACAAAATGTGAAAACATTAATTTAAACTATTGTCTATTGATATTTTAAATATATAATTCATATTTAGACTAAAAATAGAGAAATAAAGTTAACATGTCTAATTGACGTTAATGTCTAAAATAGACCAAAATACTACATTTAATCTTCAGACCAAAAATAGACAAATACTTAGAGAAAGTCTAATGTATTTAGTCTAAAATACTGTCCTGTTTAATTTCGCATGTACACCTAAAATAGGATTGCTGTTGGCATGTAGATGGTATTGTATAGAATAGACTAAATTGGTTTAAATTTCACCTTTCGACCAAAAATAGACAAATACTCTTAAAATACTTTGAAGGTAGTCTAAAATATGCTATATTTTAATTTCGCATTTAGACTTAAAATTAGCCAATACCGTAAAAATATCTTCTGAAGGTAATGTCTAAATAGACTAAATTCGCTTATATTTTACCTTTTAGCTTCAATTTTCAGGGTATTGGCCTATTTTTGGTCTAATGAAAGGCTTGCCACCACCCTTCTACGCAATGTAACCCAACCACCTGAATTAATGGCTTTAAAAGTCGCTTGATGACTTAGGCCTAAAGTGACGCCTTGGGTGTTAGCCTAGCTGATGATGATGATTATTATTATTATTATTATTATTATTATTATTATTATTATTATTATTATTATTATTGACAAAACCCCGGTTTAATTTTCCTTTGGTACCAAAAAGTAGACGAAATACCGTAAAAATAGTAGTAAGAAATAACTAAAGACCAACTTCTCAGAAATATGTTTAAAATCATACAGAAAAACGGTCCAATTTCTTTTTAGAGCAAAATAATTAGAAACCCTTTTTTATTTTTAAAGGAATGTTTAAAATTGGCTAGACCAGCTTATTTTTCTTAACATTTTTGGGTAGGTTCCTTTTTAAATTGTCTTAAATTTGGCGTGCTGCCTGGCGCGTTTCTTGGCCAATTTTACAGTGCCCGAAAGAAACTTACTGTAAGACCCGAGATATTTGGCGGGATTGTGGCTTGTGTGTGGGTTAATGTAGGCGTTAGTTTCGCTTATGTAAAGACCCTTTGGACTTCTCAAGTATGTTATAACACTTCTTATCGGCGTAAAAAATAACTTTAAAATGGTATATAAAGAAAGCTTGGGGCCTCTTTGGAATTTTGTTCGTCCAGGGAAATTATGGTATAGTACTCTCCTTTGTTTTAACTTATATTAAGGTACTGGTGGTAGGGAATCCATTCACGGTGCTTAGATTGGTAACTTCCGCGTATATTGTTGATTTTATTTTAATTTTTACAGAGTAAGCACTTTTTTAAATATAAATCAAATCAGTCTGTGATTATGTTGAGCAATAATAGTTTTTTTGTAGTAATTGATGAATTCTTTACTTCTAAAGTTTAAATTAAATTAACTTAAATTTAATTCTTATTTAATATTTTATTTTCCTTAAATTAAATTTTTTATTTTGAGCTTATTAGTTGAACAATGGTAAAGTAATTGATGGATACTTTCCTTCTATCGGTTATGTAATCTAAAATTAAAAATGAAATTTAATTATTATTTATTATTTTAGTTGGCTTGAATGAAGTTTTTATTTTGGGTTAATTAATTAGTTAAAAATCATTGGATACTGACCTTCTATCGGTTATATAAACTGAAATTAAAAATTTAATTTAATTACTTATTATTTTAGTTGGCTTGAATTAAGTTTTAATTTTGAGTTTATTAAATACTGTTATAAACCATTGGATAATTGCTTTCTATCGGTTATATAATGTAAAATTAAAAATTGAAATTAAATCTTATTGATTATTTTAGTTGGCTTGAATTATTTTTTAGAGTTTTTATTAATTACAGTTAAGAAACCATTGGAGACATTTCTTCTATCGGCTATACAATATAAAATTTCAATAAATCTTAAATTTAGTTTTCTTTTTATTATTTTAGTTTTCTTAGATTCGAATTTTATTAGAATCGATTCAGAACCTATTTTTTTATCCCTTGGAATTTCTTATTGGATTTAAATCTATGATTGGGAATACACACTTGGATATAAATGAGCCAACTTAGAGATTTTGAGACTTTTGAGATTTTGAGACTTTTGAGATTTTGAGACTTTTGAGATTTTGAGATTTTGAGACTTTTAAGATTTTGAGACTTTTGAGATTTTGAGACTTTTGAGATTTTGAGACTTTTGAGACTTTTGAGACTTTTGAGATTTTGAGACTTTTGAGACTTTTGAGACTTTTGAGACTTTTGAGATTTTGAGACTTTTGAGACTTTTGAGACTTTTGAGACTTTTGAGACTTTTGAGACTTTTGAGACTTTTGAGACTTTTGAGACTTTTGAGACTTTTGAGACTTTGAGACTTTGAGATTTTGAGACTTTTGGGGGTGGGAAAATAAATGGATTAATTTTTTGGGAGATTTGGCATGAAAAAGTCTCAAATCTGATATATAAATCTCGGAAATCCCAAGAAATATCAAAACCTAGTATGATTATCTCGGACATCTACAAAAATGGTGTGAAAATCTTGGAATCTTCAAAAATTGTAGTGTTGAAATCTCAAGATTCCTAATGTTTAGTGTTAAAATCTCTGAAATCCCAAGAAATCTTAAAAAATCTTAGTATGAATTTATCGGGAATCTACAAAAATCGTAGTGTGAAAATCTCGGAAATCTACAAAAATCGTAGTGTTAAAATCTCATTATTTCTTAAGTCGTAGTGTGAAAATCTCGGGAATCTACAAAAATCGTAGTGTGAAAACTCAAGATTTCTTAATTCCTTTATAAAATCTTTAAAACAGTCTTAGATCTTCAAACTCAAATCACGAAATAGAAAAGTCGTACAGAAATAACGTGGAAACATCTTCGTTTTCGGATGTACACTCAATAGCGAATTAACTCTCAATTTGCTAAATTGCCAAAAAAAGCCTCTAAAAATTAATTAACCAAATGACAACTCTTTTAAATGCAAATTCTGCCACTTTTCCGTATCGTCACCGAAAAATCTAATTTCTATGAAAGACTTATCAAGCTCAAACATCAACTACCGAAGTGATATTATGCAATCGTAATTGAGAGAGTATACGCGGAAATAACAAATTATTTTTAAGTTCCCATATGAACATTAAATTTGATGCGGGACTGGAGTGTTCAAGCCACGTGCGTTGAGAATCCATTAACTCAAATTCCTCGTCTTTGACAAAAACACAGGGGTCGGACATTCGGAAAATTCCGCGAATCCTCGAAATCTGCCTAAATTCCGCGAATCCTCGAAATCTGCCTAAATTCCGCGAATCTTCGAAATCTGCCTAAATTCCACAAATCCTCGAAATCTGCCTAAATTCCACAAATCCTCGAAATCTGCCTAAATTCCACAAATCCTCGAAATCTGCCTAAATTCCACAAATCCTCGAAATCTGCCTAAATTCCACAAATCCTCGAAATCTGCCTAAATTCCGCAAATCCTCGAAATCTGCCTAAATTCCGCAAATCCTCGAAATCTGCCTAAATTCCGCAAATCCTCGAAATCTGCCTAAATTCCGCAAATCCTCGAAATCTGCCTAAATTCCACAAATCCTCGAAATCTGCCTAAATTCCGCAAATCCTCAATCTGCCTAAATTCCGCAAATCCTCAATCTGCCTAAATTCCGCAAATCCTCAATCTGCCTAAATTCCGCAAATCCTCGAAATCGGCCTAAATTCCGCAAATCCTCCAAATCTGCCTAAATTCCGCAAATCCTCCAAATCTACCTAAATCATTCCGCAAATCTTCCGAAGTATTCACAATCCAATAGTAAAATCCGCAAATCGACACAAAATAAGATTTGTTTTTAAATATAGCTGATTTTTCGAACAATCCACTACTAAAAATCACAAACCCCACCAAAATTAACAAATTCCTAGATTTTATAAAAATAGTGTTTTGTATTAAAAATCCACCGAATACGGCAAATCGCGTACATTTCTTTCTGAATGTCCGTCCCCTCGTAAAAACGGGTGGAAATTTGGGTTTACGAGCGCAATTTTACGGCGGTGGTCATTAAATTTACTTGGTCGTAATACTTCGTATTATTGTCGCTGTGTGTTAATAATTAACCCTGGATGGATTTGGGGGATCGGCTGTTTGAAAATCGAAAGGTGGATTCGCTCTATTTGCCAACGAGGGTACCGTGTGGTGTATTGAACCCCTGATTGAAATCGAAAATCATCCCAGTATTGTGTTGTTTGATTATGTAGATTTATATGCTGGTATTTGGAAAATTATCTATTGGGTATTGTTACTTCCGATTTTTTTAGGTTTTATTATCATAATTCGTTTGAAAACGGGTACGATTGTTAACAAGGTCTTTATTTCTTAATAACCATAAAAAAATCGGTTTATTAAATATCTTTTATTGTAATTGATTTTAGACAATTTTAATTATGAAGATCTTTACTAAAGATGGTGCTACACAACACGGAGGCTTAACCGCTTTCATTTAATAACGGTGCGCGACGCACGCTCGATGATAAATTAACCCCTTTAAATACCTTTAATTAGAATTTAATTTACTTTAAATTTTCCTTTAAAATCGAGACTATATCAGATTTGTGATTTAAATCAATTTATTATACTTCAAAGTATTTGATAAAAGTTAGTTTGCTGTGAATTGACAATGCTAAAAAACTAACTTAATTATATATCAAATTTATTAAAATTAATTTAAAATGTAGTTTACGCTACCCTTGTCAAGATAAGTAGGCAGAAAACGTTAAATGACCACTTGGTCTAAAATAGCCTTTTAAATTACTCGGGAAAAAGTGGAAATTCGTATTTTTCCCAGTTTAGCACTTGGACGTAAAACAAGTTTTTTATTTTTTTATAATTTCAAATTAACTCTGTCCGTTTTTGAAACGCGCGGTTTACATCCGACCTTACCTGACAATCAACTCGTAGTTTATATTGGCGTAGATTTCACCTTCGTCTCGCCTTTCACTTAGTGTCAATTAAAGAACCTTTAAAATAAAACCGGTAGATGAAAAAATACCCGTTACGTAAAGTGACGTTCCCTCCCATTTTTTTAAACTGGCCAAGTTCGTTACTGTAGCATCTTCTGGCAAACACCTTCCAAAAAACACACCCTACATTTATAAATTTTTTTCCTTACGTAGGTTAATTTTGGGGAAAATGCCGGTTACTCAAAATAATATATATAGTTACTTAAGACTCGAGTTCTGGACCGTTAAATACCCGTGAAAAAAGTTCACCTTGATAATTATTTTTTAAATTTCTACTGTACGTCTATTCGAATAACCAAGTTAGGGTCTTCTATCTAGAAAGATGTTCTATAAACAGTATTAGCATTATAAAAGTTACGGAATATATAATATATTTGTTTATATTAAATTTACAACGCGTTAACAAGACTTTGTTTAGTAATTTAATACTCTGATACTCCCAGGCGATGCTACTAACAAATTTCAAAAAATTATTTAATTTCCCTTTATATTCCCGCATATACTCTTTGAACATTTTTTGTGACTTTTAGAGCTGGGATGTCTAATTTAAATAATTTAAATTAATTTTCAAATTATTGATTTGAATCATAAGGCATTTATAAAAGTGTTCAAAACTAAGTTCTTTAGCCATGTCAATTCGAAGCAAATTTAAAAAAAAATTGATTTTATTAAAAAATTAAATATAATTAGATTAATTTAAATTTTAGTTTACGTTACCACTGCAGTGAAATTATTATTTTTTCAAGAAAAACAAATAACGTTAAAAATCTATAATTCAATATATTCGTTTTAAATCAACAACCCCGATTTAAAGTTCATTCTACTTCGAAAAATTGTCTGCTAAAATGCACAGTGCACTGACCTATTTTTAACGTAACTAAAGCCAATTAACTCTAGTTACTGTTAAACCTAGTGACAGAAATGTTAAATTAGGTGACCATTTAAATTTGTAGTATTACAACAGGATTTAGTCTAATCAAATTCTGGTACTGCGTTTCTTATAATCTAAATCGTATCGTATTTAATTGTAATCTTTATTGTCCTTAATCTAATGTCTTAAATTTATTCCACGACATATCAATTAAAAATTGTTCACGCGTTTTTTATACCGCATTAAGCGCAGCTTGAATGCTAATTTAGCTTTCAAGAAAACCTTTTTTTTTTTAAGTAGCTACGGTGTCGCCAGGAAGTAGTTCCTTTTCGACTCCCTAGGGGGCTTTTAATTAGCGTGTAACCGCGAGATCTGCTTCTAAAAAAAATTATCGTTGTACTTTTATGCCCTAAATACAATTTTCTGAAATGGAATTATTTAAATTCCTATTTAAAAAGATATAACGCCTTTTTATTTTTCAGAAAGAGTCGTTTATTTAACCTATTGTTCTAAAAAAGCTTTAGGGAGCTCTGTAAATATCTAATAAATCAAGTTACCAAATTGTTAACTAAACAATAGTTCAAGGCTTAAGATTTTAAGGCGACCAAGGCCCGAAGAGTTATAAATAATACGTATTGTTTCGTTTCTAAAGAAAAAGCGTAACGAAATTTATTTCTTCAAATTCCTGTTTTTTTTTCTTTTTTCTTACGTCTTAATTCTTATAAATTTCGAAATATCTTAAGCCTTGGCGTACCATCGTTTGTTTTAAAGGGAGGGTTTATTTTTATATAAAAAAAATACGTCGTAGAAAAATGATGCCGTTTTAAGAACAAAGATGTTCTGCTTAGAATCCGGTTTTATCTCTTCGTCTTTATAGACATTTTTTTCGCATTCGGTTTAAAAAAAATATCAGATATTATATTTTCCAAAAAATTTCTCGTAATAGTCACGTGCGTTCTGACACGCGTGACCGTTCGATCAGCACGTGCCCTTTTTTTGTTGGAGGAGGGGGGTGGGGTTAGGACTCCCGCCATTTTATATAACATTATTGGCGCCGAAATAACGGCGCGCCATCTGTGAGGAATTAAATTATTTAAGACGTTTCGGAAAATGTTTGGTGTGGATTTTTTATTTTGAAATTTGAAATTGCACGGCAGGTTTTGTTAAATTAAAAATTTCAAGTTATTCGAGAAATATTTAAATATTACTCCCTAATTATAACTCTTAAAATAGAATTGGCAAAATCTTCAATCAATTTCTTTAACCAAAAATAACTCAAAATTGTATTTAAGATATTTCTAATACCGAAAATTGCTGCCAAATTATAAACTCTAGAATAAAATTGGACAAATCTTAAACCCATTTATAATACCTAAATTTACAGCCAAATCACAGCTCTAAAGTAGGCTTAAAAATCGAATCTAAAATCTTTAAAATATTAAATACCTAAAATTACTCCCAAATTTGCTCTAACATAGAATTTCCGAAATTTAAAAAATATTCAGTACCTAAAATTACGCAAAATTTTGCTCTTAAATAGAATTTCCAAAATATTAAAAATATTCAATACCTAAAATTACGCAAAATTTTGCTCTTAAATTGAATTTACAAAATATTAAAAATATTCAATATCTAAAATTACTCCCAAATTTGCTCTAACATAGAATTTGTGTTATATTTAAAAAAATATTCAATACCGAAAATTGTTCCCAAATTATAACATTATTCGTAAAATTCAAAACCTCCAAAACCATTAATATCGAACCTAGACGATAACAGAAATTCTGAAAGGAATCTCACTAAAAACAAACAAAGCTCTTCGTTATGACCAAAATGGTGAAAACCTCGCCTAAAATTTCAACCCTATTATTCTCGGAATGTTTCCTTCAAATTTTCAAAAACATTGAGACGTAAAAAAAATTAGATATCGTTAATAAATAATAGTAGAACGTCTTCCCAATTAAATACAGAGAAAAAATCGCACGAGCTCTCAGTTTGCGCGCCCACCAGGGGGGGAGGGTAGCATGGTGGCCCAGTTTAAGCCCCCCTTCTTGCTTCCCCCCCGATAAAAAGATAAAAACGATTAGTGCTCCGTGATGTTAATTAAAATATGGGAGACGCACGCTGATGAAGAGAAGAGTTGAACCCCCATCGAGTTATACTTTTAAAAATAATTCGTAGTGAACAAACGAATTGGCTGTTTTAAATGTTGGTGCTTATTTTAACGATTTCCGTCTCCAACGGACGCGTACAGAAGTCGCTTTGTTATTAGGTATTATTTACAGGGTTGTAGTTTAACCATGCACTATAATTTGGAGTGTTTATACGCTGTTTTTGAAGGCGGGTTTTTTTTTCTTCAAATATCTTAGGGAATTTGAATTTACTTATATTTGGATAAGACCGAAGTGTAGTATTTTATTTTTATATAAGATCAAAGTGAAGTATATATTTTATTTTTGGATAAGATCAAAGTGTAGTATTTATTGTTTTTGGATAAGATCAAAGTGTAGTATTTATTTTTGGATAAGATCAAAGTGTAGTATTTATTTTTGGATAAGATCAAAGTGTAGTATTTATTTTTTGGTAAGATCAAAGTGTAGTATTTATTTTTGGATAAGATCAAAGTGTAGTATTTATTTTTGGATAAGATCAAAGTGTAGTATTTATTTTTGGATAAGATCAAAGTGTAATATTTATCTTAAGTTTGGATAAGATCGAAGTGTAATATTTATCTTAAGTTTGAATAAGATCGAAGTGTAATATTTATCTTAAGTTTGAATAAGATCGAAGTGAAGTATTTATTTAATTTCTTGATAAGATCGAAGTGAAGTATTTATTTAATTTCTTGATAAGATCGAAGTGAAGTATTTATTTAATTTCTTGATAAGATCGAAGAGTAGTATTATTTTATTTTTGGGTAAGATTGAAGTTTAGTATTTTTAATTTTTTGTAAGATTGGAGTGTAGTATGTTTCATTACTTCGCTATTGCCTAAGATTAAAATTAAAGAGTAATATAGATATGTATAGATTTTGTTCCAACATTTTTAACTAGGAGCAAAGTGTAATGTTGTTTTCGTAAATGTTTTATTGCTAAGATCAAAGAGCAGTAACCATTTTCCATAGGGTTGCCAATTTTTTTATTTAAAAAAATCAAATAAATCGATTTTTTTATTTAAAAAAAATCAAATAAATCGATTTTTTTATTTAAAAAAAATCAAATAAATCGATTTTTTAATTTAAAAAAAATAAAATAAATCAATTTTTTAATTTAAAAAAAATCAAATAAATCGATTTTTTTATTTAAATCGAATTTTTATTGATTTTTTTATTTAAATCGAATTTTTATTGATTTTTTTATTTAAATCGAATTTTTATTGATTTTTTTATTTAAATCGAATTTTTATTGATTTTTTTATTTAAATCGAATTTTTATTGATTTTTTTATTTAAATCGAATTTTTATTGATTTTTTTATTTTAATTAAAATTTCAAAGTTTTATTTAATTTAGTATCATAATTTTACCTAAAACAAATGTTTTCATTTTTAAAGACTTAATCTATATATATGTATAATAAATTTATTCAATTTAAGCTAATAATCATATAGAAATAACCTATTTTGGTACTTTACAAAACAAATTCGGCGGAATTCCCACCCACAGGTATGCTAGGTAGAATCCGATGCAACATTAGGGGGGAAGTACAAGAAAGATTATTTTTAAACCTAAATTTTAGCAATTGGCGAGGTTTTTCTTACTATATAAAAATTGATTTAAATCAATGATTTTTTTGAGAAAATCATTGATATAAATCGCGATTTAGATCAAGTTGATTTAAATCAGCCAACCCTGATTTTCCATTTCAGGGTGCGGACTGTCTAAGAATTATAAACATCCTCGTTATTTAAAGTATAGTGGTCCGTAAATTTTCGAACACCCTGTACATTATAGGATAAAATAAAATCTTTCCAAATTGGATGAAAATTTATCTCGAGATAATTTGCTCATGACCTTAACCAGCTGCCGGAAAAGTTAAAATTTGATTTTCATTTTTTAGGGAGGGGGGGGTGTCTCTTTCGTGGTATAGTAGAAGCTTTTAAATGACCGTCTCGAGTGATTACGTTAAAAACGCATCTTCCTGGCGGGTTCCGCTTTCGTTTTAGACCAACTCGACTAGTGTGTGAAATATAATTATCTCTCAGCCTTCGCGTTTAACCTAATTGGGCGAACTTTAATTTCTAAGTAATTATGATTGGCTGTTTCTCAAACGACCGTCGTTTCCGATGTCTACCCGAGTTATGTTAATTTAATTATTTTAATTATAAAAAAACACTCCCGTGTTTTTAATGACTACGTGGTGTATTTTATGGAGATTTCGGTTTTGATGTCATTGTGCCGAAACTGAGATAAAATTCGATATTAAGTTTGAAGCGCTTACCAGAAATTAAATTTTAATGATTTTAAATTTCTGCTATTTTTATGTAGATTTGGGTTCTGGTGTCATAATGCCGAAACTAAATTTGTGCCATTTAATTAGTATTTTATGTAGATTTTGGTTCTGGTGTCATTATGCCGAAACTAAATTTGTGCCATAAAATAAGTATTTTATGTAGATTTTGGTTCTGATGTCATTATGGCGAAACTAAATTTGTGCCATTTAATTAGTATTTTATGTAGATTTGGGTTCTGGTGTCATTATGCCGAAACTAAATTTAAAGTTTGTATTACAAATTCAGTTAAATACAAAACTTTGTCTTTAAAGGCGAGATTACCGAGTCTGTCTAAAAAATTAAAAATGTATATATTTTTTGATCGCTTGACCCTTTGAACAAGCATTTGAGGTCGATTCAAGTAGACTATTTAAAAAAATGAAGTATAATCTTTTAAAATCTTCGTCGTTTAAATTACGCGAAGAGGAAACCTGTGGAATTGACCTTAAATTTCTTTTTGGAATGTATTGACAATTTGACATATTTAGAATACGTATAGAGGTTATTTTAAATAAACAAGTTTGCGAATTTGACTGTCAAATAGTTTGCCATGATGAAATGAAGGGGAAACAAAATAGCTTATCGTCTTCGCAATCGGTAAAGCACGAATTATAATGCAGGAAGTTAAGAATTTGCATCATCGGGTTTTCGTTTACCAGATCGTGAAATTCAACGTGATTGACGTTCGAGACACTTTTCGTTCATTTTTTAACCTACTAAACTGAGGTTATTTCACTTTTCAGTGTAACAGGGCCCCCAGAGGTCCTATAAAATCCTATATGTTCAAAAATGTCCTATAACATCATATATTTTTAGCAAAACCCCCAAAAGTCCTATAAAATCCTATAATTTTGATATTTTGCCCATTTCAAATCCCGCCACTCAGTTCAATTGCTAGATTTAGCTATAGGATAAATTCCTATAGTTAAATTGCTAGATTTAGCTATAGGATAAATTCCTATACCAAGTCATTCTAGTCTATACTTTTGTTATTGTTAACATGGTTAGCTAGTAGTATATTTTTGTGATGAAATGGTTAAATAGTTCCTATTTTTTAAGTGAAAATCAAAGATTTATTTCTCTAAATATAGATTTTGTTTTTAAATAGCATATATAGTCCTATAAAATCCTATAATTTTATAAAAAATAGTCCTATAAAGTCCTATATTTTTAGAAAAATAATAGTATTTTTCCTATAAAAAATTAAAGATTTGAGTGGGGGCCATGATGTAAGAAATAATGTAAAAGAAATATCTATATTACCTATATAATTAAATTCAAAGTTCTATTCAGTTAGCGGTGAAGAAAATATCGAAATTAATTGGAAATTTAACTAATCTAGATAATGTTACAAAAGATTTTCCTTATATTAACTTAAAATATTTGAAATAGACGGGTTTTTTTTAAATCGAATTTTTATTTTAATTTTAAAATATTTCATTCCTCTTTTTCTTAATAATTTGCGAACTGATTTAATTCGAACTGATTTAAACTAATCTTAGTTAAATTTAATTACTACTTGTAATTTGTTTTGCTCAGAATTGACTGACGCTAGATCCTTCACTTAATTATTAGGACAGCTTCGTAAGAATTAATCATGATTAAATTTCATTAAAATCAAATCATAAACTTTAGTTGTAAATTTTTTAAATATTTTATCATGATTAAATTGGTAAATTTTAATAAGTACATTGAAGTAGTACAATAGCCGATTAAAAGTCAACGTTGTTTTAATTTTTTTTTAATTTAAATACTGATTAAACAAGCCAACCCTGATTGGCATTGGTTGGCAAATATGTAACTTTTAAGGTAGCATTTCAAACCGATTACGAAGCTCATCCAATTAAGTCACTCAAAACCTCATTTTTCATAACTTAAGGCTAAACATTCTCTCTTAAACGTCACCCAAGGTATTCGCAAACAAATAAAAAATAATTGGAATCTTTTCCCATTCAAAAAGTTATATTCATAACGCCTGAAATTTAAAAACCTATTGTCTTCGGTTTTTTTTCTCGTAGTACAACAATGGGATAAATACGACTTTCGATTTCCTGTTACTCGCCAAGAAAACATTTTAATTTACTTTTCTATTCCTCCACTCGCTATAATACGTTACCTTGAAGTTAATATTTGGGAGCTAATTATCCGAAATGGTCCTAACTAATTGGGAATTTTGTTCCTGGAAATGTAATACAACTCAATTGAAAAAACCCGTTGGGATTTCTACAAATGCAATATTAAATACTGATGTCCATTTTATGGCTAATTTAGCCAAAGGCTATTGTTACCCCGGTAGGTTTTCGAAGCTCGTTAATTATAGTTTGAAAACGATGGAAAACACCCTTTATCTGAAGGGAATCTCTTCAGCTGTGGGCGATTTTTTTCGTAAGATATCAAATCCGTTATGACCCTATTTCTTAACAATCAAACCAGTAATTTTTTATTATATGGATTTTTGTTTTGCTAGTTTAATTTAGAAAAATAATTACTTTTTGACCTATAAATATCTTTTACAGAGATTGAGGTTGAAAATTGTTAATGTTAATTATTATTTTAATGAATGGATTTATAAATATTTTAAATTAATATTCTATTTAATAGGTTAGATCGGTAAAATAGCAGGGTGACCAGACTTCCTATATTTCCTATATTTTCCTGTTTTTAAAGCCTTCCTATAAATTCCTTTATTTTCACCCATTTTCCTATAATTTCACGATCTTTTGAAAATGATAATGACATTTTCGTACGTGTTATAGAACATCTATTTCGAACAAAATCTTGAAATGTGCGGGCTTTGTAAATCCGCTAAGTGATCCAATAATGCAAGAAAGCAGTGTACAAACAATTATCAATATTTTAGGTAATTCGAGTCAAAGTATAGTTACCTTATTATTTTCCTATTTAGTTTCCTTTATTTTCCTATAATTCGCTTATTTCTATTCCTATATTTTCCTATTTTTCCTATAAAATTTTCTAAGCCTTTTCCTGGTCACCCTGAAAAGGTATAACATTTGTGGCTTATCAGTACTGTGTAGGAATTCTGGATATCCTCAGTAAAATTGCTGGTATCAATAGAACTGATATTCAACTCAGTTGTATGGTAGCTTTCTAATCTAACTTATAATTTTACCTCAAGAAGCAGCAATATTTTGATCAATATTTAAATTAAAAATATATGGAACATATTTATCTTTATATCGTTTTTTTTCTGCAAATGATCGGTTGATGGTGATTGAATATTTTAATTAAAGATTACGCAGACCAATGTATGAAACTAAAAATTGATTGTCCTATTTATAAATATTCGAATAATTGGGGACATTGATAAGTGTTATCTTCGTGTGCACCATTTTGCTAAATTTGTCACGTGAAAATCATCATCATCCCATTGTAGAATTTACGCGATAAAACGTAAATTAAATAAGAAAAACTTGATTTATTATCTCGATTATTTTCCATGACATATCTAGAACGCGAGTCTTCAGAATTTAATGGAAAAAGATTTCCTTTTGTATTTATTTCATCTCTAATGATCGCGAAACCTTTTCCTTTTTTTCCCTAAAAAATAAACCCACGTGCTTGTAATAATTAATTTTTACCTTTTTTTGTGGTTGAATTAAATGTATAGAAATAATTTTTAATATACAAAAAATTATTTAGATAGATTTCTGAATTAACAAAAACTTTTAAAAATATATAACTTTATAAATTTAATTTATACAATTCCTTCTGAAAATTAAATTTATGAAATTTATCAAATTGAAGGATATAGAATGCCTTGCCAAGATAGATATTTCTCCAAGTGTATAAATCATTTTTTTATATTAAATATGATTGTATACAAGGGGCAAAGGTTAAACATTGACCCCGGAAAGGTTATAAAAAGTATATTTCAAATATTGATGTTCCATTGAGAATAGTTCAAACATTTACCAAATATTATACAACATTAAAAATCGGAAATACGAATGTATCGATAACGTAAGAATTGGTACAGGGGTAACGGTTTTCAGAGATTCAAAATTATCCGTAGCGTATTAATTTATTTTCGAATATATTTAGAATATTGGCACCCTTGAGAACGGGCTGAACTTGGAAAATTACTCATGAAAGGATTCGTTGTCGACTTAGCGAAATAAAATATATTTTTCACGGAAGCGTAGCCGATTGGAGCTATGTTCGCGACGACCGTCTCCGTATTTTGAAATGATGGCGACAAATCTTATTTCTTCCCCGTAGAATTTTTCCCAAATTTATACCATTAATCGTTTTTCTCGATTTGACATTTAAAAAAAAGTAATTTTGAATAATGTTTGTACGGATATTGATTTAATTATAGAAGCGATATTAAGGGAAAATTTCGCTCCGTACCGCAGGTTCAAGGTACTTTAAATAAATTCTAAATTTATTTTCAGGTGTCTGGCACTATTAATAATTCTTTCGTTTTAAAGCGAGGTTTTGCTCGTTTAAATCAATTTTATTCCGAAATCGGTTGTTTTTAAATTGCGTAATTTATTTCTTTGCAATTATTTATAAAAAATGCTAGAAGTATTTTGGGTAAAAATGTCATTTCAAAGCAAATTTAATTGAGTATCGTCCAAGTAGGAATTGAATTAAATAAACACTTAATTTGGAGTAGTTTGCATTGCCACTACAAACAGGGTTCGTACAGAACCTGGATGTCCTGGAAAACCTGTAAAATGGAGGAAAGATTTAAATGATTTCGTAGATAGTCAAGGATAAGTCAGGGATTTTAGTTAGTCAACCAAACCACACATTAACAAAGAATTTTTGACCTAAAGTAATAAAAAAAAGTCAAAAATTATAACCCAAAAGGTCAGGAATATTGCCAAAAATTGGTCAGGGATAACCTGGAAAAGTAAGGGATTTTCGTACGAACCCTGACAAAGTATCCTCCAATTATACTAACGAAGGAGGCACTAATTAAATATTTTCTTTGGAATTTAAATGGAATAAATCGTTGAATTGAAATAAAATATCGTAAAAATTAAATTAATGAAACGTAAAAATGGAATAAATCGTGTCTTCTATGTACATCGAAATGGACAGATTACGTATCGTTGCTGGAATGAAAAGGGGAAAACTATCGTTGGAATGAAAAGGGGAAAACTATCGTTGGAATGAAAAGGGGAAAACTATCGTTGGAATGAAAAGGGGAAAACTATCGTTGGAATGAAAAGGGGAAAACTATCGTTGGAATGAAAAGGGGAAAACTATCGTTGGAATGAAAAGGGGAAAACTATCGTTGGAATGAAAAGGGGAAAACTATCGTTGGAATGAAAAGGGGAAAACTATCGTTGGAATGAAAAGGGGAAAACTATCGTTGGAATGAAAAGGGGAAAACTATCGTTGGAATGAAAAGGGGGAAAACTATCGTTGGAATGAAAAGGGGAAAACTATCGTTGGAATGAAAAGGGGAAAACTATCGTTGGAATGAAAAGGGGAAAACTATCGTTGGAATGAAAAGGGGAAAACTATCGTTGGAATGAAAAGGGGAAAACTATCGTTGGAATGAAAAGGGGAAAACTATCGTTGGAATGAAAAGGGGAAAACTATCGTTGGAATGAAAAGGGGAAAACTATCGTTGGAATGAAAAGGGGGAAAACTATCGTTGGAATGAAAAGGGGAAAACTATCGTTGGAATGAAAAGGGGAAAACTATCGTTGGAATGAAAAGGGGAAAACTATCGTTGGAATGAAAAGGGGGAAAACTATCGTTGGAATGAAAAGGGGAAAACTATCGTTGGAATGAAAAGGGGAAAACTATCGTTGGAATGAAAAGGGGAAAACTATCGTTGGAATGAAAAGGGGAAAACTATCGTTGGAATGAAAAGGGGAAAACTATCGTTGGAATGAAAAGGGGAAAACTATCGTTGGAATGAAAAGGGGAAAACTATCGTTGGAATGGAAAAGGGGAAAACTATCGTTGGAATGAAAAGGGGAAAACTATCGTTGGAATGAAAAGGGGAAAACTATCGTTGGAATGAAAAGGGGAAAACTATCGTTGGAATGAAAAGGGGAAAACTATCGTTGGAATGAAAAGGGGAAAACTATCGTTGGAATGAAAAGGGGAAAACTATCGTTGGAATGAAAAGGGGAAAACTATCGTTGGAATGAAAAGGGGAAAACTATCGTTGGAATGAAAAGGGGAAAACTATCGTTGGAATGAAAAGGGGGAAAACTATCGTTGGAATGAAAAGGGGAAAACTATCGTTGGAATGAAAAGGGGAAAACTATCGTTGGAATGAAAAGGGGAAAACTATCGTTGGAATGAAAAGGGGAAAACTATCGTTGGAATGAAAAGGGGAAAACTATCGTTGGAATGAAAAGGGGAAAACTATCGTTGGAATGAAAAGGGGAAAACTATCGTTGGAATGAAAAGGGGAAAACTATCGTTGGAATGAAAAGGGGAAAACTATCGTTGGAATGAAAAGGGGAAAACTATCGTTGGAATGAAAAGGGGAAAACTATCGTTGGAATGAAAAGGGGAAAACTATCGTTGGAATGAAAAAGGGGAAAACTATCGTTGGAATGAAAAGGGGAAAACTATCGTTGGAATGAAAAGGGGAAAACTATCGTTGGAATGAAAAGGGAAAAACTATCGTTGGAATGAAAAGGGGAAAACTATCGTTGGAATGAAAAGGGGAAAACTATCGTTGGAATGAAAAGGGGAAAACTATCGTTGGAATGAAAAGGGGAAAACTATCGTTGGAATGAAAAGGGGAAAACTATCGTTGGAATGAAAAGGGGAAAACTATCGTTGGAATGAAAAGGGGGAAAACTATCGTTGGAATGAAAAGGGGAAAACTATCGTTGGAATGAAAAGGGGAAAACTATCGTTGGAATGAAAAGGGGAAAACTATCGTTGGAATGAAAAGGGGAAAACTATCGTTGGAATGAAAAGGGGAAAACTATCGTTGGAATGAAAAGGGAAAAACTATCGTTGGAATGAAAAGGGGAAAACTATCGTTGGAATGAAAAGGGGAAAACTATCGTTGGAATGAAAAGGGGAAAACTATCGTTGGAATGAAAAGGGGAAAACTATCGTTGGAATGAAAAGGGGAAAACTATCGTTGGAATGAAAAAGGGGAAAACTATCGTTGGAATGAAAAGGGGAAAACTATCGTTGGAATGAAAAGGGGAAAACTATCGTTGGAATGAAAAGGGGAAAACTATCGTTGGAATGAAAAGGGGAAAACTATCGTTGGAATGAAAAGGGGAAAACTATCGTTGGAATGAAAAGGGGAAAACTATCGTTGGAATGAAAAGGGGAAAACTATCGTTGGAATGAAAAGGGGAAAACTATCGTTGGAATGAAAAGGGGAAAACTATCGTTGGAATGAAAAGGGGGAAAACTATCGTTGGAATGAAAAGGGGAAAACTATCGTTGGAATGAAAAGGGGGAAAACTATCGTTGGAATGAAAAGGGGAAAACTATCGTTGGAATGAAAAGGGGAAAACTATCGTTGGAATGGAAAGGGGAAAACTATCGTTGGAATGGAAAGGGGAAAACTATCGTTGGAATGGAAAGGGGAAAACTATCGTTGAAATTGAAATGGAAAAGGAAAAAAAAACGTTGAAATTGAAATGGAAAAGGAAAAAAAAACGTTGAAATTGAAATGGAAAAGGAAAAAAAAACGTTGAAATTGAAATGGAAAAGGAAAAAAAAACGTTGAAATTGAAATGGAAAAGGAAAAAAAAACGTTGAAATTGAAATGGAAAAAATCGTTGCAATTACAAGAAAGTCAACTTTAAAAAAATTATTAAATAATAAAATCCAAAAACGGCTTAAAGACCGACTACATATTTATTCGGTTTACTGTTTCTCACTGGTAGTTGGCTGCTTGCATATCATATGTGTCTTGCAGCGAGCCAGCTTCCAGTTAAAGACAGAGTAAACCGAATAACTATGTAGTCGGCCTTTAAGTATCATATTAGTATAAACTCTAAATCCAGCCCGTTACTGTTCGGATTGCGTGACCACAGCGACCCGAAAACTGTCCGGAATGAATCGTATCCGAGCAGGAACAATAATTGAATCTGTCCCGGCAAAATAATAACCCCGTTTGAAATCGCGTATCGACAGTGAGAGGGGCAACTTTTTGAACAGGCTTTTACGAAATAACAGATACGATCTTACAAAGTTGTAAAATGTACCGGTTAATGTTTGATATGATTATGGACAAAAATAACCACCTCGCTACACTTCCTAGGTTGGCCCGGGGGCATACGTGGTCGCGATGGGAGAAGGCGTGTCCAAAAGACGCGCGCGCTTTGAACCGATGAACCGCGTCGAATGACCGGTCGCTGGAACCTCCCGGTTCCGCCACCAGGTGGCTATAAACGACCAGCGCCGTTTTCTTCTTCGGACGTCACGAAGGAGAAAAATCCTTTTTGACTAATGACGACTTTTGGAACAGAAAAAAAAATCAATTTGACGATGCGAAAGTGCGAATTTAAGGAAGTTACCCGCTTCTACTAATTCGCGACCGTCACACTTGACTGTGAAGTCGAGCCTGGGATGGCTTATTTTCCCTCCCCACTCATCGAAACCACCGTCAACTAACATTGACCATTTCCAGTCGTTCCAAGGAAGTTTGCAGCGAGCGATATACCGATCTCTTACGTTATTTCTATCCGATTTAATGCCAATTAAAACTGACCGTAGTTAACGATACGTTGGCTGGGATTAAAGGCTGGGATATAAGAGGGTGCCGAGGTCTTTTCCGAGTAGTATTAGGTGAGATTACCGGGTGGCAACGGCCAATAAAGCACGGTTAGGTAGTCACGGAGGTAAATGATACGAGGATAATTTCTCCAAAATTTAATATATTTTTTTCTCGCGATGAAAAATATAACGTCGGTAAAGCTTTCGTAAATTATGATTGAGGAAATTTCTTCGATATTATAGATTTTTTGCTTCCGGTTTCTCAAATTTAATTTGTAGACTACTTTAGTACTTAGCATGCACGATGGATTCCAAAAATGAACTTGTGTGAAGAATTTCATGCACGATTTTTTTTTCCATTTATTCGATTAAATTGACTTGAAAAGATACATCTGCTCCAAGATATGTTCACTTCCAATTTTAAAGTTAATTTTTTAAAGACTCGAAATTGTTCCGAGTAAAGTTAAAACTCGAATTATGCTCGTAACCCTTGGGAGTATGTCGAATTACCCTCGAAACCCTCGGGAGTATGTCGAATTACCCTCGAAACCCTCGGGAGTATGTCGAATTTCCCTCGAAACCCTCGGGAGTATGTCGAATTACCCTCGAAACCCTCGGGAGTATGTCGAATTTCCCTCGAAACCCTCGGGAGTATGTCGAATTTCCCTCGAAACCCTCGGGAGTATGTCGAATTACCCTCGAAACCCTCGGGAGTATGTCGAATTACCCTCGAAACCCTCGGGAGTATGTCGAATTACCCTCGAAACCCTCGGGAGTATGTCGAATTACCCTCGAAACCCTCGGGAGTATGTCGAATTACCCTCGAAACCCTCGGGAGTATGTCGAATTACCCTCGAAACCCTCGGGAGTATGTCGAATTACCCTCGAAACCCTCGGGAGTATGTCGAATTACCCTCGAAACCCTCGGGAGTATGTCGAATTACCCTCGAAACCCTCGGGAGTATGTCGAATTACCCTCGAAACCCTCGGGAGTATGTCGAATTACCCTCGAAACCCTCGGGAGTATGTCGAATTACCCTCGAAACCCTCGGGAGTATGTCGAATTACCCTCGAAACCCTCGGGAGTATGTCGAATTACCCTCGAAACCCTCGGGAGTATGTCGAATTACCCTCGAAACCCTCGGGAGTATGTCGAATTACCCTCGAAACCCTCGGGAGTATGTCGAATTACCCTCGAAACCCTCGGGAGTATGTCGAATTACCCTCGAAACCCTCGGGAGTATGTCGAATTACCCTCGAAACCCTCGGGAGTATGTCGAATTACCCTCGAAACCCTCGGGAGTATGTCGAATTACCCTCGAAACCCTCGGAAGTATGTCGAATTACCCTCGAAACCCTCGGGAGTATGTCGAATTACCCTCGAAACCCTCGGGAGTATGTCGAATTACCCTCGAAACCCTCGGGAGTATGTCGAATTACCCTCGAAAAACTCGGGAGTATGTCGAATTACCCTCGAAACCCTCGGGAGTATGTCGAATTACCCTCGAAACCCTCGGGAGTATGTCGAATTACCCTCGAAACCATGTATAGTAAAATTTAAGCCATAATTACACTGGAAACTGCCCCCCCCCCCAAATAGTAAAATTTAAACTAGAATTACCCTGAACCCCCCCCCCCCCCCGCCAGTATAATTTAAACCCAAATTACCCTGGAAACCCCACCCCCCAGATTTAATTTAAATCTAACATTACCCTAGAAAACATCGGATTTAAAGTTATTATTTAAAATTTTTTAATAAATTTAATTATATTCATACTTGAAAATATTTCCTTATTATTGACTGTTGTGCAAAAATTAATTATAAATAAAATATTCCTGTTACTTTATTTAAAGAAAATAATTATGGCAATTAGCTTTAAACCAATTCAGTTTCCCCCCTTTTGGGATAATTTGTATAAACTTGGAAAGTTACTAAAAATAATACTTTAAATAAAGCGTAACAAATACCTCGAAAATCTGTTTTTAAAATTAATATCGAAAACTTTTCCTCGATGAAACCGCACCAAAAAATAAACTTTCAGATAACGGTGTGTTAACCGGTTTCTTGATCTTTCTTCTTACAAAAATTAAATAATGAAATGTACTTTAAAAGAAATGCCTCTAAATTTTAATCCCACATTTTATATTTACATAAAAACTAAGAAGGTATGGTAAATGTTACAAACCGAGGCTTAACGACAGTTAAAACAAATTTTTCTCTCGACGTTTTCAATGTCATAGTCAAGGCCACAATATTATCCAACTTTTCATATTTTTATTAACGTTTTTGACTCCACGAAAAAGAACAATATAAAATGATTGAATAGGAAAGGTTTATTTGTTTTAGAACGTATTAATCGTAGATGGCGTAGCTGTCGACGCCTTTAATACTTGACCTTTGCCCTCTGGCTGCTATCAATCAAAGTTATATGGGAAAAAATGCCAATACGCCCCCTCGCGTCTTGAAATGGTATTACTTAAAGTGAGTTTGACGGTTGTAATGGTTTTTCGTGGAATCCGAGTACTGTCAAGAATATTCTGGGATGTGAATTAATAAATTGATTTTCTTGGAACGTGAAATGTATATTTTTAGTCAATGAGGGAAAAATAACTTTGACAATATCGATCGAAACATGTCGATCAATAAATAAAAATCAAAACTCCTAACATCAACGAAGCGAAACGCGATAACACGGACGCCATCTATCGGCGACCTTATTTCGCTCAAATGAAATTATTCTTGTCTTTTAAATCGTTCAATTTTAGCCCTCGTGTAGTTGGGAAATTTCATTTTATCACCCCGAAGCTAATAGAATCGTTTTAGAAGTTATTTCGGACGTTTGGCCAAAATATTTTCTCTCTTCTGGGAGAGAACTTGTCAATCTGGATTGCGTATTTTATGAGCATAAGGAACATTTGTTTATTAACCTTGTGTAATATTTTATTTTAATTAAAACTTTATCGTCTGGAATTGTATCCAAAATTTTGATCCGTCGTTGAAAAGTAACGCTAGACCCATGTTTAAAATACTTTGAATTGTAATATAATAACAACTGTGTTCAGACGATTTTGGGCTTAAGTAAAATAAATTCCCGAAATTAGGGTTGACTAATTTAATTTAAATCGAACAAAATCACTTGATTTAAATAACACAATGGAGGAATAAAAAATGGCAAAAAAATAGATTTTTAAAAGCAATTAAATCCAGGGCTGGAACTTTTTGATTTTCTTAATATAAATCAAATCTTTTTATTTAAATAGGATTTTTTTTATTGATTTTTATACAATGGCTATTTCCCTGTATAATTAACGAATATTTTACTTTAATCAGTTCGCTAGTCTTTAATTAAATGAAATCCTAATTGAATTTAATTATTATTTAATATTTTAGTTTGCTCAGATTTTCCATGTATTTTAATTTTTTAAGAAACTATTTTAGTTAATCAAAGATTTAAAAAAATAACTTGATTTAAATCATGATTTTAATCATGATTATAATATCAAATTGCTTAGATTTTCTCAGGGTTGCCTGATTTAAATCAAACTAAAATATTATATGGTAATGCTAACTGTTTAAAGAAAAATATCCGTTAATTATACAGGAAATTGTTAAAATATCAATAAAATCCAAAAAATCCATGTCTAAAACTTACTTTTTTGAACGCCAAACTTTCCGGGGTAAAACTACACTATTCTCCCTAAATAAAAATACATTCTTGATAATAATAAAGCGTTTGAAAATAATACATAATAATAATAGTAATTGGAAAATGGTTAACAGCAGGGTTGCCACACGTCAGGGAAAAGTCGGGGAATTCAAAAATAGGCCTAAAAAGTCAGGAAAATGTCAGGGAATCTTAAGAATTGATAAACATTCAGGGAAAAGTCAGGGAATTCAATTTTATCGTGGCACTTTTTGAAGGTAATTTAACTCTAGATGTATGACAAATTCCACGATTATCATTTATGTCCTTGAATGTTTGGCTAATTTTTTCAACATAGCAATAACCTTTTTACTGAAATATAAGTTCATCTAAATTTATTAACTTCTGATAAAAGTAAAATATAAAAGGAAAATTTGGCCTTAATAAGTCAGGGAAAATCTGTAAAAATGGTCAGGGAAAACAGGGAATAGTCAGGGAATTTGAATCTGAAAATTTGGTGGCAACCCTGTAACAGAAACATCCCAATATATTTCCACTAAATTAAACACGCGAAACCTACTAACAATTTCAATATTTCCAAACTTTTGGCACGACAGTTGATATTTCATTATCAAGTACTTCATCTAAACAAATTCTCCTCCACAAAACGACCTTTTAAATATAAAAAACAGAAAAAAGGCTTCAATATAACAATCAAGCCGCCTGGAATATTTTTCGCAATCGTCGAATTTCAAAGAAAACTTTCCCTAGCGTAGCGGAATTTTTCAAAAACCATTAAAAATAATTACGCGTAGTGTCTTAAGAACAAAAGGACTATGAGTCTATAGTGTCTGGAGAAAAAAAAACATTGAAAAGTCTTTCTTCGAAATTAACCAACTCCTCAAGTTCCATTTTCCACTTCTTTCTCGGTTGCACTTAAGAAAATCGTCTTTAAGAAAATGTCTAGAAGTTGATTAGAATAGACGCTCCTACACTAACAACCTTGGGTTCATTTTTGGTGGATGTTCAAATTGGTCCTTGGCTCCGCGTAGTTGGCGATGCTAACTTTACCCCGTATTCAGTCTTTGATCGTAACGTTAGCTAACCTCGTTGCTTCCTTTAATTTATCGTTGAAATGATTATATGGGTGAGTGGTTACGAAGAATAAGCGGGTTCAAAGGTCAAATTCTATACTACCTTTCTTTTTTTGTTCATTCCAGTGATGGAATTTTGTCCGGTACCGGTTGGTACCTTGTTATTCTGATAGATTCTTACGGGCCTATTTGCCGAGTAATTTGTTGAATATTAGGCTAATTATAGTTATTTCGTTAATGATGGTTTAATCCCAAGGCTTGTATCAGCACGTCTTATATCGAGGGCTCGCTTGACTGACGTTAATTTGGATATTTTCATTTATGTATTTTCATTTTATCTTGACCCGAATTCCTGAAGTATTTAGTGATTTCAGTCTCACGTGCCACGACGTCATCCATGCTTTTTGGCATAGAAAAGAAACTCAAAATGGCGGCCATAGCCAAAGCTACGAGGTGAAATTAGTATGTTGAAGTAGACCCCGACGCCGCGAAATTTTCACCGTTGGCGGCGACCCAGTGATTTTCCATCGGCGGGGTGATCGGCGTGCGCCGACTATTTTGTCAGCGGCGGCGTTGAAAAAAAGTTTAACGGCGGCGGCGGTGGCGTGGTGCGGCGTTTATATGAAATTTAATTTTTATTGTAGGATGATTTAGCAATCCCTTTTCTGGGAGTTTAAGACGTTAAAAAATATTATAAACCCAACAGCTCCCTACACTTACAAGGAGACTACCCGAGGTGGTTATCACCGATTTTGTTGAAGCTCGGGGGTTAGGTAGACCTTATGGTAGTATGCAATGGGCTTCAGTTTTCCCATGGCAATCGAAAACGTTTTTGATCTCTCAAAACAAAAAAATCTCCATTTAAAAAAGCATGGGATTTTCTCGGTTTCATAGGGTACTACTTACTTAAAAAATTTAAAAAAATTAAATTTTCAAAACATACATTTTGGGTAAAATTGATCGATGATTTGGGGTAAAATTGATCAATTTTGTTTAAATTTTAACAAAATTTGGGTATCCGAGAAAATCCCATGCTTTTTTAAATGGAGAGATCAAAACATTTTCGGTTGCAATGGGAAAACTAAAGCCCATTGCAACTTTTCCCTTTGGCAATTTTCATACTACCATAAGGTCTACCGAACCCCCGAGTTTCAACAAAATCGGTGATAACCACCTCGGGTAGTCTCCTTGTTAATACTACCGTTAACCTTAACCAGTTTTTATGGAAGGGGAAACCGAAGATCTCGGGGAAAACCATTCTAATCAGCAGGCAGATAACATATAACTCAAAGCAGTCATGGTTCAGTCTTCAAGTAGTTCCCCAAGCTGGGATCGAACCCGGCTCCTCTCGCTGCGAGGCGAGAGTGCTAAGCACTTTACCACCCCACTTGCCTCTGGCGTTACCCCCGTGAAACGATCTTTTCCCTTGTCAAATACCTATTTTACTATAGTCATCCTAGTAGAGTTCATACCACCCTGGAGACGTATGGTTGTATATTATAAACACGCGAGTGGCTTACTATCAGCGAAACTTGTTAGCACTTTTCGTACGCGAGGCGTGAAATTAACAAGTTGGCCTAAGATAATGTGCAATATATAATTAAATAGTTTATATTCTAAAAATGGTAAAAACCACACCATCGCTCTTCGGACTATATTTATTTACGCCTCGAAAAAAAGTTGGCCCGTTAGAATTATGTTTTGATGCGCTTCCATAGGGCCTTCCACTCTGAGAGTGGTTTACTCTATGGTTATAAACTTGTATGTACAATTTTAATGTTTATGTTCAATTTCGCGAATCCCCCTCTAACCAAAATTCTGACTACGCCACTGTATCTTGTTTTCATTTTAAAAGTATATGAATAACATCAAAAGTTAGTCCAAATTTCCCTACATTCAAAGTATGAAATAGTGTTGTTAATTTTCCGGAAAAATAAAATGCGGAAAACTTTCCAGAAAAGTTTCCGGAAAATTTTCCGCAAATCGGAAAAATAAAAATTTGAAACATAACTTACCTTTTAAGGGTTTTTAATGTTTTTAACTTTTTATCGATATAAAATATCTAATATCAGTAAACATACTACAAAACATTAATAGCGTTACATTGTTGATCAGTTTAAACTAGTCTAGAGGTTTAGTTTTACTTTCAGATTCGAAAAAATGATGCGAAAATACCGCTTTATTTCAATTTGCAAACAATATATTAGACTAATCATGGAATGAAAACTTTTTTATTTTTTTTTGGAAAAATACGGAAACTTTTCCGGAAAATTTTCCCGACTTACAACACTAGTATGAAATAATAAACTCCACAGTGCTTCCATTTTCTATACTTAAACGTAACTAATTCTCTAATCGCGTTACAATTCGGTGGAATTTCTCAACGTATCTTTAGTTAATGGGACGTCCTTGAACCGAACGACCCCTCTTGGTAACAGGAACTATACAGCACCATTAATCCACGAATTACATTAATACTATCGTCGGTCCGCTGATATAAGGCCCAGGACGACGATAGCATCGGGTTTCTAAATCCTGGCCAAGCTAGAGCGATACTAAGTAATTCTCAAATCGTGGCTTATGAAGGCGTGATTCTCCATCTCGTAAGTCCTTGGAATGCCGATGACTTATGACATTCGCCACCTTACCCGAGTGCGTGTAGTTCGTACCCGTCGTCCCGCCTTCAGCGACGCTGTTTCCTTTTATGTCCACGATTATATATGGGAAAAGTGACCGGTTCTGTTTTTCTTTCATCCATTAACAATGGGTATATTAAGTTACGGTTTCTTCATTTACAAATGGAGCTGTATTCTCTTCGCGGGTTTGAGATAATTATAGACCGTGGTGTCGTGTGTTCATACCGGTCTTGCCTCTTTAACTCCACTGAGCGGTTTTCATTTCCCAAGTTTTGTATAAACGTCCTTAATCTGCGAAATCGCCTGATTTGAGAAACGTCCTCAATTTGCGAAATCTCCAGATTTTAAGAACGTCCTCAATCTGCGAAATCTCCAGATTTTAAGAACGTCCTCAATCTGCGAAATCTCCAGATTTTAAGAACGTCCTCAATCTGCGAAATCTCCAGATTTCAAAAACGTCCTCAATCTGGGAAATCTCCAGATTTCAAAAACGTCCTCAATCTGCGAAATCTCCAGATTGCAAAAACGTCCTCAATCTGCGAAATCTCCAGATTGCAAAAACGTCCTCAATCTGCGAAATCTCCAGATTGCAAAAACGTCCTCAATCTGCGAAATCTCCAGATTGCAAAAACGTCCTCAATCTGCGAAATCTCCAGATTGCAAAAACGTCCTCAATCTGCGAAATCTCCAGATTTCAAAAACGTCCTCAATCTGCGAAATCTCCCGATTTCAAAAACGTCCTCAATCTGCGAAATCTCCCGATTTCAAAAACGTCCTCAATCTGCGAAATCTCCCGATTTTAAAAACGTCCTCAATCTGCGAAATCTCCACAATCTGCGAAATCGCCATCTTTAAAAAAGTCCTCAATCTGCGAAATCACCATCTTTAAAAAAGTCCTCAATCTGCGAAATCGCCAGATTTCCAAAACGTCTTTTAATAAAAATAAATCTTGGACAGTAGTATCATAATCCTTTTACTTTCACGGCCTTCGTTCAAGCCAAGTTCATCATCTTAACCACATTTGTCCTGAAATCTGATTAGTATTCAGTTTGTAGAAAAATCATAAATATTAAGTTTTCCCGCAATTTTCTTTTTATAACTTAACGTATTATTTTAATTGGTGAAACTTTTTAATTGAATAATTTATACCTTCCGAGAAACTCGTATGATGAATATGAAATATCTTCGTCCTGTAAACTTAAGATCCGTCTTCATCCTATATTTCGTTCGGGTATTAAATATTTTATCAAAAAATTGAATTTTTATTTATCTGATAAGAAGAACCCCCTCAATTTTTTTCACCGAAAGTTCGTGCGCTCAAAATGGGCCAAGGACGAATTCGAACCTCTCCTCTCTTTCTTAGGACGTTGCTGGCACTATTTTCTCTCTCATTCCAGCAAGATTTCCCGATAGGTTTATTAATAATATTTAAAAAAAATCAGAAACCGGACTTCTGCTAATATCTATTTCGCAAACTACACAGTTTCGTAACATCATACAAAATGAAAATGGTCTGTGTTGTTGAACTAAACGTTGATGGAATTTTAATGCGTTAACATTTATTATTTGCACTGCCATCTATAAAATATTCAGGGTTGCTACAGTACCTGATATTCTGGAAAAGTTGTGTAATTTAATTTCAGTTGCAAATATGAAACCGTTACTAAAATGTAGGTTACAAAATACAATCTCCGGCGCAAAATAAGTCGGGGAATTTATCAGGCGCAAAATAAGTCGGGGAATTTATCAGGCGCAAAATAAGTCGGGGAATTTATCAGGCGCAAAATAAGTCGGGGAATTTATCAGGCGCAAAATAAGTCGGGGAATTTATCAGGCGCAAAATAAGTCGGGGAATTTATCAGGCGCAAAATAAGTCGGGGAATTTATCAGGCGCAAAATAAGTCGGGGAATTTATCAGGCGCAAAATAAGTCGGGGAATTTATCAGGCGCAAAATAAGTCGGGGAATATCTCCGGCGCAAAATAAGTCGGGGAATATCTCCGGCGCAAAATAAGTCGGGGAATATCTCCGGCGCAAAATAAGTCGGGGAATATCTCCGGCGCAAAATAAGTCGGGGAATATCTCCGGCGCAAAATAAGTCGGGGAATATCTCCGGCGCAGAATAAGTCGGGGAATATCTCCGGCGCAGAATAAGTCGGGGAATATCTCCGGCGCAGAATAAGTCGGGGAATATCTCCGGCGCAGAATAAGTCGGGGAATATCTCCGGCGCAGAATAAGTCGGGGAATATCTCCGGCGCAGAATAAGTCGGGGAATATCTCCGGCGCAAAATAAGTCGGGGAATATCTCCGGCGCAAAATAAGTCGGGGAATATCTCCGGCGCAAAATAAGTCGGGGAATATCTCCGGCGCAAAATAAGTCGGGGAATATCTCCGGCGCAAAATAAGTCGGGGAATATCTCCGGCGCAAAATAAGTCGGGGAATATCTCCGGCGCAAAATAAGTCGGGGAATATCTCCGGCGCAAAATAAGTCGGGGAATATCTCCGGCGCAAAATAAGTCGGGGAATTTATCCGGCGCAAAATAAGTCGGGGAATTTATCCGGCGCAAAATAAGTCGGGGAATTTATCCGGCGCAAAATAAGTCGGGGAATTTATCCGGCGCAAAATAAGTCGGGGAATTTATCCGGCGCAAAATAAGTCGGGGAATTTATCAGGCGCAAAATAAGTCGGGGAATTTATCAGGCGCAAAATAAGTCGGGGAATTTATCAGGCGCAAAATAAGTCGGGGAATTTATCAGGCGCAAAATAAGTCGGGGAATTTATCAGGCGCAAAATAAGTCGGGGAATTTATCAGGCGCAAAATAAGTAGGGGAATTTATCAGGCGCAAAATAAGTAGGGGAATTTATATGTGAAAAACTGTGGCAACCCAGAAGATGTATTTTAGAGAAACGCGTGTACGGACAACTTCAGTACCTTTAGGACGCTTTTTATCTTATCTGGCCGTTGTTTTAAAAATTAAGTTACCTTGAGCGAATAATAATCAGGTAGGCTATTACCCTGGGCGCCACCTTAGACCCAAGTCATCTTACGACTTTTATTGCCTTTAATTCAGCAGGCCAGGTTAATTTCCGTAGGAGGGTGGTGGCAAGCACTTCATGCCACGCGAGCCAACAGTTCCCTACACTAACCTCCACAAGTTTTATGTAAAGGGGAAACTTAAGAACTTGGGGAAACCCCTTTAACCTGTTGGGGAGAACTTTCAAACTACACGCGGAAGGATTTGTTCCGAGTTTTCACCCAGTGCCACATGTGGGGATGGAACCCGGCTCCACTTGCTGCCAGAAAGTGCTAACCACTCCGCCACCCCACCTGGTTATTATTGAAACTGTCTAAACAAACGGTGTATAAAATTATTTGAGAACCGGGGGGAATCGATACACTTAAGTCAACCGACAGCGCCCTGTGCGGCATAAACGTGAAATTCGTTGAGTGGTCTATTTTATACTCCCTTTAAATGAAATTACAAATTCATCTTATGACGTCACTAGCGCCAACCACTCCCATCTCCCGTTACAGAAACGTTTAAAACCCAAAATAGGGACCTTGATACCTCTAATAAATTGCGTTTAAAGGCCTAGGTTTGCTTCTGCCTGTCCCCCTTTAAAATAACTTGCCTGAAAAGCCAATACCCTGGTGGTAGGCCAACCGCTGAACATGTTGGCCCACCACCAGGGTATTGGCTTTTCAGGCAAGTTATTTTAAAGGGGGACAGGCAGAAGCAAACCTAGGCCTTTAATTATCGTTTTCAACTAGTACGCTGTCTCTTATTATATATCCGTACAACGCCATTTACCGTGATCCGAAAAGGAAACGGCAAAAAATGAGCCGACTAGGCCTTGGCCTTTATAGTAAATAGCCTCTCAATTCGTGGCCAGCCAAAATCACGCGATTATTTCAGCCCCAACTTGTATAAAATACGAGCGAAAACGCGACGGTGACCTTCCCTGTAATCAAAGCCGAGGCTTAGCGGTCGAGCGGCGGAAGGCTTGTTACGCCATCTACATAATAGAGGGTAATGCGTCTTTCTTAAGAGTGACATCTCGCGTGATAAAGTGGTACCAAATTTTCTTTCCTTTATAGTTCGGCGCTTCGTAGGTGCCGCCAGAATTATACTCTGATGAAGGGACACAATTCCGTAAATTTCGTATTCGGTTGACATTAGTGTAGAGCGCCCCTTGAATGTCCGCAAACTGACTGGAACTTAATTTTAGAATTAAATTAATATTAAATTTAAGGGAAATAAGTAATATTCAGTTTAAGGGTAATAAATAAATGTATATTCAATTTAAGGGTAATAAATCCATGTATATTCAATTTAAGGGTAATAAATAAATTTATATTCAATTTAAGGGAAATAAATACATTTATATTAAAATTAAGGGAAATAAATAAATTATTGGTAAATTTAAGGGAAATAAATTAATATTTAATTTAAAATAGGAAATAAATAAATTAATATTTAATTTAAAATAGGAAATAAATAAATTAATATTTAATTTAAAATAGGAAATAAATAAATTAATATTTAATTTAAAATAGGAAATAAATAAATTAATATTTAATTTAAAATAGGAAATAAATAAATTAATATTTAATTTAAAATAGGAAATAAATAAATTAATATTTAATTTAAAATAGGAAATAAATAAATTAATATTTAATTTAAAATAGGAAATAAATAAATTAATATTTAATTTAAAATAGGAAATAAATAAATTAATATTTAATTTAAAATAGGAAATAAATAAATTAATATTTAATTTAAAATAGGAAATAAATAAATTAATATTTAATTTAAAATAGGAAATAAATAAATTAATATTTAATTTAAAATAGGAAATAAATAAATTAATATTTAATTTAAAATAGGAAATAAATAAATTAATATTTAATTTAAAATAGGAAATAAATAAATTAATATTTAATTTAAAATAGGAAATAAATAAATTAATATTTAATTTAAAATAGGAAATAAATAAATTAATATTTAATTTAAAATAGGAAATAAATAAATTAATATTTAATTTAAAATAGGAAATAAATAAATTAATATTTAATTTAAAATAGGAAATAAATAAATTAATATTTAATTTAAAATAGGAAATAAATAAATTAATATTTAATTTAAAATAGGAAATAAATAAATTAATATTTAATTTAAAATAGGAAATAAATAAATTAATATTTAATTTAAAATAGGAAATAAATAAATTAATATTTAATTTAAAATAGGAAATAAATAAATTAATATTAAATTTAAAATAGGAAATAAATAAATTAATATTAAATTTAAAATAGGAAATAAATAAATTAATATTAAATTTAAAATAGGAAATAAATAAATTAATATTAAATTTAAAATAGGAAATAAATAAATTAATATTTAATTGAAATAAAGAAATTGGTATTAATATGGTAATAAAATATTATGATGTGAATATCAAAATATTATTACGGTGCGTTTATCGAATGTAGATAGACTTAAGCGTCGGACAATATTAAGCCTTTGGCAAACTTGTCTAGGGGCTATATCTGTATAGGCCCTGTACCGCCAAACCGTCTTCTTCGGGGGTCAAAATTGCCGGCGACCTCCCTATAATATTCCCAGCTTGCAGAAGGGGGCAAAGTCACGTTCTTTCGGCTTTTCTGCCTTTTGTGCATTTTCTTCTTCTACGCGACATCACTTTCGTTGGAATCATGGAACTTATGCCCCCCCCCCCTCCATCCTATTTGATTCTATGGACTAGCTTCTATATCGTCTATTACTAGGATGCATCTGTTCCTACCAATTTATTAGGTTATTACCACATGAGGAATATCTTCTTTTTTGGCACAATGCTCGAAAAAGCGCTCGGAGCACGATAGCCTAAGAGCTTTCTGTGGGGTTTTTTATGAAGCTGGTTCATGATAGTGTTGCTCTTGTCTGTCTGTCGGTCTGTTATCCTTTATAGATACGACGATTTTTTCGCTACTGAACCCACTAAAAATCTGGAATCCTATTAAAAAACACTTTTATTTCTTATAAATCCAGATATTTTATTTCTCGAAAAAATACACGAAGGAAAATCAAAGTTCTACAGAATCTTAAATGGAAAAACAAATTCCGCTAAATCTTAAATGGAAAAAAAATTCCACAAAATCTTAAATGGAAAAAAAATTCCACAAAATCTTAAAGGAAAAACAATTCCACAATCTTAAATGGAAAAAAAATCCACAAAATCTTAAATGGAAAAAAAATTCCACAAAATCTTAAATGGAAAAAAAATCCACAAAATCTTAAATGGAAAAAAAATTCCACAAAATCTTAAATGGAAAAAAAATCCACAAAATCTTAAATGGAAAAAAAATTCCACAAAATCTTAAATGGAAAAAAATCCACAAAATCTTAAATGGAAAAAAAATTCCACAAAATCTTAAATGGAAAAAAATCCACAAAATCTTAAATGGAAAAAAAATTCCACAAAATCTTAAATGGAAAAAAATCCACAAAATCTTAAATGGAAAAACAAATTCCACAAAATCTTAAATGGAAAATAAAACCATTTGAAAGAAAAAACAGATGCTCAAAATCTTGGAGGGGGGGCGGAGTGTAGAAATCCATATCTTTATTTGTAGTTCCTCCCCTTCCGTACCTCTGAAAGCAGAGCCAATGAAGGGCTAATTGGTCATATTTCAGTTCTTATTAGTAAAAATTTTAAAACCCACTAGAATTTTTAGTAATAGGTTTAATGCTTAGGGCTAGTCATTTTTAATCTATTCATTTCAATTTTTATTTCCTAAATTCAAACGATCCTATGGTTCATTAAGTACAACTGGTTTGCCATTCTCGGAAATCATATCCTGCCCACTACAAATCCCACATCGTATTTCCAAAAGATTCATTTCTTATTTCATAAAAATCGAAAAACAGAATCTTAGTAGAAAATTTTAAAAAATCTCATATTTTATTTTTTGCAAATAACTTCTGTTTTTTGTTTGTTTTAAATTCACTTTTTTTAAATTCACTATTACTAGAATATATTAATTTGTATTTGACTTGGAGATCTAAAGAGTAATCCATTAATCTGATAATATTTTAATTTGATTATTGGGATTTGAGATCTAACGAAAATATCTAAAAAAAAATCAAATAATAAATAAATTTATTGATATTTGACATTTAATGAAAAATCCTCAAATCCTTCTTCAAAATCCATCGAAAAAAACCATGGATTTAAATTTCCTTTGGATATAGAGGGTCTAACAAATAATAAAATTGCTATAAAAAATGTAATCCTGTGATAAATATAAAACTTAATTTTTTTTGGGTGGTTGTATCTGGCACGAATTTATACTTTTTTAGGCTCCAGTTAAAAAACCTAACAAACATGGAACTGTATTTCAATGCTCCTACAGATAAAATTTCATACATAACACACGAATTGTAAAATTGCTATTCGAAATTATGCCATTGTGACAATAGAATGACTACGTTTCGAAGAAGTAAACATTAAAATTTAGGTTAAATATTTCCGTCTCGAGTCATATACGTAGAAAACGAGGTTCGTTCATTATTAAACCACTAATCTTAATTCGAGTTGATAAACCCGATTATCATAAAATAGCCATTGTCCAGCATTCGCGTTTCTTCAATCCTAACTAGAATAATTTATACTTTATGGACTGCTTTAATTTTTATACTTCTTTATTATTTTGAACCGGTACTGAACCCATATTTTATCACACCCTTAAAAGTGCTCCGTTTACCTCCCCTTCTCTCCAAACCACTTTCACCCCTAATACCTTTTACCAAGAATGTATATGGGTAGCTGTATCCTCTGTTTATATGATCCCCGGCAGGTATTCCCCGCCTATACAGAGAATGCCTTCTTATGTACCGGAGTGTCTTCCCCCCTTTATTGGCAGAAAGGGGGAACGATTACACTAAGAAAGGCAGAGGGGGCGTGGTCTTTCTTCCCGGGGATCACGAAACCAATATTTATATATATTCTATGTTCACCTGAATTAATTCTTGCCATTTCCACACGGTATATAATTAAGGAAATATTAATTAATAAGTAGAAAAAAGGTCAAATGTTAATTTCCATCTCTTCATTTCGCCGATTATAATTATAGCGGACCTTAATTAACGACAATTTCAAGGGAGTGTGTTTCGAATTTTCACTTTTTATCTTTTTAATTAGTTCAGCGGTTTCTGTTATCCTATAATGATGAAAGAAATACAATATTCGCGAAGAGCGAAGTTCTTGAAGGATGCTTAAAAATTAGGAACGAAATTTTGCAAAAAATAAAAAAATGTAATGGATATTTTTCTTCCGGTTTTCACGATTTTCTGACATTTATTAAGACTATTAAAAAACTGGGGAAAATACGTTTTCTTGGGAATAAGGATTTATTTGTTCAAATTGTAGACAGATTTACGGGGATACTAATGTTCTTAACGTGTTTCAAAAGTGTTCTTTGTTTAACTTTTTACATTCCGGAAAGTTTTTTTTAGATACCATTTATATTTGATTTTTTTTAATAACGTTAGTATTTGTATATTTATAAATCCTATATTTTAGAACCCATTCTATACTCTACTGTCATTTTTTATTAAATTTGAGTTGGTATGTTTCCAAAATACATGTTTATTTAGTGGCATAATTCACTAAATAGCTAATAAGTTATTATATTGAAATTAATATTTTAATTTAGTGAATTTTGAAGATAAAAATAAAATTTGTCCTTAAAATCCTATATTTCAAAAATGATAGTGTGGTATTATATCCTTAATAATCAAATTGTGTTCTGTATAATAATATAAATTTGACAAATATAATGCTATTTTTTCTCTAAAGAATTAATAATTTTTAACATGGAAATCAGTGAAAACCTGGAAATATCAGTGAAATTTATTTAAAGCAAAAAGTCAGGGAAATATCAGGGAAATTAAAATATTTCCTGAAAAATCAGGGAAAATAATTGAGAACTTCAAATTATGTGCAATTTGTTTTACTGAAATTATTACTTAGTATTGAATTAATACGTTTAATCTTGTCTATATTATATTAGAAAGTGTAACAGTAATGCTTTAAAATTTTAGAGACCCTATTGTTTTAAAAAGTACACCTGGAAAATATTCAAAACTACTCTGGAAAACCTGGAAATATCAGGGAAAATGGTTTTGGAAGTATTGTATGAACCCTGTAAATATTTCGAAATTGATGTTATTTTTATTTTGCGTGAGCCAAAAGTTTCGCAAACATTTCCACACAATCTCTTCTGTTGCACAAGTTTGGAATAACTAACTTAATGACAGGCATAGTGCCAATATTTAAATCGAATCATTTTCGTACACTTTTTTTATTGAACGCAACTAAATCTAATTATTAGTTTTCATATATGTAAATCGACATATTTTGTAGAAGTAGAGGTACATTTTCAAGAATGACTTAACGTGTTTCGATAACTTGAATTGAAATCTCGTACACTCTAGAGAAAAATGATTTTATAAATCTTAAAATCCACTAGAAAATCACGAAATCTCCGCGAAAAATCAGTTCCAAATTCTCGAAATCAGTCTAAATATTCAGAAATTTACGAGAAAATCGTACTTTAAAAATCTCAAAATCTTCAATATATAACCTTTGATTTAAATAATACTGACCCTTTAATGACTAAAAATTTGGGACAATACCAGTTAATTTTTAATTTAATTATAATTTTTAAGAATATAAAACAAATCATAAAATGATTACATTTTAACAAATAATTATTTAATTAATAAATGAACGTTAACTTACGAAGATGTATTTCATTATACAAAGTTAACTGTGGTTTTACTAAACGGTGTTTAAACTTGCTTTTTTAAAAGCCTCGTTTGACAAGAGTATTATCAAATTACCGATAATAATTCGTCCATAAATAATAGCTCTTCAAACTCCGGTTAATTAATATTAATTATTTAGTATTGAAAGTTAACCGTGGTTTACTAAACGTAGTCTAAACCTGGTGTTATAACTATAAGCCTAGTCTGAAAAGGGAATTATTAAATTGCCGATGATAATTTGTCCATAAATACCAAATTGACACACCAAAAAGAAATATAAAATTGAAAAATGAGTGAAAAGAACAATAATATAAAAAAATGGAGAGGTGATTTAAATTGCGCAATTCGACCGCCAGAAGGAGCCGCGCAATCGCTATCATCTGTTCAAATAAAAAAGAAAGTTTCGAAAAAGGAACAAAAAGTAGTTGGCCGGGGGACCACCAGGGGCAGGAGCCGATGGCCATTAAAGCGCGGGAAGCGTTCGTATGAGAAAAGTGTAGAGTTTCCGAGACCTAATGACCCGTAGCGCGGAGGTGGTGCAAACTTCAATCGCTTGGCGTGACACCCCCGGTCCTTCGCCCCTTCCATTCTTCCACGATCGGTTTTTGATATTCGAAAGTGCCATACCGGTATTACTTTTGTGAGAAACTAGTCTCTCAGTTATAGCTCTTCTGCTTCTTCTTAAGAGCTTCAGATAAAAGCTTCAAGATTTTCCTCATTATTGGTTATTATTTTTGATTCGGCTTTCCTTAATGGCTCAACTCGGGAAGGGTTATGACAAGAATTTATTCAACTTAACGGAGAATATGCAGGACCAATTATAGTATCTGTTTTCAATGATTCCCGGGAGAGATACTCCGCCTTCACGGAGAGATAGAGCCTGCCATCGTTATCCTGGCTTCCCCCCTTATGACGTACAAGGGGGAGTGATTGCGCGAGGGTAGTGTCTTCCCCCCTTATGACGTACATGGGGGAATGATTAAGCGAGGGATGTGTCTTCCCCCCTTATGACGTACATGGGGGAGATCACTGTAGTGTATTCCCTCCTGTTCTCGTCATAAGGGGGAAAGATAACGCTAGGAAAGGTAGATCACTAGACGCCCATTCTCTGTTTACCCGAGTATATTTTTAGTTAAGTGAAACTTTTTTTATTAACTTTTTAACTTTCTTAATTAGTAAAGTTGGGCTTTGAATTATTGTTTTATTGAGAAATAAATCTTTATCGGTGTCTAACTACCGGTTTACCTTTTTGTTTTAATGATATCGTTTTATTCAGTCTTACCGATTTTGATTTAATTCGCTGTTGAAACCGTATGCATCTTAAGGCTATTTGCGTTATGGTTTCATTTATTTGGGGCTTGTTTAAAGGTTATTTGTTCGCTAAATATATTGCGTTGTTTGCTACCCTACTTAAAATAAAACCACATTTAAATTTTTGTAGTAATTTGTATTTCGTAATATTGTACACTGTGACCTATTTTTATTTATAATAATAATTATTAATATAATTCCGTTGACCAGGTTTTAAATTATTAAAAAATAAATTCATAAGGCCCTAGAAGTCATACAGTATTAATTAGAAAACGAGAAAAATTGGAAAATTGTACCTTAAAATAGGTCGGGTTGAAATAGCCAGGGAATACCTGGAAAAGTCAGGAAATTCGAACCTATAAAAACTATGGCAACCCTGATCATAAATTCCTTCCACTATTCAAATTGTTTTTCAGATTTCAATGAGAAGCCTGAATTAATCTAAAAAGTCGGAAAAAAATATATAAAGACGCGTGTGATCCAACATTTCTACCCTCTTAAAATATTTAACAATTTAAACATAGCCTCCTCCTCCCATTCCCGGGATAAAATTCTTAGACGAATCGATAGATCCAGTATGCCTTAAATCAAGAGTACCACACAACCGTTATACAACGTGAACTTCTAATAAAACGGATCCCCACAGTGTAAATAACAGAACAAGTCGCTTTTCAAAGAGAGGCTTAAGAAGTCTGCGCCGCTCTCATCCTCTACTTGACACAGATCGAGAAAGTGCTGCCAATTTTTTTTTTGTCGGGATCATCCGAGATGGCGCCGAAGTTATACTTCGATAAAACGACAAATTTCGTGTTGATCGACGCCATTGTTAACTGACACCCATGGTACGGACTCTACGGAGGGAGAGTATATAGAGAGCTTCGTCGCTGTCTGTTCCGGGAATGTGGAGCCATCTATCTAGTGAAGCTGGAGTTTAAACTGAAAAAACGTTATTTTAGAATTTAAATTAAGAATTAATATAATATTAAAAATAATTATTTAAATATTGGAATATGTAACCCTCTATCTACTGGGGCAGAAATTTAAAATCTTAATTTCAAATTAATTTAATTTATTAATTATTTTGATTTATTTAATAATTATTAAATGTTTATATTAAATTAACGAAATTAACTAAAATTTAAAATTAAATTAAATTAACGAAATTAAATGAATATTAAAAGTTAAAATGGTATTAAATTATCGAATTTAATTAAACTAATATTAAAAGGTAAAATGATATTAAATTAATATTAAAATTTAAAATGATATTAAATTAATATTAAAATTTAAAATGATATTAAATTAATATTAAAAATTAAAATGATATTAAATTAACGAAATTAAATAAATATTAAATTAACGAAATTAAATAAATATTAAATTAACGAAATTAAATAAATATTAAAAGTTTAAATTGATATAAAATGAATTAAACTAATATTAAGTATTAATTGTTAAATTTAAAATGAAATTCATAATAGAATATGATTGCTTTTTTATCTCTCAAATCGTTGGGTTTCACGATTGTAGATGGCGACTTAAGCGCCGGACTATTACGGTCCTTTTGTCATCTTGCTATCAACTAAGTAATTTCGTAATGGTAAAGAACGGCGTGCGTGTACCGGTGGAACAAGTCGAAAGGCAAACTTGTGGTCGAAAACCGGGCTGTCTCGTTGTTTACGACACATACCGAGCGGCGTTATTTTCAAAGAAAACCGCGTAATTAGGCACGCCAAAGACAATCAAATTAAGAAAGAAATTAGACCGAGCGAATTCCCGTCGTACAAAAATAAAGTATTTCGTAATTTGACACAATTTGTCTCGTCTTTCCATGTTATAAAAATAGGCTCGTTCCAATGCGTAGAGCAAAAAAGTAATTAAGACCTATGGCCATTTACTCTAGAAATTGGAAAAATTCTTTGTAAAAATAGGGCCCCTTTTTGCCTAATGAGTTTAATCTACATAAAATCTTAATTTCGTATTTATTCATTAATTCCTTTCACGATACCCTGTATCTTAGTTCCGAAACGAAGTAAATAGATTTACGCGTATTTGCACGTTTTCGAAAGATCATTGCAACCTTCATTTCTACTAAACATATTTAAAATGGTTCTAATTAGTGTTGTAAGTCTGAAAATGACCGAGGCCTTTTTTTTCGTTAAATTTTCGGTATATTTCCGGAAAAAAAATGAAAAAGTGTTAATGCCATGATTAGTATAATATTGTTTGCAAATGGAAATAAAGCGGCATTTTCGCCTCAATTTTTCGAATCTAAAAGTAACACTAAACCTCTAGACTAGCTTTAAACTGATTAACAATGAAACACTATTAATGTTTTGTAGTATGTTTACTGTTATTAAACATTTTATATCGATAAATAGATAAAAACATTAAAATCCCTTAAAAAGTAATTTGTTTCAATTTTTATTTTTCCGATTTGCTGGAAATTTTCCCGCATTTTATTTTTCAGTAAAATTAACAACTCTAGCTCTAATATACCGGGCTAAGTTGATATCGTTTTAGGTCGAACGAGCTTATTTTAGCGTGAGTCATTATCCCCAAGTAAAAATAAATTCTTGGTACAAATAATTTTCCTCTAATTTATTTGTTGGAGATACCTGGTTTTGGAACTAAAATGTAAAATAAAGGATATGGTAAAAAATAAGAGGGCATTCTCAACAGGTGGCGCCGAACGCGTAGCGTGAGGTCTCGGTACTTCTTCGTTTTGCGACAGAGGGAAAAAGCGTGATTCGTCCTGACGGATGATAATGGTTGCAAACGATTTAATATTATAACGAATCACCTGCCCCTGAATACGCTACCGAAAAAATCTAAATCCAGAAACCAATTTTTTATTACGTTAGCTATATTTAAGAGCGAATCAATTATGGGTTACTGAAAAATACATCCACATTTTTTTTCTGCAACTACCTTAAATCATAAGTAACGTAATTAATATAAGTATGACACTGAATGATTCGGTTAATGATTATCTGTTGCCGAGCTATTGTGTAATCTGTAGATGAAAATGGTCGTTCCAGGGTTGTTATAGATCAGGGAAAAGTCGGGAAATTAAGAAATTGGCTTAAAGTCAAGGAATTTAGAAATGGGTATTAAAAATCAGGTATTTTTAAGAACTTATAGGAAATCGGGGAGAGTCAAGAATTTTTAGGAATTTGTAAAAGGTAAGGGAAAATTCCGTTAATTTTAAGTTTTTGTAAACATTCAGGGAAAAGTCCGGTAATTTTAAGAATTTGTAAACATTCAGGGAAAAGTCTGGTAATTTTAGGATATTCTCTAAAGTCAGGGAAAGTTGGATAATTTTAGGATTTTCTCAAAAGTCAGGGAAAAGTTGGATAATTTAAAAAAATAATTCACATTCAGGGAAAATTTCAGTAATTTTAAGAATTTCCCAAAAGTCGGGGAAAAGTTAGATAATTTTAAGATTTTGTAAATAGTCAGTCACCCTTATACTAAAATAATTTCATAAATTTCTGATAAAATAAAATATGAAGTGAAAATGGTTGTAATATTGGCTTCAAAATGTAAGGGAATTTTTGAAAGTCAGTGAAAATATTGTCAAGCCTGTAGGCAGAATAGAAAGTGCCATACTTATGCTAATTACGTTACTTATGTTTAAATTATTAGGTTTAAGTTTCCCCAAAAAGAACCACTGTGGATGTGCAACTTGACCTCGCCAGGACCACACACTTCACCCTTAAAAAGGGTTTTATTTCGAACTGTATTTTGAAAAAAACCAAATAAATTTAAAGTAAAGCTTTCTATTCGTTGCATTTAAATACCAAATTTACCGTTTAACTACCGCCAAAATCGAACCCAACTCAAATCCACTATAAAATTTACATAATAGTTGCCAAATACGTCACCGGAGGGCGGTAGATGTTCCATTCCCCCGTGAATCTCCCCGTACCAAAATGGTCCAGATGACAACGCTATAGTAGCTTCTCTAGCCCCCCGAAATGTTCGAAGAATCGTATAGTACTTCCTCCGGAATTTAAATTTTAAATGAGTTCTACTAAAAGAATCTTGAAACATATCGGATGTGTTATACATAGGCCTGTAGTAATAGAAGCGATATTTCATGCATTATCACCTGGCTCTGTGTCAGAATTGTAATAGCTTGCCTTACAAATATATCTGTAATAAAGAACGTTTCCTTCGGAGAATGTCGGCAGGGGTCGCGCTGTACGTGTACCGGAAGCTTTATTAACTTCAAATCTTCTAAGAATCTAAGAACGATGTTATTAAGTATTGCGACATTTTGTCGTTTCCTTTTTGGTGGTTGAGTTAATTTTAGGAGCTTAGCAATCTTGATAATGAACTGATATTTTAAAGATAATATTCGAATAAAAAAGTAGATATTTTAAAGATAATATTCGAATAAAAAAGTAGATATTTTAAAGATAATATTCGAATAAAAAAGTAGATATTTTAAAGATAATATTCGAATAAAAAAGTAGATATTTTAAAGATAATATTCGAATAAAAAGTAGATAATTTAAAGATAATATTCCAATAAAAAGTAGATATTTTAAGATAAGTATTCGAATAAAAAAGTAGATATTTTAAAGATGGTATTCGAATAAAAAAGTAGATATTTTAAAGATGGTATTCGAATAAAAAAGTAGATATTTTAAAGATAGTATTCGATTAAAAAAGTAGATATTTTAAAGATAGTATTCGATTAAAAAAGTAGATATTTTAAAGATAGTATTCGAATAAAAAAGTAGATATTTTAAAGATAGTATTCGAATAAAAAAGTAGATATTTTAAGATAGTATTCGAATAAAAAAGTAGATATTTTAAAGATAATATTCGAATAAAAAAGTAGATATTTTAAAGATAATATTCGAATAAAAAAGTAGATATTTTAAAGATAATATTCGAATAAACAAATACCAATCGATTGTTTATCGAATAATCCGGTACTTAGAATTGTTGGTTAACTAATTTTTCTAAGAATGTAATCTATAATAAATAACCGGTTACCTTATCGAATAGATTATTTTGGAGTTTGACTAACTTGTTAACCAGGTTTATATTTGAAACCAGCATTCGATTTACGTAAACTACTTACTAATCGATTATTTATCGAATAATTCCGAATTTAGTATTTCGGATTGTTTTCCGATGTTTGTCCAATCAAACGATTATAAAAAGGAAATTCCACCTTTTAAATTGGCCGGAATAGCAAAAGTAATCGATAACGAATTTCCAAATTATCGATATCGAATAGCTCGTTTTTAATTTAATTTTTTTTCTAGTTAAGAATCTTCTGAGAGGGTTATTGGTTGGCTTAGCTAACTCTATTTTTAAATCAGAAGTTATGGCCCATATTTGAAACTTTCATTCGATTAACGTTAACAATTCCTAATCGATTATTTATCGAATAATTCGGTGTTTAGAATTTCCTTTTGTTTTCCGAAATAAGTCAGTTTATCCAAAAGTAAATAGGGGGAGAAAGTATCACTGCCTTTAGATTTTACCTTCCACCATGCTTGGATACCCCTTTTTAAAGAGCTAGCGATCACGTGATATCTCTAACCAATAAGGATAGAATATTACGCGCGAAGTAGTGCATTTGTGGTATTTTATTAATTTTATTCCCTGGCAACCATGTCACGCCTCGCGGTTTCAAATAGTCTGTCAAATGCTGACCATTATTTCCTTCGATAACGGTTGATTTTAATTAATAATTACTATATCAATTATAAAATAAACAATAAAAGCTCGTAGCTATAGCTATTATTTCAGTTAAACTTGCAAATTGTGAGGCCTTAACATCGTAGATATACCAATTAGTCCTGATCTCTGCTCTTGCGCCACGCTCTCCACGATTTAAGTGAGCGTTATTATAGTTACGGTTTATTTCTTTTCAAAAGTCGTGTTATTATTTTTAAAACGTCGCATTTTAGTTTCTATCATATATCTACTTTATTTAGTAACTAAATTAACCAAATTATCGAAAGCAAAAGTTTAATATTCACGTATTTTATAGAGAACTATTTTTCATCGTGGCGGAGTACAACCGATACCTTTGTCCCTGTAAAGAGGCGAGGGGGAAGTCATTTCCGAAGCCCAAAAATTTTACCCCTCAAATAAGACGTCGTGCGGTTGAACCCAAGTGCCAGACTTTCTCCCCCTATTTACTTTTGGTTTATCCAACCAAGCAATAAATTAATTATAGTGATTACTAAACACCGTAAAATTCCACCGTTTAAATTAGCACTAATAAACTAATCGTTATCGGTATAACGAATTACCGATAACCTCATCGAATAGCTAGATTGTAAACTTTACGCCGTTTAAAAATCAGTCTCCCATTTGTCTAAAACTCTACGAATATTGCGTTATAGCCGAGTAAAAATGTTCCAAGTGTTGGATTCCAGCACGCGCCGGTAATACACGAAAAACTAGTTGTTATACGAAGAGACTCTCCCTTGGCGAAAAACGTTCGAATTGTGGGTGTAGTTGGGTACTTAACTTTGACAAAAATTATATTTATTTCCCCACCGAGTGGGCTTGCCCTCCGAAAATCCACCGAAGAAACTGGTTGAACCCTTAAAATGTTAACCGTAGAAAACTTTAATAACTACTCGCTTGAGGATAGGTCAAGATTGTTTGAGGAATTTCGAATCACGCTAGTATAGTATTGCTGTTGCTGTCTGTCAGTTCTTAATTTCGGAAGTTAAAAATACACCCTGGTTTACATTTACGTTGTAAAAACTATTAGTTAAATCTAGAAAATCTACAATGGTTTTGATATACGTTAAGGCATAAGTAACATAATATCTGAAGTATGACAATTAGCTAAAATTATCTGATTTAATTTGATATTGCACAATCAAGGTTTAGTTATCAGCACAGACCGATAGTGTCTTAGAGGCTTCTTAAGCGTTTAACATAAATAAATAAATAAATAAATAAACAAATAAATAAATAAATAAATAAATACGAAAATTAAATTGTCATACTTATTGTTTTATGTTACTCAGGTTATAAAGTACACAAATGTAATACTCAAGTCCATGTTGGAGCTGGGAAACTTGAGTATCATAAAAAAAATAGTGTAATACTTATATTTATTACGTAACGAAATGATAGTATATAGTAGTCTTGAGCGACTTGTTATTTCCTATAAATTTTAGTCGGTAAAATAACCATTCAATTTTAAAGGCGTCGTATTTTAGATCTGGTTTTTTATTTTAACATTACAAAGTTCGTTTTTCCGTGTGTTGTTTTTTGCGAATTTTGTTTTATTATAGGCGTTATTTAAGTTGTTTTAACAAAAACAAGTTCTTAGAGATTAAAAAAAATACCTATATATATATATATATATATATATAGAAAAGCTTGATTCCATTAACGTTTTTTCAGTTTTATTTTCGAGATTTTATTCACCCTAAAAATTATAGAAAACGCCTTGCGTAATCTTCTTTCGTAAATTTAACTATCGTTAAAATCGTCTAGAAGCGTACAAAATATTTTATTTCCACTTCATTTGGTTTGTTAGCACCCTAGAAAGTCTTATTACAGGTTTTGGACATACATTAAAGAAACGGGCTCGACGCGCCATCTACGTAAAATTCTCCGAACTATTAGTTCGCGTTTCCTTTCCTAGATGGCGCGTCTCGCCGCGATATAAAGAAAAGGAAAAGATTATCAAACCGGTTAACGGATGGCGCGAGCGTCGCTAGTTTCCCCCCATAATTTCGTGTTGCCGACTTCGATCGATAGATGGCGATTCTCGTTTGGGAAGTGAAGATACGGAAGAAAGGAAAGTTCGTGATTTGAATTTTTATGTCTTTCGGATTTCTTTTAGCCCATTTCAGAGACCGTTGAAGCGAAACGTTTAACTTCTTTGGCTTCGGAAGATCTATTCACAAGCCAATTTTTTTTGTTTTCATGGCTTCGTCGCCGTTAAAGACGCTCTTTAGAAGTCTGTGAAACTGAGCTGGTCTTCTTTCCCATCTGCAAAGGCCTAATCTATCCTCTGAGAAATTAAGACCTTAACTAAGAACTTGATTGTATGCAAATCGAACCTCATTTGCATATTTTGTTATAAATTTGAAATATATGGGCGGGTTTTTTTTCTCCAATTTGTTTATTTTTTTCGTCCCTAACGTTTTAGACAATGCCATTGAAAACTGACTGGCCTAGTTTGAATGTTATTTTGTTTTTCCCCCAAATAGGCGCTATTTTGGGCAAATATATTTCTCTGTTGATACAGGTGGGTTTTCTCAACTGGGACTAGAGCGCGGTTTTTAACGTTTTTTTTGTTGGATTAGTCGCATTTATTATAGACCTAGTGAATTTTAGGACGAACAATTACCTTTGTTTTCATCATATCGGAGATATTTTGCTTAAATTTCATAGATTAAAATATTATTGATAAAATAGCTTTATTTCGACTTCAAATAAATTTAATTTCGGTAACTAACAGAGTGGACGTATTATTGCAAAATCCTTGAATATTTGCAATAATTCATTTTAGCGGTTCAATTTTAATGCCTTTTATTTATTCTAGATGGCGCCAATTTAGACACTTTTTTTTACGGGAAAGGAAATAATTCGACACGGGAATCCATACCTCTAATTGGAATGTTTATCCTGGAGTATCGCCTATGGTAAGATCACTCTGACGGTTTTGGCCCCGCCTACGAGAGAAAAAATCCCCTCTGCGCGCGCTCCCCTTTCACGTTGTTGTTTGTTAAGTTAACATAGTGACGTTAAAAAAACCGTCAGCCACATCGAGGCGAAAATCTGCCGCGATAAGCATTCCAAGTAGAGCTATGGATTTCTGTTTGACATTATACAATAAATACAGGTTTTTATTTTATTGTAAACAATTGATAACAAAGTTAGAAATTTATTAGACAGCTTAAGCGACCCCGTGAAAACGTGTAGGTGAAACTTGTAGACGTAGCTTTATTTTGTACAATCTACTCTCCTACACGTTCACCCTACAAGTTTGCGAGGGGTCGCTTAATCTGTCTTATGTAATAGTTAGTTGGCATGCGGGGCTTGCCACCACCCTCCTACGCATTGTAACCCGGCCCCCTGAAATAATGGCTTTAAAAGTCGCTTGATGACTTAGCCAAGCTGATAATTATTATTTTTATTAATTTATAACGCATGCGCAAGAAAAGTTTAAGAATAAAATTTTGGTAATAAATACCGATTTATTTATGTAGTACTACTTTAAGCAATATTTTATTTTAAAACTGTACGTCATTAAAATTAACACGAAAAATTAATTTAATTATAAATTAATTTTTCGCATTTTTTTTTGGTAATTTAAAATTACAACGTTTCGAGACTGTTGGCGCCATCTGTTAAGACATAACCTGTTTAAATATCTGTCCCCTTATGGCGTTACGTTTTTGAAAGTACCGGTCTATTGATGTACCAAGAAATATATTTAACACAAATAACTGAACCAACATTTTAACTTTCCACCCACATATTGCCCAACAATAGAATTTTAATTACATCTACCAAAGCACCTAAATATTTTGGAAATAGTCTTTTGTTTAGAAATCGTCTTTTGAATGATGGAATTCCTTCTGGTAACCCACTATCTGCATTTTTAGGCTTGAAGTCTTCGCGGCATTGTTTACGAAACATCAACGATAACAACTTAAGTAATAATTTCAACGCGTAATTTATATGTCGGTTTAAAGCGTCGAATATTCCGGTTTCGGGCTATCGGCGTTGTTATCTTCGGGTCTATATATTGAGAAAATATCGGGAGCTTTGAGCAAACGGAATCTAGACCGGAACGGCTTCCAAGAGTATATTATCCCCGAAAATATGGATTTATTTATTAATCATAGCTTTGAAACTTCCCAGCCTTTAGGGAATTCCACTTTTATTTTGCTTAAGAGAGACTTCTCTTATTCAACAAACTGTAATTTGTTCGGAAGCAAATTATAATGATTTATAATATTCTTTTTTGGGACATTCATATGGGTATCTGTTAATTGGTATCGAAATTGGTTTTTTTGTAGGTGCATCCTGATACTGGTTTAATTTAGGTAATGGTAGCTAGGTTAATTTCTTAAGTTATTTGTAACAAATTATTAATTTTTTAAAGATAATGAAATTTTGCCTATGAGATTTTGAATATCAAAGTTATTTCAGATATCAAACTGATATTGAAATTTTTTAGCACAATTTTCGTGTTGATTTCTGGTGTTTTTACGCTAATATAAAGATTTTGGAACTGATTTTTGCGTAGATTTCCTGATTTTCAAGTTGATCTTAAGATTTCTTAAATTTGTTTCCTCTAAAGTCCTCAGGGGATTTGTAGGAACGTCGGACTGGTCGGTCTGAACATTTATGATACAGGGTTGCCACGATACCTGGAATTTCTGGAAAAGTCATGGAATTTGAATATGTTTGAACAGTCGGGAAATTTTAAAAATTAATCTAAAAATCAGGGAAAAGTCGGGAAATTTTAAAAATCGGGGGAAAGTCGGGAAATTTTAAAAATTAATCTAAAAATCAGGGAAAAGTCGGGAAATTTTAAAAATCGGGGAAAAGTCGGGAAATTTTAAAAATTAATCTAAAAATCAGGGAAAAGTCGGGAAATTTTAAAAATCGGGGAAAAGTCGGGAAATTTTAAAATTAATCTAAAAATCAGGGAAAAGTCGGGAAATTTTAAAAATCGGGGGAAAGTCGGGAAATTTTAAAAATTAATCTAAAAATCAGGGAAAAGTCAGGAAATTTAAGTTAGGTTACAAATAGAAAACCTTTGCTGAAATGTAGGGGGGGATTCTAAATTTATAATAAATGATGGAAAATCCTCGGAGATGGTCTGGGAATTCCTGGAAAAGTCAGGGAATTTGAATGTGAAAAAACTGTGGCAACCCTGTGATAGATCAACGATTCTAACCTTTCTGACACCAGGTTTAACAGACAACAGTGGTGATAGGCACTTGGTAGACAATATTTCGATTTAGATCATACTCTCTGTAAATAACAAATTGCCTTTTTTATATTTCTAGTTACGTGTATTTATTAAATAAAAACCTGTTTTTACTCATTTTTAAATTTCAAATTAAAATGTTTTGTATTCCATTCTGATTGTGGTTTAATTGCGGCATTGTTAGTTGTTCATTAAATTACGCCTTAAGATGTTATTACAACTTGATAATCTTACTGATTTTTAAATTTTAAATTAGCATTTTTTGTAGTGCGTTCTGATTGGTTTAATTGGTAGTTAGTTTATTAAATTAAGGGTATATTCCCATTCGACCGAATTCAATATGTTTCCGAAATATAGCCCAAAAGGCGGATTCGGTTCATTGGGACCTTTTGTTTTGTTTTTTACTTCTGCCCCGAGATATAGCAGGGTACGCAAAAAACGTTATACCTAAACAAAATTGCTACAGGTGTACAAACGGTAAGGTTAGGTTAGGTTAGTCTCTCACTTCCCTAGGGTGGCGCGCTTTTATAAATATATTTATGCTTTGAACTTTTTATTTATATCAAGAATACAATAATTAATAATATAAACGTGCAAAATTGGGCTGTAAACCGCACAATTGGGGTATTTTCGATCGATTGGGACTCAATGTTAAATCGTTTTCGAACGAATGGGATTTCGGTCGAATGGGACCAAAGCAAATTAAGCCTTAATCAAATTTTCGTCTTGATAAGTTATTTATAGAAAATTACTAATTTTTAAATTACAAATTTGCAATTTAAATATTTCTTTAAAAAAAAAGGTTGAAGTTTCTACCCATGCAGGTCCAGTTTGGTTAAATATTTTCAAGATATAAGATTTAGATCAAGGTTAACGGTATTAAATTTTACCAAACGCGAAGGTTGCGAACGAAAACCAGATTTATTCCAAATAAACCCGAAGTTGGACTTTACTGAACCCTTATTTTTAAAACGTTATCTAATTTAAAAATCAACGTGACGCCAATTGGTACGTTTTAAACAATCGTACAAATAATTGTAAATTATAAATTATAAACTAATCTTGACTTCCCTTAAAACTATACTCCGAAAAACCGGATTTTTGGCAAATTAAAAGTCGGAAGAAAATTGCGTACACCTACCCAATTAGATTCTAGGTTTTTGTCGCCCACGAAATGTTCGCGGTTTGATTTCGTTTAAAATTGAAAATTTTGAAATTGAGAACGAATTTTTTTATTATTTGAAACCTAAGTTTAAAATTCCATTGATCTACATTAAAAGAATTTTGGCCCACTCCATACTTTTCATTTTGTTTGGGCAGGAATTTTATTTACGGTTTTTGAAACTCGCGATTTTAATCTGGCATAGTTTAAGGTTAAGGTCGTGACAAAAATAAATATTTACTGTTTTGATCCATTTCAAATAAACGATATATTGTAAGGATTCAGTTTTCAAATGGGAAGAAGTTATAAAACAACATTGTCTTTTTAAAATGTAAAAATAGTATTTAATAATTTAAATTAATGGTGTCTACATAAGGATTCAGTTTTAAAATTGTCAAAAATTAAAGATAATTTTGCATTTGCAATAGGACTATTTTTTTTACATTTTTATTTGAAAAATACACTGGCGATTTTAAAGAAATGGTGCTTATATAAATGAATTCAGTTTTCAAAGTCACCAAAGTTATAAATGTGTTTTTTAAATAAAAAAAATTCTAACTTATTTATTTGAGAAGTACAGATGCAAATGTACCATTTATATCAAAACGAAATAAATAGTACATCTGCGTAAGAAAAAATATCTTATTTAAAATAGCCAGCACCAGAAAACAGTTAAAAAAAACGTATAGGATGAACTTGTAGGAGGTGCAGGCTGTACGTCTACACTCCTACAAGCTACTTTTACACGTTTTCCGGATTTAGCTTAACCTCCCTATTATAATAAGTTTTTTCCAAATTAAAAAATTTTGAGATTAAAAAGTATCTTTTTTCAAAAACATTTTTAAATGATAAATTTCAGATCGTGAAATGATGAACAAGATATCGTATTTACAATTTATAGAAACCCTCAGTACATGAAGCAATTAAAATAATCGTTACTTCCTTGTATTTATATAAAATACCAGAAATTTTAATTAGGAAATCGACATCTCCAGCCAAATACTGGTCTCCAAAAAACTAGTTTCTCCCAAAAACTCGATAATCGTCAAATTTAAATTACTCCAAAAAAATATTTAAAAAAATGGTACCAATTTCTACCTTGCTTTTGCTAATTTTTTTTTCGTGTAAACGTATAACCCGCATGTACGATATTTCCTGTAAATTACCTTAACAGCGTGTATAAAGGTATTTAGAAAGGTGAAGTGTACGTGCAAAGTAAAGGTCCATAAAAGTACAATCAACTTTTGTTATTTAAATAACGCATTTCCTGTATTTATGTTTATAATATTATTCGTTATGAAATTGGCCGGGGAATATTTCAGCTTTTGATTCGTAATGTCGGAATGTGGTCATTGTTAGATCTAACGAGCCGAAAGTCCTATCAAAACAAATTAATTTCGATTTATACAAATTGTTTAAAAAGCTTTTGTACGCGTTCATTACACGACCATTAATTTCTTTTTAAACTTTTAAAATTAATAGCGTTATTGCTACGGTATTCTTTCAAAAATTTACGGTAAATTTTGTTTTAGTAAACGGTTGGCTGGTTCGACCTACACCGAGTTACCCAGAGAGAGAAATTGTAGATAGTATTATATTTTTTATTGGCTTCTGGTTGTTGGTTCCAGGCTGGTAAACACGAGCCTGCGTAACAGTCTATTTTCTGGTAAATATTTCTAAACAGTCTTCTAACTTTTTTTTTCAAAAAAATTCGTATGTTTCTCACGAAAGTACAATAGATTTTTTTAACTTTAGAAATCTTTATGAACGATTTAAAAACCATTTCTCACAAGCAAAACTTTGTAACACTTTTCGCGAACTTTTGGAAGGTAAAAAAAAAAAAATTTGTATTTCTATTGGTGTAAAAAGTAAGCGGAAGTTAGGATTTTTTCGTGTTTAATTTATTTTCCATATGTCCTTGCCGCGGGCGTCATCGATAGTTGACCCGGGCTGTCTGTTAAATACGCGGTTTTTAGGAAGAAGTTCAATCTGTTACCTTCGCCTGGAGAGTAAAAAGATAACTCAGGTCAAGGAAAAAATTACCTTCCATCTAGATTTAATCGGTAGCTCTTTAGTTCAAACTGATTACACTAGGGCTCAGTATTCTGTTTTATTTTTTATCTACTTGGTTCGTTTGTGGAATTTCGCCCCGTTGGATGAGAAGTTTTTTAAGAGTTATTTGGGATTTGATAAATCCTGCGTAATCTCTGTTCAACTTTTCCCCGATACTTCTATTTTTGAAGTTGAACTTTTGAAAGTATTTTAGAAATTCAGCCGATAATTTAACCAAGGTGACGGGTAGATTTTATTGGAAATTAACTATATATTTAGCTCTTTATCTTAAATTAAACTTGTGAACATTATTGTAAATTTAAGATTGAGTAATTAAATTGATATAAATAGAAATTTAATCGATTTTTTGGCTAAGGTGTTTAAATTTAGCTACATTATTTCTTAATTTACGATATCCTTAAATAAAACTAGGTAATAAATTGAAATAATTTAAATTCGTCGCCAACTTGGTGTCCAAATTAATTATAGTTTTCTCAAAACACGTTTTTTTTATCCGAGATAATTCAGCTTAAATAAATTGTTAAAATAACTTATAATATTCAAATTAAAAATTAAAAATATAGCTCAATTAACTTAAATGTTTTTAAAATATTATATTATCTACCAATTTGCTATATTCAAATTAAAACTTTGTTATATTTAAATTTAGGTATACAGTATTACCCATTTATATAAATATAATTGCCAAAAAAATATTCTTATCTACGTTAATTCAACCTAATTAACTTCCCATTTTTAATATTTAAAATTAAAATAAATAAACTGCCAACTTACAGTATCCAAATAAAAAAATATATTTTCTTTAAAAAAATTCTTATTTTTTTATCTAAGTTAACTGAATGCCAGCTAATAAACATGCAAAGGTAATTATGTTAAAACTATACGCACCTTTAGTTTTAGCATAATTGCCAGTACGCACCCGCGTACCTAACAAAAAAAGTTAATTTAAATTCAAATTTTGTCACCATTTTATATAAACCAAAAAGCCTAATTATCATTCATGATGTCAGTCCTATTTTTAACTACAAAAAAGTAGATTTTTCGTTTCAAAAATATATATTTAAAAACAGGACTTTACCGCGAAGAGTAAACGTAATCGTAAAAAGAACAACTATTTTTTATTTCATTATATGGAACTTGTATGATTCGTACAATGGCACGTGTCTTAAGGTTTTTCATATTATTATTATCGGGGGGGGGGGGATATAGCGCGCGGGAGGCGTGACGACACGGAGGGGGAGGGTTTAAATAGGGGGGGCAACGGCGAATTCGGGTCGGGGAAAAACTTGGCGAACATAATTCCCCCTAAGTTTTTGACGGGAGGTTTGTCTGTCATCGCGCGCGGACTTCGCTAAGCCTTGCCAATAGGATATAACGGTTGTTATTTTTCAGCCCGAAAATTTTTGCGTCTTTACATTTCTGCCAAGTTTATTTTGTTACCGATAGCGCGTCTACTTTAACAGATGCGGGATTTGTTGAAAATAAGTTAAGCCTCGGACGGTTGAAAATGCGTGAAGTGTAAAGATAATCGTCTCTTCCGCGATGGCTAGCGGTTGCGTTAGTGTGGTATGTCCTCCTGGTCGGAAGTTAATTCTGGAGAAACCGTTACTTATCAAACCCGACCGCTGTCCATCCAAAACGCCTAGTCCCGATTATGGAGAGTTCGATTTCGTCAACGGTAAACAAGTGTCTTTTCAAACCGATTCGTCGGACCAAGTGGATTTCAACAACTGGCGCGAACAACTCATCAAATTACCGGATTCGGAAACGGAACGAGTGGCCGCTTGTTACCGGCAACGTTGGGCCAAAGGTCAACGGTTGTACCAGCTCGAGAAAGTGGCGGGTAGACCTTGGTTCAAAGGTTGTAACGTGGTCATCAACCCGGATTCTTGTTACGGTATCGTGGAAGATTTTGAATGGGACGAAGTCGGATACGACAACAGTCCTCCGACCAGGACTAGAAGCGGAAGTCGCGGACGCGGATTGTTGTGGGGTCAAGTGAAAGAGCGGTCATCGAGGGCCATCTCTTTAGAACGTGCCATCGGGACTAAGAGGTGCCATTACACCCCTCCTCGCCGGGGACGCAGAAGTCCGTCGGAATCGCCCACTAGGTTACTAAAGTCAGATTGGATTGAAGACAAGTAGGAGTTATGCTCTTTTACGGCCTTTTAAACCAGGGGATAGCCACTTTCTAAATAATTGCACACCAGATTTGTGATTTCCAAATTATTTTTTCTGAATATTTCGGTATTTTTGAATTTTGCTTTATTTTCTGAGATTTCTTCCGATATTTCTCAGAAAAAAATATTGAAAATTTATTGATCTCAATTTGTCATTAATTATTCGGTTTTATCGAGATATTTCCATGTTTCCGGATTTATCGAGATATTTCCATGTTTCCGGATTTATCGAGATATTTCCATGTTTCCGGATTTATCGAGATATTTCCATGATTCCGGATTTATCGAGATATTTCCATGTCTCCGGATTTATCGAGATATTTCCATGTCTCCGGATTTATCGAGATATTTCCATGTTTCCGGATTTATCGAGATATTTCCATGTCTCCGGATTTATCGAGATATTTCCATGTTTCCGGATTTATCGAGATATTTCCATGTTTCCGGATTTATCGAGATATTTCCATGTTTCCGGATTTATCGAGATATTTCCATGTCTCCGGATTTATCGAGATATTTCCATGTCTCCGGATTTATCGAGATATTTCCATGTCTCCGGATTTATCGAGATATTTCCATGTTTCCGGATTTATCGAGATATTTCCATGTTTCCGGATTTATCGAGATATTTCCATGTCTCCGGATTTATCGAGATATTTCCATGTCTCCGGATTTATCGAGATATTTCCATGTCTCCGGATTTATCGAGATATTTCCATGTCTCCGGATTTATCGAGATATTTCCATGTCTCCGGATTTATCGAGATATTTCCATGTCTCCGGATTTATCGAGATATTTCCATGTCTCCGGATTTTTTGAGCTATTTAAATGTCTCCGGATTTTTTGAGCTATTTGAATGTCTCTCGTGGTTTAAAAATTTTCGTAAATAAAATTTCTAAATTTCCAGAAATAAGTATTTCGATTTCTCACTAGATTTACACTAGATTTCGTAAGTGGCTATCCCCACTGATTGTTTTACCTACCTCTGGTAAAACTAAAAATTGACTGAAAACAAACCTTAAGAGAATATCGGTTTAACCCTAATTCACTGCAAACAAAGGATATCCCCCGTTTGGTGAATCCATCCCATCCCATCCCAATATAGCAGTATTTTTGGAAAAGAATAGGCGATATATTATATTAGTCACGCTAGTCTCCACGGGGTGGCAGGTTTTGCGTCATCAGCTGGGAGACCGAGATGATGCTTCGTTTTCAATAATCAGCCAAACCCCCAGGGGTCCTAAGAGAGGCCCACGGATTCGCACTCGTGTTCAAAACACGAAAATAAGCTAATGCCATGCAAAACACGGTACTATTTAGCATTGACCTCATCGTGTGTAATGTGTTTTAATTATAATAATTTATTAAACATGGTTATTTTTTTCCTGGTTCAATGTATATTTACGCTGTTGTCTTCAGACGTATTGGCGTTGTGTAAATTTATTTGCCAAGGCTTAGTGGTTATAAAAATTGTTTTTCCTGGTAAAGTTCGAATAACTTTTGAGCATGGGGAGACAACTCGATGTAGATATATTTTGAGGGTTTATTTTTCCTCGTTAAAAACTGTACGGTTTTTTTTAATAAGAACGCGAATTTTGGCGTTAATTATCACCTTTTTTTTTAATAAAATTTAATGTTTTCCCGTAATTTGTTTTGAATCACTGAATCTGTGATAAGTTTTAGGAAACTTTTTGGTCTTAGGAGGTCTGGTTTTATAATAATATTTTTTCGGTGGGGTTTTTACGCATTTCATCCTTTTAAAAAGTACCGGTTTGCTTTAAAAATTTACCGCTCTTGGTGGGGGAACATTTTGATGAATTGGACATTTTCGTATTATGGAAATTTATGCTGATACTTAAAAGTGGCTTTTTGGTCAAATTTTTTTGTCAATTATAGTTGACCATTAAAAACGCGTTTACCTTAAGTTTCGCCGTAAAACAATCTTGTCAAATCATGGACAATTTTTATTTTAATGTCAATTATATACTCAATATATCTTGTACATTTGGCGGAAAGATACTAGCATGTATTTCCGGTAAATCGGCGGCGGGAATTTCGAATTTGGCCTGTTTACGGTTCAATTTCTAAGTAGAACCGCGCGCGTTATATAATTTTTCCGTCTATTTCAAAGTGATAATTAATCATGATAAACGTAGATAAGATTTCTAAACAGTTGTAATCATTTATTTTTAGTACTACAAGTGAGGCATACCTAAAAAATGCAGTTTAGCGAGTCCAGGGTAAGTATAGAACGGGTAATGCCGAGATTACCACGTTGACGTAAACAAACCTGCGATTTGATGATTGTTTAGAAGCATAATACTAAAAATATGCTATAAATAAGCTTAAAAATAATAATCTACATTCAATATTTATTGGTCACTTTTTTTAATTTACGCAATAGACATTTAGAAAATGGGTTCGGCTAATATAATACGCGTAGGAACCTTTAGGAATTCAACAAAAAAAATCTTGCCGTTTTACCGGAAATTAGTGCCAATATCTTTCCGCCAAATGTACTAGTTATTTTGCCTTTCTTAACCTGTAACTGACTTGTGAGTAGAGTTGACCATTTAAAATACGTTTACCTTAAGTTTCGCCGTAAAACAATCTTGTCAAACCATGGACAATTTTTTATTTTAATGTCAGTTACAGTTGGCCATCGAAAATGCGTTTAAAATTAGTCGCGTTGCAAACCGATTTAAATTGGCAGTGGAAATTAAGCTATATAACCCCAACTTTTAAATGAACTATCAACTAAGGTTTGTCTCTCGAATTTAATTTACGCATTAGTTCCACATTAGTTGACCAAGGCTTACCTTGCAGTACTAACGAAAGCATAAACGAAACTAATTGAGAGTAATTTACCTCCATTCCCCGCCTTAGCAAACGCTGCCAACCAACCTTGTCAGACTACTTAAGAGCCACGTTTAAAAAGCCGACAAATAATTAGCTTTAATCGTTTATAGAAACGAGACTTTGGTTTATTTCTTATCTTGTTATTTATGTAAATTGAACAGATGCCAAGGTGAATTGGCAGTGTTTTCGAATTCTAGTAGTCTTATCTTTAATGACAGTATCACCTGACACTAAGATCTTCGCTAATTTGACGTAGACTGTACTTCGATAACGCTATCAGCTTAGTTACGGTAATACCTGTCAGATTGCCAAGTGCACTTTGCAGTAGAATTCTTAAGGCGTATTAAATCGAGGATTAAATTAACCGTTTCCGTGTACGTTTTTTCAATTCAAGGTCAACTTTTGTGACGATAGTGTTACGGCCATTTCTAGCCTTCTAATGCACTGTCAAGATATGACCCCTTTTACGTATTATATTTCAAAGTAGTGTATGGGTTACTCACTTAAAATAAGCACCATAATGTTTCATAGTAATCAATAAAATCTTAAATTTAAACAATGAAAAATAACCTTAATTACGTTATATATTAATGGTTTCTTAGTAAGGGATGGTCAGTAACTTTTGAAGTGTAGTGTAGTTCAGATACGTAAATTAATTTTTAATATTGATAGTTTTCGAGATTGCAGCTTTTAAGTTTGTTAAAGTTTTTAACTTCGTGAAATTGTAAAAAATTAAGTTTTACGTATGTCCAGGGAGAAGATCCTTTTCCAGGGATAAGACGCCATTAGAAGGTCTATTATTAAATGCCAGAATGCTTACCAGATGGCGCTAACAATATGAAACTCGGTGAATTTCAACGATCTAAAAACTAGGGAAAATACAAACTTCGTTTTTTTTGTAGATTTTACAAAACCCACCGCTTTAAGTAGTTTGAAGTTTTATATTTTTAAATAAATCAGTAAATATTTTTATTCCTTTCCCGTCAAATAGTTTAAATTCGCGCCATCTATATTAAATAACAGCATTAAAATTGAACCTCTAACGGCTTCGCTCCAAGTGTTAGTTTTCCCTGTCAGCATTTTGTAAATTGGTATATTCTTAATCTTATAATTTTTCTTACGCAACTAATCTCAAACGGCAAATTTGACGCGAACGCTTGTCCTAAAAACTATTTTTAAAAAATATTCACCAAATGTGAAAACAAGGCAAGGCCCCTCTAGCTAAAACAGGTTTTTTTTTA